>NC_050492.2:17245533-17556367 GCF_012460135.2 Molothrus ater | reverse complement strand
ATTAAAGAGATCTGTTGATTCCAGTCCCTGTGCCTGGTGGGAGTCCTGACTCCCAACGAGAATGGGAATAACAAGAGCAGGATATCTGTTATTTTGAGGGTATTTAGTGTGATACCTGCTCAGGTATAGCAGTGCCACTGAGAGCTGGGGCTGTACCTGTTTCTAGAACTCAGTATTTGGCCTCAAACACGGACACAGCCTCTGCATCCTGCCCTGGGTAACCTGGGAGCCACCACCCCTCAGGAGAAGGGGGAACATCATTGTTCAAACTCAGTGAGTTTGGGTGAGGTCACTAATCCCAGCCAATGCCTGAGTTTTAGGGGTGCAGTGCTCTGAGTGAGGAGCTCTGCTCTGCCACGCTCCCCCTGGGGTCAGCACAAAGGCTTCCCAGGACTGGAAACCAGAATTCCAGCCAGAGATGAGCATTCCCTTCATATCCCTCTCTGCACTCCTCTGCTCCGATGCAGAGCCCTTGGGATCCAGCATCTCCCACATCTCCCCCACGCTGCTGCAGCACAAATCCCTCTGCTCCCCCCATGCCAAGATTCACCCCAGCAAGGAAAGCACAGCTCGGTCATGTTGGTTACAAAGGGAAATGGCACAAATCCCTCTGCTCCCCCCATGCCAAGATTCACCCCAGCAAGGAAAGCACAGCTCGGTCATGTTGGTTACAAAGGGAAATGGCACAAATCCCTCTGCTCCCCCATCCCAGAGCTTCACCCCAGCAAGGAAAGCACAGCTTGGTCATGTTGGTTACAAAGGGAGATGACACAAAAAGGCAACCCCTGATCACATCCCTCTGAGCTGGGACTCTGAGCTGTGAGCATCCCTTCAGTTCTGGGACTTTCCACACACAGAGAAAAAGCTGGAGGGGCTGAGGGATGGCAACTCTCTGACCAATTACAGAGTAATTAAAAGGCCCAGCAAGAAAGCTTTGCATATGGACTTCAATTATTACACCACAGTCCTGCCAGAAAAACACAAAAGAGGATCTTGGGCAGCTCGGAGGATGCATATGGCTTGTGTAGGTGGAGAGACCTAAGAGACTGTTACTCTGGGTAGGAAGTGGATTTTCCCTCTCCTGTAATCTTGTTAAATTACCTTGGTTTTAAATCAATTATTTATATCTCCCTCTTCAAATCCAGGGGGAGGGGGGGGGAAACCCCAAACCCTCTCTAAACAGCCAGTGTGTGACAAGCAATACATTTTCACTTTCATTTACCCTCACACTGCAAAGTTCACTCAGCAAACCTGAAGTGTTAAAGGAAAATACTGGGAAGGACTGGTTAAAAAGAAAACCTTGGCTGAAGTGAGATGGAAAACAGATTTCCCGGGTTAGGTAAGTATCAGAAAATAATGCATAATGTTGGACATCCAAAAAGGGAAGTAGGAAAATATTTAGGAATGTGCATAGCCATTTGCAGCCTATGAAAAGCACAAAAAACCAGTTTCATTAGGAAAGGACACTGCAAACAGTGCCAGGAGGTGCCACGCTCCAGGACCTTCCTGGGAAATGGCCATATCCTGTGCCCAGCACTGCTTTTCTGGGAGTGCCTGTGTGCAGCTGGCTGAGGATTCCCAAACACATTTTCATTCCCCTTTGGGTTTCAGGGAGCCTCCCTCCCTCCTCTGCCAGTTTGCATCTGTGTGGGTCCTGCTGCTTCCAGGGGGAATCATCTCTTAGCAACACTGACAATAAAATAAAATAAAGTAAAATAAAATAAAATAAAATAGAAAATATATAAAAATATATAAAAATAATAAAAAATAAAATTAAATAAAATAAATGAAAAATATATGAAAAATAAAATAAAACAAAGAAATATTTTAAAATTTAAAATAATAAAAATAAAATAAAATAAAATAAAATAAAATAAAATAAAATAAAATAAAATAAAATAAAATAAAATAAAATAAAATAAAATAAAATAAATAAAATAAAATAAAATAAAATAAAATAAAATAAAATAAAATAAAGTGAGACCTGGCACAGACCTGGAACCAAGGCCATGCTGCAGCCCACCTGCTCCAGGTCTGTCCAATTAACATCTCCTCACCCTCCAGCTTTGTGAAAGCCCCACGATGCTGCCGTGGAGCACCAATCCTTTGTCACCTGAAAGCCAACCCCAAAAGAAGGGCGGGCACAGGGCACAGGTCGAGGAGGTGATGCCTCCCTCTGCTCCCTCTCTGGTGACCTGGAGCACCTGGGGCTGCTGGAGCGAGCCCAGAGGAGCCCAGGGATGCTCCAGGAGCAAACAGCTCTGTGCTACAGCCCCAGTGCCCCAAGTGAGGCATCACCAGCGGTGCCAGGGCAGGAGCTGCGTGTCCCAGAGCCAGGAGGGAGCAGTGGCATCCCCCAGGGACACCTTCAGCCCTGCTGGGTCACTGCTCTTCCCCCAGCAGGAACAGCCCGGCCCCAGGAGCGCTCCCAGCCCAGCCCTGGCCCTGCTGCCCATCCCGGCTGAGCAAGAGGGGAGCTCAAAGCAGCCCCTCTGTGTCTGGGTGAGCTGGCTGGAAATCACAGGCTCCCAGTTCCCATGGGAGCACATTGGGCACCTCCTGGACGCTGCCACCTCCTTTAACAGCAGTGCTATTATGGGATGCTGAGCCAGCAGCCGTGGGGCTGGTGAGCCCCCGGTGCCCCAGCGGGCACTGCCAGCCCTGGCACGGCACAGGAGGGGCTGTCCCAGGTGTGCTGTCCCCACTGCCCACAGAGGACACCCCCGTGTGGCCTGGAGCACCGGAGGGAAATAAAGCCATCTGTTCATGGGGCAGGCCAGCCTCACAGCAATTAATGTAAAGAGCTGCATTGAGGGGCTCTCCTCCATGCAAATCCCCTCTTGTAAACAAACCTCACAGGCCCTAGCCCCAGTCTCCAAGGCAAGTTCCAATCTGATTGGAACTCCACATGGCTTAAATTCCCCCTTACAGTTACCAGTGAATGAAATTACCTTTTTGCTGAGATATATGAAACACTTACTGATTTTCACCTTGAGGTGTCCTTTGCAGTGATAATTAGTGAATCTGGGACGACTCAGGGCAAAAAAGCAATTTAATTTGGGTTTTTGGCAGTAGTTGTCCTCCAGACCACCACCCACACAGCACAGCACCAGACCTCCACCACAGTCCAGCACACACTGAGTTTTATCTCCCACATTTGCATCACTCCAGACTATTTTGGGTGTCTGCCTGAAGCAGAGCACAGAGTGCAAGGTGTGTAGTTCAATATATCAAAGCCAGGAGAATTAATTAATAAGAAGGGAGTTCAGCAGCACTTTTGTGCCATTTCCTGAGCAACAGTCCTGGAAAGCACCCATGGGAAAAGCACTTGGAGCAGGTGAGCTCACCTGGGCAGGAGAATTCCTGCAGGAACACACAGTTCTGCATTCTGGAAAAGCAGTGGGATGAAGAAACAGTCCCCCCTATGGAGGAAATGCATTTGTTAACTGATGGTTTAAACATGGGAGCACCAAACTGGAGCCACAGGCTGCTCCTGCACAGCTCAAGGAGCCCCAAGGAAACCCCACAGCTCCTCTGATCTGAGCCTTCCCTCTCTCCACCAATACCACTTGCTTCTCTCAGATAATTTATTTGTCTTCTCAGTCTTTCCATTTAAAGACACAAGTCTGAAACACCCCAAATTGGCATCATGTGCATCCCAGTCCTTTCCAGCTTCATCCCTGCCCCACTCTGCTCCCCTCAGCAGGGATGTGGCTCCAGCTCACCTCAGCCCAGCACTAGAAAGGGTTTGAAACCAGCCTGATTTCTTTTCCTTGCTTTGCACATCATTTTTTTCTTCTATTCTGTTTAAAAACAGTCAGGAAATGGATAAAATTATGAGAGCTAAATGAACATTAAGCACTTTATACCTCACTGATTTGTGTTTCTTCCCTACAAAGCAGAGTCTGTAGATGTTATAGATGTTACCTGTGATGTTCACATGGAGGCTTAGCTTCTCTTGTCTTGCTTCAAGTCAGATCCCAGTGTTCACTCAGGAGGAGAAGTCCCTTTCCCCCAGCAGTAATGGAAATTCCCAAACATGGATAAAATGATGGTCCAGCAGTAGAAGACAGGAAGAGAAGAGTAAGATGCATTTCCTGAAAGCAAAAAAAAAGATCTTCACAGAAGGTGAGCTCTGCTGTCAGCCCCAGGACTTCCAGGCAGCTCAGAACAAACATCTCCCCCTTGGCCTGAAGGACCAGAATGGCAAGTGTTGGTCTTACAAAACAATGAATGAAAAAGTGAAATTGTGGGTGCCCTGTGCCTCTGGGGGGGGGGGGGGGGGGGCTGAAGCTACCCAGAGCTGCTCTGAAACCAGTGCAGGTAAACAGGAAATCTGATGGCCAAGGGAGAGGCAGTGCTGGGAGCACTTGTGATTTTGGCATTGAAAGTGTTACAGAAAACTTGCCATAAAGTTCCTCTGAGGCTTTAATTTCCCTCCCACCAATCTTCCTTTGATTTTGATCCCCTCCTTTCCTCGTGTCCTTTGAACTCTTAAAAAGGCACTTTGAAGAGATGTCATAAAGTGGGGGCTTTATTCAGCATCTCCTCTTTGATGCTCCTGCTCCATGTGTGAAGGGCAGCCCCGCAGGATGTGGAGCCAGAGGAGCTGAAAGCTGAGGCAGAAGGGAAAGGGCACAGAAGTAAAAGTGTGGCTGAGGTGTTTGGGAGCAGCTCCTGGGCACGGGCACAGCCCCAGGGTGGATCCTGGGCTGCAGGGACCTGCTGTGGTTACATCCCTCCAGGGGGAGGATGAGCATGGAGGAGAGGGGCAGCAGCTGGGGATCCTTCATCCCAAAGGCCACCCTGGTGTCACCACCAGGTTACAGCTGTGTGACAATCCCAGGCCTGGGTGACATCCCCGTGGGAAGAGCCCTGTCTGTGTCACTTGGAGCATCTCTGGCACCCAACCCCAGGGCTCAGCCCAGCCCAGCAGCTCCAGGAGTTGGTGCTGCCATCACCCTGCTGCCCTCCCCACCTGTCCAGCCATAAAAGGTCCTGCTGCCCGGGACAGAAAACAGTATTAAATAATCAAAAATGCAAATATAACCCTATTAAATAGTCAAAAATGTAAATAATTCCGTGCACACAAACCACCAAGAGCAGGCCTTCAGCTCCCAAGCCCATTCCATGGCAAGCTGAGGGCACTGCCCAGGCAGGAAGAAGCATGAGGCCATGATGCCATGATGTCATGATGCCATGATGCCATGATGCCATGATGCCATGATGCTATGATGCTATGGTGCCATGATGCCATGATGCCATGATGTCATGATGCCGTGGTGCCATGATGCCACGATGCCATGATGCCATGGTGCCATGATGCCATGATGTCATGGTGCCATGATGCCATGATGTCATGGTGCCATGATGCCATGATGCCATGATGCCATGGTGCCATGGTGCAACAATGCCATGATGCCATGATGCCATGATGCCATGGTGCCATGATGCCATGATGCCATGATGCCATGATGCCATGATGCCATGATGCCATGGCCCAGGCAGGAGGAGGCATGATGCCATGGTGCCATGATGCCATGGTGCCATGATGCCATGATGCCATGATGCCATGGTGCCACGATGCCATGATGCCATGGTGCCATGATGCCATGGTGCCATGGTGCCATGGCCCAGGCAAGAGGAGGCAGGTGCAGAGCTCAGCCCCAGCTCTTCAGAGCCAGGGAGAGTGCCCGCTCCAAGCCCCCTTTCCATGCTGGAGTCTCTAGAAAGCTCAGAATCCCAGGACCATCAAGGCTGGAAACACCTTCAGGGCATCGAGTGCAGCCCTGCTGCAGCCCAGGCTTGGGCTGGGTGACTCCTCTCCCCCCTGAGCTCGGAGGGGACATTTCACAGTGGAGCAGCTTGTGCAGCACAGGCCCCGTGGCACAGAGCCACTGCTTGGAGCCTCTCAACTTTGTTTAACCTTTGCATAGGGAATTGCATGAACTCATCCAAGGGAACCTCTCAGCTAGGGAGAAACAGATGTTCAGGCATTAGATAAGCTGTGAGCAAGTCCATGGTGTTTATCAGCAGGGACATGGGGCTGACTGTGGGTTTGTTGTTTTTATTGGGTGACCAGCAGTAGGAACTATTCAGAAATAAGTGAAAATTATCCTGAAAACTGCTTGAAGGGCTTCTGAAAGAATCTTTTCCTCAGCTGCTCCTTCTTACCTGCAATATCAATTTATATTCTTTTTTTTTTCTTTTTTTTTTTTTTTTTTAGAATTACAGCCAAGAATCTGCTTCCAAGACTGAATGCAGATGCAGCTGGAACAGGAAATTTTAACTTGCTTCCAACCTGGGAATTTTGCACTTTAAGCATGAGATAAGGAGAGAACTTGGTTTTAAAGACACATGTCCCCTAACAAAAGCCAATTGTCCTTCCAGAGGGGCCTTCCCACAGCCCTCCTGAGACACCAGTACTGCAGAAAATGGCAAAATCTAAAGAGCTGAGTAATCCTGGTGTGCAGGGACACCTTCCACTAGCCCAGGTTACTCCAGCCTGGCCTTGGACACTGCCAGGGATGGGGCAGCCACAGCTGCTCTGGGCACCCTGTGCCACCCAGGCAAAGCCACAGCTGCACTGGCATTGCCCAGAAGTTCTTAGAGAGGACAAGGGAGACCTGACAAAGCCACCATGGCTGTTCTTGGTGCAGCCAAGGAGCCTTGGGAAGAGCCACAGCAGCCTGGCTCCTCCTGCAGCTGCTCCCTTCACAGAACCAGCCTTGAGGAAAGAAAGCAAAGGGGGAAAAAATGAAGCAGTGAATGAAAAACGAGTATTTTGTGATGGGCATTTTGTGTTACTGACCTGTGGCAGATGTTTTAAAGGCACAATCAAGCATCTAAAGCTGCAAATATAAAAGCTGGCACTAGGGAGAAACCCAGCACCCAGCTACCCAAACATCACCTCAACTCAGGGCCTGGAGTTTCCTTAAGCCCTGCTCTCCCACTCACATGGACATCTCCCCAAGAACCTTCCAGGGAGCAGAGAGCAGCCCAGCCACGGCCAAACCCACTCTGCAGCAAAGTAGGTCAAACTGAAATGCTCTGCTCTCAGCTGAAGGTCACCACTGTCTCCCCAGCCTGCTCTGGGCAAGTTAAGTGTATTTACATTGAGAAGATGTGGAGAGGTTTTGGAGCTGGAAGTGGTTAGAGGAAAAACAGGCTGTTAAATGGAGCAGGAGCATGAGCCTGCATCCGAAATGCTGAGCGCTGAGGGAGGAAAGACTGAAAAATCCCAAATAACAGACATTTCCCTCAAAGGGCAGGAGTGTTAGAACTGCCTTCCCCACTCCTGGGCAAGCACTGGGAGGTGTTCCTGTACAAACTACAGCACTGATGAGAGGTCTTGGGTAACATTTGCAGAGGGCTTTGACATGGAAAGTCCAAATTTCCCTTTACAGAGGCAAAGTCTGACAAAAGCAGAATGGAAAGAGGCTTCTGACGGACAAAAATTGACTCCCTGGCACACACACAGGCCCACGCAAACTTTCCAGCCTGCCCTCCAAGTGTGAGCACTGGTGTTTCCATTAAGTGCCTGAAAGCTCAGAAAGCTTCTGGAGGAAAGGTAAACTCCTGATTAGACTGAGCACAACTTTTTCTTTGGATTTCTGCAGAATTTTTACACGTGGTTTTGCAGCAGGAGCATTTGTGGGTGTCTCTTCTGACTGCCCTGCAAGAGGAGCACTGATGTAGCCATTTTAGGGTGTTTGTCTGAAATCACTGTTGGGGACATTTGTCAGAGGAGACTTCATATAGAAATAAAACCATAGAAGAAATCACAGAATTATTCAGGTTGGAAAAGCCCTCTAAGATCATGGAGTCCACGTGTTCCCCAGCACTGCCAATGCCACCTCTAACCCACGTCCCCAAGTGCCACATCCACATGGCTGTTAAATCCCTCTGGGGATGGGCACTCCACTCTTTTTCAGGGAAGAAATTTTCCCCAACATCCAACCCAAACCTCCCCTGGTGCAACTTGAGGCTATTTCTTTTTGTCCTGTCACCTGTTCTTGGGAGAGGAGACCGATCCCCACCTCGCTCATCTTTGTCTCGCTCATCTCTCCCCTCCCATTTTCAGCCTTCCCCAGGCAAACCCTGCCCTCTAAGATGTTCAGAGGTTTGCTGGTCTTTCACTGGGCAGCTTTGCTCCCAAGAACAGCCCTGGATCTGAAGGCACACCGAACGTGGGCAAAGCCCAAACCTGAAGCAGGCTGCCTCCTGTGCCCTGGTGTCCCCAGCGTGATCCCACCACCCAGGGGGACTCCTGGAAGCCTCAGGCAGGGGACACGCGCTGACACAGAGGTTCCATCACTCTCACGATGCACAGACCATCTCCTCTGCCCCTGTGGAAGCCATAGCACTGCCTGCACAGGAGAGTTATGTTAGAAGACTAATTAATGTGTTTTGGCTGTCTCCTAATGAACCCCAGCAGCTGGAAGCAGGCACGGTGCCAGCTCCACGTGACTGCCCCGCTCTGCCTTGGCCTGGGCTCAGGAATCTCTGCTCAAGTCTCCAGTTGTCCTGCACGACTCCTTTTCCCCCAAACTGAACTAATCAATGTCTGGCTGCGATTTATTGTGGAGGGAGGGGGAGAAACGTGCCTGGAAAAGCTGTTGTGCATCACCCAGTGCACTGTGAGCCCGCTCCCGTGCAGCCCTGCCCAGGATTCCACCCCTCCATTTATCTTCCCGCGAGCAGAACGGCTGGAAGCGGATGAGTGCCTGCCATGGAGAGCAGTTTTGAGTGAGGTTATTGCATTCTTGACTTAAGCCCATTTTTCTGGTTTCCATGCAAACGTCAATGAATTTTAAAAGGGAGCATTCAGCCCAGACCTTCCGATTCAGACAAATACAGTATCTCTCTATATGGGGATTGTGCTCCTGCTTGGCAGAGGGGGAATCCACTGGATTTCTTCTTCTCTCACCATTACAACCCCTGACTGTCCCACACATCCCAGTCACCTCCATCGGTTGCTGCACCATTCCCACAGCTCCAGGCAGGAATACTCACTCTAAAAGCACAGGAATATAAATGCTTGCACCCCGTACATGAACACCCACACACGTACAGGTGTGTGCCGGCCCCGAGCACGGCAGGAATGTAAATATGTTTTACTCCTAATTATGGAAAGTACTTTGGCAGGAGGCAGCCAGGGGACACAAAGAGCTACTATTGAGGTTCCTCAGGCTGTGGCCTCCATTCAGCGCACAATTGACAATATTTAGACAGCATGGGCTGGTTCCTTCCTTCGCAAGGTAACTTCCTGCTCTGGCAGCCCCGGCAGGCTGTAAATGACCTTGTGTTTGAGGACAGTGGCAAATCAAATAATGGTCAAAGGCCAGCGGCGCCTGCTCGCTGCTGCTCCCCCACCACCATTGCCTGCTCCCTCCTCTCCTCCCACAGCCCCTGGGGCTGAACAGAGCTGGCAGGAGATGCTCCCGTGCTGCCCAGCAGGGAGGCAGCAGCCAGAGAGCACCCGGAGATCCCACCGTGCAAAGCAGGGACAAAAACTATGGCATACAAATCAAGACTGACTTATTGATCCCAAAGGAATCTCATTTGGGGTTTTGTCTCGCTCATCTCTCCCTCTCATTTTCAGCCTTCCCCAGGCAAACTCTGCCCTCTAAGATGCTCAAAGGTTTGCTGGTCTTTCACTGGGCAGCTTTGCTCCCAATCCCTGCCTCACTGTCCATGTCCTGCTCCAGTCTGGCTCCCATAACACACAGGGCCAGACCACAAGGCACATTGACTTCTGCAAGTCTGGCTCTAAAACCAAATAAAAAGCTTTTCATTGACACTCAAGTGTAGGTGCAGCAAGTCAAAAGCCTTATTTTCATGTTTTACAGCGCTCCCACCTGAATAAATTCATTTTAAGTGCCACTTTTCCATTTGTGGATTATGAAAGGTTGGGAGGTCTGGATGCCATCGCCGGTAACCAAAGGGCAATATATCACCCAGTGCAGGAGCCTGTCAGTGCTGCTGTACCCCACAGCCATGGGCACTGCAGAGCCTTGCCAAGCACTGCCCCTGGTGACTGCAAGCATGAGCAGAGCCCTGCCTCGGACACACGGACGGACACACAGACACACGGACGGACACATGGACAGATGGACAGCAGCAGGTCTGTCCCTCGCAGAGTGCCATAAAGCAATGGTGGGACTTGAATGTGACATGGCTCAGTGGAAAGAAAACCCCCAGTATAAAATATTTCCTAATCCGCCCACCTTCCTGCTCCCGTTTGGAGCAGAACGGCTCCATTGTGCTCTGGGGTGTGCTCAAGGCAGAGCCTGAGCAGGGAAAGGGGGGGCTGCACATCCCTCAGCATGAACACAGCCCCAAACCCAGCTGGGGCTCTTGCAAACACCCAGTTTGGATCCAGGGCTAGCCCATTGCCAGCTATACTGCGCAGCATCACCTTAAACTACAAATCACATGTACCTGTGGGTGTAAGTGCAAGTGCCTGAGGCAGATTTGGCACAACCAACAGCTACAGGAGAAATCTGAAGAAATAAAGTGTCATGGGATTGTTGGCTTTGCATATATTTAATTTTCCAGCCATTTCTAATCGTATGGAAGCACAGCTTAGGGTGTTGGAGCATCACTGCTGCCAGCCCAGAGGACAGAGGTGCTCTGTCTGCCCAGTCATCAGCTCTGAGGCTCTGTCCACAGGGGGAACGTGCACCATCCTGTCAAACTCACAAAGCATCAGCAAGCCCAGCATCTGCCAGGAGGACGATCACCAGGTTTAAAGTCAGAGCAGAAGCAGGAGGTGCTCCCTGTTTTCTCCTACTCAGCACACAGAAGGTTCCCCACAGCCTCTGGTGGCTCTCGAGCAAGCCAGGGAAGGTTGGAGTTTGTTCCACTCGTGCAAGGAAACTCCTCTGACAAACCAGGAGGGCGTTTGGCCCAGGAGCTGCAGCACCACAGGGCTCCTCACACACAACCCTCCACAGTAATGCAGGGACAGAAGCACTAGGTGGCAAAAAAAGCCAACAGGTTCTTATTAGTTACAATCTGGAAATGAGCATTAATGTCTCTATGAAATTTCAGGGAGTTTAAAACCAGCCAGGACAGGGCTCAGCCCAGGAGCAGCGTGTTTTGTTGTTCCCAGTGAAGGATGGAAGTGAGGGCTCACAAACAGGCAGAGAAAAGGGGGAGAAAGGGGTTAAACCCCAAATTGTTACTGAATAAATAGTACCAAAGTAGAAAAAACATCTTGCTGGATTTCTGAGCACCATTTCCTTCCTGGCAATGACCGTGTAATAAAGCATCAAAATAAACAGTAATCAAAAAAATAAATGTCTGGAATTGGTCTGTATTCCAGATGAGAAACATCTGCAGGGGTAGATCAGCAGATCTTTTCTCTTTTTCCTGGGCAATTAGTTGGACAATTCTGCTCTCTTATAAGTAAAATTATTCTCCCAGCCTCTTCTATCACCTCATAAATTAAATCAGTGTTTTTGCAAAGGAAGGTAAAATCAATAAATACCTCCAGATAAATAAGAGCAGAAGACTCCCCTAGACACAGCTGAGCCATTCTCCTTGGGACTGCTCCCTGCGCTGCTCTCCTCCTTTCCAACTGCACTTTCTCAAAAGGATGAGGGGAAAAGCCAACCCTCAAATGTTTTAAAATTTAAAAATAAGGTTATAATTTCTCCTGTGCAGAAATGAACATGAGATAAGGCTGGATTAGACCAATGTATTAACTGTGACTTGCTACAGACCACAAACAAGGACAGAACCATTCATTTTGGAGCCACCACTGCCAATTATGAAAGCATTGTGCTTGCCATACACATTGATTAGAAAAGCTGTTTGTTTGAACTAATAAAGCAGTAAATGAGCTGAAATTGTCTTTTCTTTATTTTTAATATGATAAATGGAATAAACTATGGGTACATCTGTTCCAAGCTTCTTCTCCAAAACATGTTATGTCTGAAAAGCCTGAAAAATGTTCTTTTCTATTCCAACATTTCAAAGTAATGATTTTCTGCAAAGCATCACCTACAAAACATCCATCAGGCTTACACAGTTTAATCCTCATTCTGCATTTAGTTCCCTTTCTGAGCTAAACCACATTACATGGGGAGGAGAAAAGAGGCATTAGCCTCCAGATAAATCATGGGCATCCCTGGCTCAGCACCCCAGGGTGCAGCTCTCTGAGCTGCCCCAGGATCAGGAGCCCTTTAGGCTGAGAAAGGCCTCCAAGATGGAGTCCAACCATTAAACCACCACTAAACAAAATCCCCAAGTGCCCCTTCTACAAATGTGCCACTTTCTGATACAAATACAATACAAATCTGTATTACAACAGTAGGAAGAAGCCAGAGGGACAGACATTTGATCTATTTTAGCCACAAAATTATTGTCCCTTCTCCCATTACCACTATTTTTTAAACCTTGCTGCTTAGGTCTCTGAGCTTCTCCCAGCAGCACAAACGTCTGGACATCTTGAGCAGGAAAATGCACACAGATCTCTCAGATTTTAAAAACATTTCCACCAAATTGCGAGGAAAATTCCCTACAGCATCTGTGCAGCACTGCAGCAGTCCTGTTTCCCTGAGACACCACACCATTACTCCATAGAGTAAGTGCTGAACCTTTTTTGCCCAGGCACTGTGACACAGCACATCAGGGTAAATCCACATTCCAGCTTTGGGATCTCCCAGGATCAGTCCAGCTGGAGCTGGGAATGCAGACCTGCTCCCTGCACTGCCTCAGAATGGGAGCTTAGTAAAATAGCAAATAGAGAAAAAAAAGTGTCACCAGATAATGAACACCTTATTTTAGGCCGTGGTTAAGTAATTTGCTTTTCTGAGAAGGGAGTTGTTTTATTGTATTTAGTGGGGGTTTAAGGGCAGCCATGGTGAAGTCTCTACATAAAGGAAAAGCAAACAGCTGAAGAGCCCTCCCTGGGCTTTGATCTTCCCTGCAGTGAGTAAACCATGAAGTGATTGTTAAATCCTAATCCGATTTAAAACTGCTTTTGAATGCTTTAGGGGAGGAAGTGCTGGCTCTCACTGTCCTTTCCAGCCCTGGGGTTTGAAGCTGTGTCACTCTGCCTGTGCAAAGCCAGGATCCCCCTCCCTGGCAGCTGCTGCAGCCCAAAACTCCCACCTCGAGATAAAGCTCAGTCCAACTGGAAGCGAATGAATCCCCTCGTGGGGGCACCTGGAGAAAGCTCTGTGCAGCTCCCCAGTATCTCAGCTGGGGAAAACAGGGGAGCACAGCTCCAGCAAGAGCCAGAAGGCAGAGCTGGCAGGCACCACAACAAACTCCAAACCAGCTGCAGAGTGTTTGACACGAGGTTATTGCCCTGCTGCCCACGCCTGGGCACTGCACAGACACCACTGCAGGAACACAGCTCCTGGAACAAAGGATCCCCACAGGAATCCATGGAACACAGCCACCAAGGAGCTCTCATCCTGGGCAAAGCCCTGGACCTCTCCTGGGCAGGCCTGGCTTTGCTGTGTCAGACCCTGCTGACAGCACAACCCAACCCAACACCAACAAACTGCCCTGACTCTCCTGAGGAGCATTTCTGGGATGTGGATCCAGAGGAGTGCTTCCCTTAATCTCCGTTGAAAGTTGCACATAAAAATATTTCTATTTTTTCTTCCAGAAATTCCATTCAAAAGGAATCAGGATCAAGCAACCTGAAAAGCTGCAATACAATTGCCAACCAAACTTCAGCTGCAGCATCTTTGCTGTGAGAGTCTCCCATGAGTTTTATGCCACCTATTGCTTATTCCACTCCCTTATTTTTTTTCTGGACCCCTCTGGTTTGTTGTTGAGGTTATCTAGAAATGCAGCTGGGCACAGGTACACCTGTAGCTCAATGGCCCCATGATTAGAGAGTCAGAGAGGTGTAGGACCCTACCAGACCAGAAGCTGCACAGCCAGAGTGACAGCCCTGGTTCCCAAGGGTTTATGAAGGAGAAAACCAGGAACACTGAAGATTTAGGATCCTTACATCTGGGTTCTGTCACTGTAGCAGGAAAAAACAAAGCCATGATCCAACCTTCTTTGGTCAAGTGTGGATCAGAAGATGAGCAAACACATCCCAGCTCAGCAGTCATTATTTTCTGTGTGTTCAGTCCACCAAGAGCCTGGTAGGAGCAGAGATTTCAACATGAAAACCAAGGCCCCAGGACACCAGGATTAGAAATGTGCTGGCAACTGGCAAGATATCAGAACAGTTTCCTTGGCTGGAGCCAAAAAGCAGGGATTTTGTCTTGGAACTGTTTATAAATCCCAGCTCCAGAAAAGCTTAAGAGACTGAGTGTGATCATTGACTCAGGAAAACCAGGACACGGGCGTTGGTTCCAGGGACATGGAACAGCACGGATCTCCAGGGGAAAACCAGATTCCATGTGCACATTCAGCCACAACTGCAGCTCTCCTGGGGCTGGATCCCACCCTGAGCATGGTCTGAGAGCTGCTTCAGCCCCAGTGTGAGAGACTTCTGCTCTCCAGGATGTTTCCAAAGGTAGGAACGAGGAAAGGCAAGAGCAGGACCCTCTGCTCCCTTCCAAAAGCAGCTCTAAAGAGCAAAATGACCCTTTACTCCAGGAGAATGTGCTTTTGTAGCAAGACTGCTACATTTTTTGAAATGATCTCTTTTCAAACAATTAAAATCCACGCCCACGCCATATGCGAGGCCGCGAGTCAAATCTCTGCTTTGCATCACACACGGCACTTTTAAATGACATCTCCTTTTTCCGGGGTGGAAAATCACAGTCAGCATTTGTATATAAATATTATTACACAGCTTGAATGTGGAAGCCAGGAAACAGAGAGTGCTGCATGACAACGTGCTAAAAATTCCTTGCTGCATTTTTTTTTGTGTGTGTGGAGGAGCCAGCACTGTTTGTACAGGGATCCCATTGTCACACGCAGCGTTGTGCCCACAGCAGCTCCCCCAGGACCAACAACACGGCCTCCTGAAGCAGAGTGAGCAGCACAGAGCAAATTCTCTCCTCAGCTTCTGATACTCGTTCACAGCTCTCCTGAAAATTATGGATTCATTTAACCTGTGCATACATTAAATCCCAGGCTATTGTCATGCTCTCATTACTCAAATGCCTAAGAACAGGAACACAATAATTAGGAGGGTGAGCTGGTCCTCCAAAGAGAAGCAGATGAAGAAACTGCTGGCACACATTCTCTTTAAAGTCATAATAGCATTAGTTATCTTAATAATATTGCTTTATTCTAATGAAAGTACATTTTATTAGACAGATTTCAACCTCAACAGTCCTCTTTCATAGCTCACAAGTGACTGACAGGGCCAAAGACAAGGACTGGACTTTGTTTTGGGCTAAGATCAAGCTTACGGTCAGTTTGCCATGCAATAGCTTGAGCCTGTTTGAGTGGCATCAGATCCTCATTTCTCCTGGGATGCTTTAACTTGCTATGCCAAGGCTGCAGAGACAGGAGTTTAATAGCCCAGGGCTTTTCCATCTCCAAGGAACAAATGACAACACCTGAAATTGAAATCTCCAGCCTCCAGATCACCAAACCTTAATCCCTCCATATCAAATGGTCCAGTCTCTGCTGCTAAAAATACCCCAAAGTGGCTGACGCCCGCTCTTCAAGCATCCCGAAATAGTGCTTGGTTTTTTGAAAGCCACACACTTCCATGTGTCCACAATGTGCTGCTTGCCTTTGAAAACAAAAACACTTCCACTGGAGATACACACTGTTCCATTAGAGCAGTCAATCCCACCCCTGAGGCACAAAAACCTCAGAGAGGGAGAAGCCACGTCCGGAACGCCCCGATCACAAATACCCAACAGAGCACAGGGCACCTTGGGGATCCTGCAGCTCTGGCATCAAACCATGCTGAAAAGCACCGGGAGAATGGAGCAGGAGCAAGGAAAGACAGCCCAGCACCAGCAGAGACACACCACAGGATGGGCAGAGTGTGCAGTCCCTCCTTAGGGCTGTCCTCAAGTAATCTCACTGCTTTCCTGCTGGACAAAGCAAAACTGACTTGTCAAAGGTGATAAAGCTACCCCAGGCTTAATAAGAGAGCCTGGGACAGCAAAGGGACACATGACACCCTCTAAGGAACATTTTTAAGCAAAAACTGTGACTGGAGCAGTAAAGTGCCTGGGATGGGGAATACAGGAAAAGTGGGCTAAGGCGGGGGTTCCATTCAACCTGCTGCTCCACTGCTCTGCAAATCTCCCCAAAATTTCTGAAGAGAGCAAAACCTTTCCCCTTGGAGCTTCCAACCCCAGAGCCTTTCAGAAGAGCCCACAGAGCTGGACCAGGGCCTCCTGCCTAAAATACCCCCAGGGTCAGACAAGTAGGACAAATCCATATAATTTCATTACTCATATCACTGAACTTGTTAAGATAGGACAAAAAATTTTGAGGATTCCCTGCCCCTTTGGCTGCCAAGCTCCTGTCAGGGATATCAATTTGCAGACCAGCTATAAGAATTTAACGTTCCTGACTATTCTGGGGGCCAAGATTTGATTTGATTATGAAAATTCAGGGTGATTTCCAAACTTTATTCATTCTGGTTCTAATTACTTCAGTAACTGAGACAAGTTTGAGGTGAAATCTCAAGTCTCTTTCAACACGTGCTTTAATGAAAAGAAATTCACAAAACCAAAGGACAAACAGGTCAAAATTAGTACAAATAGCTTTTCCCTTCTAACATTAACCCTTTCAAGGGACACTGGACACAACTTGACGGTCTTGGGAAGTGTTCCCGTCCATTAGACAGACAGAGGACTTTGTTTTAGAACTGAAAAACTGGAATTTTAGGCTGGACTGAAATATAAATCTCAAAATTCCCAAAATTCTGGACCAATAATTCACGATTCACATTTCTCAAGCATTTTCCATTTGTCCCAGAGATGAGCAAAGCCCCTGCTCTGCCTTGCACCAGGACCCAGCAAAGGCATGCCCAGGGACTCGGGAGCGTTTTCCCCTGGAGGAACTCGGCCATCACATCCCATCCCATTTGGAACTCGGGCTATTTTTGCCCTGTGCATCATCCAGTGCCTGTCCTCGCTGGCTCTTGCCTGCCAGGAGGATGACTAACTTTCTCCCTCCACTTGTTCCCTCCACCCCTGAGAACATTCACATCCATCTGGAGTTTCTCACAACAAAATATTTTTCAGCGAACCAAAACACCGTAAAACAGGATCAGCCACCCCAGCCTGGCATCCTCACAGCTCTGGCACAACTGGGCTGGGGAGGCTCCCCTGGCCCCAGTGTGGCCCTGCAGGTGCCCAGCTGAGGATCCCCCTTGGGCTGCACAGAGCTTTCCTTAACCAGTGAGGTCCTGCTCATGGTCTGTGCTTTGCTTTCTGCCCTTTTTGAGATAAATGAAAAACAATCCCGGACTGGTTTGGGCTGGAAGGGTCCTGAAATCTCATCCATCCCCACCCCTGCCATGGCAGGGACACCTTCCACTGTCCCAGGTGCTCCCAGCCCCAGTGTCCAGCCTGGCCTTGGGCACTGCCAGGGATGCAGGGGCAGCCCCAGCTGCTCTGGGCACCTGTGCCAGGGCCTGCCCACCCCTCCAGGGAGGGATTTTTTGCCTGTATCTCACCCATCCCTGCCTCCTGGCAGTGGGAATTCCCTTGTCCTGTCATTCC
The DNA here is from genome assembly GCF_012460135.2 of Molothrus ater. Classification (NCBI taxonomy): domain Eukaryota; kingdom Metazoa; phylum Chordata; class Aves; order Passeriformes; family Icteridae; genus Molothrus; species Molothrus ater. Next base: position 17,538,743 of record NC_050492.2, on the reverse strand, counting down.
ATGCCCACCTTTCCACCTGCTCCAACCACCCAGCCTCCCTTCCCCTCCCCACCCCAGCAGAACAGGGGCTCTGGAGATGCTTTACCCAAACTCCCTGGGCCCTATGCAAAGATCAGAAAGCTAAGGAGGGACAGGAACAAAAGGGTGCTATCAGCTGAACTGGCATGAGTCACATTAATTTCAAATACTATCTGCTTTTGTTCATCAGCAGCCAGGGCTAATTAGGGTGCTGAGGAAATGCATCCCCTCCCAGGTGCTGTGAGTGTCCCTTGGGCTGCCAGCCCCTGACACTGATAAATCCCCCACTCACAGGAAGGAAGAAAACTCTGAGGGAACCAGGAGCAGCAGAGAGGAGGAAGGTGCCCAAAAAGGAGCTCATGAGGAGCAAAGAAAAAAAATAAGAAAAAAAAAGAGAAAAGCTTCTGAGATCCATTAAAGGCAAATCATTTAACATTTACTTTTCCTTCTGGTGCTGTACTAAGTTTCCACATTACTGCACCATTAATTAGGCAAAACTACAGGAAATGATGGGTATTTTGACAGAGCATCGACTGCTGGACTCGGCCCAGCAGAGCTGTCATAACATCCTGATATACAGCATGAGGGGGCTGTGGGCTGGGGGGCTTTTAAAGAACAAACTAAACCACAACAGAACACTAAACCCAAGTAATTCTGTCAGAGGCAACAGGTTAAGGCCGCAAAGAAAAGTGGGGTTTAAGTGCAAAAAAAAAAAATTCCTTTCAAATCGCATATTTTCCAGTCTGTAAATTTTTAATGGATATAATCTGGGTATTTTCAAAGCAGGGACAGGAGGAAATTAGTCAGGAAAATATTTAAGTGTTAGAATGTGGTAATTATATACAATTATGTGACTCTGTAATACCCAGTGATACTTCAAAGAGGGAAGGGTTGGGTTGATTTTGTTCTAGTGCTGTACTCTGTGGAGGAGTAAACACGAGGGGTGGAGAACCAGGGTTATCAGGGCTGATTTTGCAGGGACAGTCAGACCCCCCTCGTCCCTGTGCAGCTGGGGTGAGGTGCAAGCCCCCCACAAGCTCCAGCAGGGCCCCCACAGCCACCACCAACCCCCTGGAACACCCACCCCAAACCTTGGGCTGGAACAAACTCACACCAGGTCCTCAAGGAATGGCACTTTCCTGAAGGGACTTCAACTTGGAGGAGTATTTCCACTTGCAATTTATTTTAGCAGTTATAAATCATGAATGAAACGCCAGATTTCAGCATTTCCATTGTGATGCGTGTTACAGATCCCCCAGAAACCAAAGCCAGTTAAAAATGATGGTGTGGGGCTGGAGACAGGAGCCACACAAACCAGATCAATGCCACAGGGCCCAGGGGAGCTCTGGATAAAATGTACAGTTAATTAATCATCCCCCATCCTGGGGAGCCAGCAGAGAGCTACAACCCAGAGAGATTTTACAGTACAAAAAGCCCAAGGCAATTGTTTCCCACCAGCACAGCCCCTGGCACGGCAGCCCATAGCAAGGACAGGGAGTCCTTGCACTTTAAACCTAAACCTCAGAAAGAACAGAAATGACTCCTCAGGAATACCTTTAACTACTGCAGCAGCTGCACTGGGATTAAATTTGTGCCTTTTTGCTCCAAGTTTCATAAACTTCAGACCAGAAATGCAAGAGGAAAAAGACACTGGTGGTGCCTTGGTGATCAAACCTCCCTCAGCTCTGGGGATTTATCCACTGGCATTGCAGGACTGCAGCTCTCTTTAAAGAAACAGCCCCAACATCTTCCCTAGCAAATCAAAACTAATTGGTCACAAAAAATGTTTGAAAGTTGACTAGATTATCCAATTGAAGAGACCTCTGAGATTGGTTTGATGTAATTTGGTTTTGGGGAAAGTTCAATTCTACACAAGAAGGAAAAACAAGAATATAACAGTAATTTGTTTGAGCTTTTATGCTGATGCATTAATACAGCACGGCTGTTACTCATCAGTATCCCTGTCTGTCTCAGGTGGAAGACACAGCCCTTGTTCCTGCCAAAATAAAGATGGATTTGCTGTCTGCTTTTGGTCACTTCAGTACATGTGCAAAAGATCAGTTGATATTTAAGTGTTTGCTTTGCTGTTCATTAATTACATTATGCAGTGAAAAGTTATGTGGCTTTTTAGGAAGGAATTTGAGGGTTTTCTGACCAAAATGTAACTGGGTATTAGTGAGGGTTTCAGGCATGGCTGCAGCATTTCTTCAGGCTGCTGTCAATAATTTGTAGCTCTGGCCATGGACTGCAGAAGTGAGAACAATCCCAACACTCAGATTTTCAGGCTCAGCCTGACCTGCTATAGCAGTACAGGCACCAGAAGACCTGTGAAGCACTGCTGCACGGTCAGCATGACTTTTAAGGTCAGGACTTTTCTACAACGTTGCTTTGTTGGCCAGGGAACACCATTTCCTCCCAGTGAAAATGAGTTTCCTACTCAGAGGTGAAGAGATGGCTGCTGAGAGCCCTGAGCCAGCAGGTGCTGCCTGCTGGCATCACTTCTTCCCTGGCATTTAAAAACCAGATCTCCACCTCTGCTGAGCCCAGAATCCCACAGGAAAGACAATTCCCAGCTGCTGCAGACAGGCAGAGAGGGGCTGTGCCCTGCCAGGGGACGCAGGGCATGGGGCCAGGGGACAGAGGGGCCATTCCACTTGCACTCTTGAGCCGCAGATGGCCAAAGTCCCCGTGCTGCCCTGCCAGTCCCCAGGCAGGGATGCTCCACAGGGACCTCTGCCTTGTCACATCCAGGGCACCTGGGGAGAGCTCCCAGGCTCTCAGAGAGAATGTGGAGAGCAGCACTTCCCCTGCCCTGCAAATATGTTTGCATTTGTTCACTTAGTTGCTAAAAATGCTCGAGTCACATGGGAACGCCTGGGAATGCAGCCCAGGAATTCAGTTTGTAAGCAGAATTGTGTTTCTGGAGACTATTGACCTGAACCGTAAATAAATATCCAGAAAAAACCATGGACACATTCACAATTTATGGTCCTTGAGATGATGGAGTCAATCAAAAACAGGTGAAATATTTCCCTCCCTGAAATACAATCAAGAGGCTGAGTCCTGCAGGTTGGAAAAGAATCCACAGCCCTTCCAAGAAGATTGAGCAGCAGGTCCAGTGTCAGAGCTGGAGCCTGTGATGGGAAAGTCCAAATCTCGGACGGAGCCTCTGCCTGGTAAGGAGCAAAGCTGCTCTGCCAGCTGGGCAGCAGGAGGGATCCCAGCAGCCCCAGAGCCCTGCTCATCCTTCACAGCCAGGCTGGAGCTGCTCTCCCTCTGCCTGAGGAGCTCCACCTGTGCAAAGCCCAGGTCTGCAGAGCGGCCAGCCCAGAATCCCAACCCTGGTCAGGTCCCAGCTTCAGAATTTGCATTTATCTCAGTGGAATTTTGCATGCCAGTGAATGGCAAATCGCTCTGATATTCTGAGTTCAGCCTGTGAGATGATGGCACAGCCAGCACACAGCAAACAGTCAGAAAGCACCTTCAAAGCAGCAAAACTCCAAAAAGCAAGAGCAAAAGATGGGGCACTCAGGTGGAATTAAAGTTGCCAGATAAGTCAGATATAATTGCAAAAAAATAAACAAGTATAACACCCAAACCCTCAAAAAAACCCCCTTACATACTTCATATATCCAAGGCCAGGCTGGAGAGGGCTTGGAGCAGCCTGGGACACTGGAAGGTGTCTCTGCCATGGCAGAAGTGGGACTGGATGGGCTCTAAGGTTCCTCCCCACCCAAACCATTCCAGGACTCTGTGATTTGCCATTTTCTGAGTCCAAATTTGCTGCACAATCTTCTGTTTAGGTTTGCTCCAGGCTTTTCCATACCACTCATAAAGAATTGGTACAGAATACCCCACCACCGACTGTGGCTGCAGCACCAGTTCAAGACTGAAGATCATCCCTTCTACCTGACTAAAATCTTCTCATCTTCCCCGAGCTGCTGCTCCCAAATTTCCATTGCTTGTGTAAAAACCCAAAATAACCCCGAGGGCTCCACAGCCAGGTAAGGGCACGGAGCAGAACTGCAAGGGAAGGAAGGAAACGAAGCAGTTGGTGTTAATTATGCAAACCAAGATGTGACTCCAAGGATGTGAGTAATGTCTGGATACAACAACAGGTGCCTGATAAGAGAGGAGGAAGCCCAGACCTTTCATCTGTGCCGCAGGAGCAGCGAGAGCTTCACTGGGAACACAGATAAGGATTCTTAGTCAGCCCCAGGGTAGTTTGCAGAGTTTATGAGGTGATTTCATAACAGGAGGGGACGTGCTGCCCGTGCCAGGGGCCTGGCTGCCAGGAGAGGCTCCTGCTCCATGCCAGGGCACCTCAAGGCAGCCAGACAAAGCTGGGGACACTTCCCGAGTGTCCCTGCACGGGTGAGCCCAGCACTGCCTCCCACCCACACAAAACCAGGCAGTGACACCCAGCCATCCTTCCTGCTTACAACACCAGGCTCCTCTCACTCCCCACAGGGGCTGGGATCCAGAGGGAAGCTCTGGGAGGTGGTGACTCCCAGGGAGCCCCAGGCTCCATCAGCTCCCAGATTCTGCCAATGTCACCCTGGGAGAGCAGCACCCAGCACCTCCACAGCTGAGCAGGCACTGCTGGCTCCTGGCGGGCACCTCTTCTGTGGCACCTGCTTTCTGTCTGGCACCCCGACCCCATTTCAGGCTGTGCCCAAGAGCCCATGATCCCACTGTTTTCCCAACACTTCTGTGATTCCGCAGAAACCCCTCTCACTCGTCTCCATGACAGAGCAGCTCAGTAACTGCTGGTTGCAATGCACGAGGGGAGGAGAATTCCTACAGCAACATCCAAACAATTGCTCTGACTTATGTATGACAAATATCTGGCACAATCCACCAGTACTTACCAGTAGGACTCATCCTTCCTACTCTGCCCGTGGCTGGAGGCATCACAAGCACCAAGCAAATCAGGAATATGGGATGCTGCCCCAGATGGATTCTGGAGTAATGCATTTCCATGCAAGGGGCACATTGTGTCAGTGGATTAAAAGAGAAACATTCAGGTTTCCAGGTTTTATCAATTATTTCTAAGAGGTGATAAGATCTGAAATTCTCAGTTTTCATTTTTCATAGGAAAGTTTAATCTAAAGTTTCCATAGTTATAACATGCACGGCAATGGTGAAGTAAATAATGAGAAGGAATTTTTCATCTTTTCTTCTCCTTCTATCACCAAGAGATGGCAAAACCACCCATGTGGACATCCTTTGGTTCCAAGAGGCCAGGCCAAGGTTACCAACCACCTCCTCCACAAGAACCTGCACCCACTGCCAGCAAATCAGCAAATTCCACAGGCAGGATCAGCTGAGACAGGGGAGCTCCTTCCTCAGCTCTGTTACCGTAAGGCCCCGACGCCAGCCAGAAAGGATTTGGAGGAGCACGAAAACCTCAGCAGATAAAGTCTACACATCTGCTCTTGATCCAGCTCAAAAACAGCAGAGTGCCAAGTGGGCCAGGATTGAAGGCAGAACACGGCTCCGCGCTCAGAACGCCTCTGAAGCCCCAGCTCCGCGTTCCCCAGGGGGTTGCACTTTCACTTTCCTAAATTGCCTGCATATTTGCTTTTTTCTGATGGCAGATTAGGAACCATGCATTTCCTTAAACCGCCAGCTTTGGGCCAAGACACACACACCCTGCCTGGAGCTGTGCCAGCCCACACAGCAGAGCAGGGCTGGGGAACCACGCTCCAGAGCGAGCTGCTCCAAGGGGAGCCCAGCAGTGCTGGCTGCCAGCACTCACACACACCCAGCTCCGCCAGGCTGCTCCCAGGATGTACCAGAACCAAGTTAAAGAACTTCAGAGGCAAAGCAAGTGTGGCAGCAGCACAATTCATCCCAGAGAAGAAATCGGGTTTAAAAATCTGCAGCCATTCCAGAGTTTAAATGGGCATGAAATGAGCGAGCAATTAATTTCCTGCACGAGGAAGGAGTGAAGAGTTCAGTATCAGCAGCACTGCCAACGTGGATAAACTCATTACATGTCCTGGGATAAGTGGTATTTCCCTTAAAGCCTCAGCTTCCAGAATCCCACAAGGATAACACAATGCTCCTCCCTGGCACTGCAGCAGCCCCTGAGCCCTCCCGACAAGGAGCCTCCTCCCCACAGGCACAAGAACGTGCTCTTCACAGCAGCATGAGGAGATCTGGGGAGCAGACTGAGCATAGGCAGAGGTGGGGACACACCATCCCTCCCCTCGTCAGCCCAGCACTGCACACGGGCATCTCCAGCTCCCCCTGTTCGCAGAGGGATCCAGAGGAGCCGGGAATCTCCAGAGTGCAGAGCATCCACCACCCTCACCCTGGGCTTTTGCCTCAGTGACCCCAGCTCAGCTTCTGGATCCTGATCCGCAGCCAGAGCAGAGCCCACTGGTACCAACAGGAACAGCAGCTTGGAGGAATTCACTCAGAATTCCAAATGCACACACAGTTCCAAACCCAAGCCTTGAGTGCCTGAGCATAGCAATCAGGCTAAGATCCAGCAAGAAACACCTTTGTCCATAGGGGAGAATTAGTCAAATCATGTTTTCAGTACATCTTAAGGAAGAGGTGAATTAGCTCCAAGATATACAATCTCATCATTCTCTGCCTGAAAAGGTTTCATCAATCCCCAGCCCTACCAGCAATATTCCCCCTTGTCTCTCCCGAGAGCCACACAGCCAGACCCCATTTCCTCCTCACTCCTTCACACCTGGATAATCATTTTTGTTTCCTCTTTCAGTTTTATTGCTGGGGGGTCCCAGGAGGGCAGGGGCTGGCAGGGCAGTGCCTGGGGCTGCTGGGGGCTGCAGGCTCGGGCAGCACAGAGCGGCTCCGCAGGGGCCGGGGCTCGCAGGGAGATGCTCCGCGCTGTAACAAAGGATTTCCCCCGGGCATTGTGCCCGCGGCCCCGGAACACAGAACTCGGCATTCAGAGATAAAAGCCTTGAATTCAGAGGCGCTTGACTCTGCCACTGCTGCGACGTTACAGAACACTGGCAGCACTCAAATCAAGGTGCAGAATTTATCCTGTGCCAGTGCTGTAAAACGATGGGATCAGAGATTTTTGTGCTCAGGAATTTGAGTCTCTCAGCTTTGGGCTGCTTTCCAGCATGAAATACAGCACGACGATATTTTTTTCATCTTTTCTTCTATACAAGCTTTTTTTAAATCACATTTTCTTCCATTATCTCTTTAGTTGCCAATTTCCAAAATCATAGACATCGAATTTCTCTGCCTGCCTGTCCTTCCAGCAGTACTTCACTGCAAAGAACACCAGTAACAAAGCAACACTTTTACCAACCACCCTCTATTTATTTTCAAAAGCACCCAGCTGATAGATTTGAAGGCCAGTAAGATTTTATGCAACCTTCTGGAAAAGCTGTTCTTTAGGGAGTCTCCATCTTCTGTCCTTTCCTTGTTAAATTGCATTTGCCCATGACCCACAATACGGCTCCCACTCAGAAATGTGTCTGCCCTCGGAGACAAACACACCTAAGGAAATTATCAATTTCAGAGCACAGCTCTTGGAGGGAGAAATCCTTCCCGGAAAAAGAAATCTCCTTGGTTTTGTATCTGCGGTAACCTACATTGTTTGTATTAGCACTAAATAAATAAACAACGGGGTTTTATTCAGTGTTGTGCAAGCTTTGAAATACACATGCCATAAACACGGCAAGAAATGAGCAGGGCCTTGCTTTGTGCTCTGCAGATGACTCCTCGCAGATATTAAAATACATCATTAATGCATTTTCAGGAAAGCAACCTGTCTGCGAGGCTCCTGGGGGACTCACGGCCCGAGGCCCCACCTGCGGCCGCTTCCGCGGCAGCTGCAGCGGAGACCCCGCCTGTGGCGAGCGGAACTGGAGCACGGAGGGACGGGCAGGGCCCGGCACACGCTCGGGCAGGGCTCTCCCTTAGCGCCGGGCTAAGGATGGGTGGGAAGCCCCAGAACCTGACTGCGGAGCGCTGGGAGAGGCTCCCCAAAAACCTGCACACGGGCAGGGCTGCGGAGCTGAGAGAGGCTCCCCAAAACGCTGCACACGGGCAGGGCTGCGGAGCTGGGAGAGGCTCCCCAAAAGCTGAACACGGGCAGGGCTGCGGAGCTGGGAGAGGCTCCCCAAAAGCTGAACACGGGCAGGGCTGCGGAGCTGGGAGAGGCTCCCCAAAAGCTGAACACGGGCAGGGCTGCGGAGCTGAGAGCAGCGCATCCGTGGCCTCACGTCCATGAAACGGGAGCAGCTGCTGGGCCTGGGTGGGTGTGGGGAACCTGCGGCTCTACCCCACCTCCTCTGCTCCTCAGGAGAGAAAGCCATGAAATAAACCCACATACATCACTCGGGGCGGGGGGAGTTGTCGCGTTTTCACCCAGGTGCCGCCACAGGCGCCAGGCACAGGGGACGGACACGGGTGTGTGACGATGCTGCGGTGAATGGAACGAGCCGCACTCTCAGCACCGGGAAACGAAGCCGAGCGCTAACGGAGAACCGTTCCCATCGTTTCACTCGTGGTCACGCACCCCAAAAGCGGGGATGGCCAGAACCTCCAGCCGAACGTGCCCCTGTCCCCCCCCGGCTCCCGGCGAGAGGCGCTGCCCTCGCTGCCGCCCCTCGCCCCGCTCCCGGCGGGGTGCGGCCGCCCGGGGCGGTGGCCGGGGATGCCCGAGGGGCCGGGGGCGCCCTCCCGGCTGCTCCTCGGGATCGGGCCCGCCGGGGAGGGAGCTCGGGGTGCCCCCCCGGCCTCGGGTGCCCCCCACTCCCGCCGTTACCTCCAGCCCCGGGCGGGGGGCGCGGTGCATGCGCAGCTGCCGCTGCCCTTCATTCATAAAAAAAAAAAGGGGAAAAAAAACCCCAGGAGCCGCATCCGCGCTCCCCTCCAGCCCCCATTCATAAAAGGCAGCGGAGCATGCGCGCTGCCGCCGCGGTGCCCACCCATTCATAGAGTCGGGCGGCAGCGCATGCGCACTCGCGGCCGCTGCCCTCCCATTCATAAAATAGCCATTTTCCCAGGCAGGCGGGCGGGTGCAGCGCCGCGGCCGCCGCTGACAGCGCCGCGCTCGCAGGTCCCTGCCCGCAGCTCCTGCCGCTCCTGCCAGCGTTCTCCCAGGTCCGGCCCCCTCGTCCGCCTCGCTTTTGGGATTAACTCGCCTATGGAGAGATGGTCCTAGCTGAATTATTTAAAGTAAGTACGAGATCGGGGCTTGCGAGCAATTGTTAAAATGTTTTAAGTAGAAAAAGCCAAGCCTGCTCCCCGAGGGAAAATCCTGCGCTCGTTCTAGATGTGTTGGGCTGCTCCTTACAGATCGCTGATCAGGAGCATATTTCTGGCGATGACTTTTCTAACAGTGATTAGCTATAATTATGTACAGTGGAGAGCTGCCTGGTGCTTCCCAGCCTAGAGGAGACTTGGCATTCTGGAGAAATATCCTGTTTCTTGCAGAATTTCCATTTGTGTCCCTGCGTCTCTGATTTATACCTCTTTTCTGCGTTCTCCCATCAACATCTGCATTTGCTGTACATATATGGCAGGCAGGTTTCAGCACACTTGGGTCGGGTTTGTTTGCAGGCTTTTACAGCAGAATAAGTGGCTTTTTTTCTGCTGATGGGGTGTCTTCTCCTTCATCCCTCCTTCCTTCCCCGAAAAGGAGCATAAATACATGGTCACCTGGGCTGACAAGTCAGAATTGGATCTTTCTTGCTGTGGAATGGATTATCCGCATTTCCTCTCTTTTCCAAAGCCCTGTCTTGTGAGTGTCAAGTAGTTTTTAGCTGTCTCCATAATAGGACACTTCAGAAATCAGCCACTCATGTGTCAGACCTTTCCTGCATGACCTTTGCTCTTCAGTATTTTATTTCATAGAAGCCTTTTTTTCATTTTTTTGGCCTCAGTGCCTTATTCCATCACTGTTCTTCCCTGTCTTGCTGTACACTTGTTTTAAATCTGGATGGATGCTGCATTTTAAAGGCTAGATGAGTAATAAAAATGTGTACCTGGAATAACTTCATCTAATACATGAAATATTTTATGTATGGAGGAAAAACCTGTGCTGGCTGTTCCTTTCTACCAACTGCGTAGCAAAGATAAGCCAGGATTTTATTTTCTGGTACCAGTCCTGGCGTCACAGGAGAAAGACAAGCCTGGAGACGACATGTTCTGAAAATTCATTATCAGGAGGGGAATGGAAAAAGCAGAAAGGGGCATGTAAAAGGCACAAAGGTCTTAGAGGAAAGCAGGGCTGGGAATGCAGACCTTGGAAATGGCAGTGCAAAGGAATATCACGGGGGAAAAGGATTCCCTCTTTCACCTCCAGTTACCAAGGGTCTGATTGCTTCATTTAAGTCCTTTGTAGCCCCAAGTTTTTCTTTAAAGGGTGAAGGAGAGAACGAAAGAGAAAAGGAAAAGCATCCCTGCATTATCCAGAGTGGAAAAGGCATGTTCTAGATTCTTTACAACTTCTCCAGCTGCTGCCTTTCCTCCATGCCATGCCAAGGGGACAGCATGGCAAGAAATTGCTCTTTAATTCGCTAAAGAGGAACTCAGCTTTCCCAATATTACAGCTTCCCCTCTCTGCCTTTATTTTGGGTTAAAGAATAAAGCTCCAATTTGTGCACGGAATCACAATGATCCTGATGACTGGCTTCCCCCTTGTCCATATAAAAATGAATGATAGCAGGAGGAGGGGTTGTTCTCAGTTATTGGAACCCCACTGGGGATGTCTCGTTGATAAATGTGCCCTTTTCCATGGGCTGCTGTGTTTTCCCTTGCTGGAAGGGACTCTATATTGGGATGATAAAATTAAAAGGACCATTTCTGAATACTGCAGTCCTTTTGAAATTCTCCATGAGGTATGTGCAGGGGAGAAATTATTTGTTCTCCTCCTGAAACAGCAAAACAAAAGCTGTTTTCCTGGAATCATGACTAATTTCCAAACCATACTGGGGAATGCAACATCTCAAAAAGCAATTCCTACCCCCCCCCCCCAAAAAAAAAAATCTGTTCTCAGACTTCGGTGAAATAAAATTCAACATCCCTTACAACACTACAGCAATAATTAATTACCAGTTCTGACAGTTTTCATAAAATTAAATGTGAAAGAAAAAAATTCATTCATCATATTGCTATATAACTTCCCAGCTTCAGCACAGTAGTAAAAACTGTGTTTTTACAGGCAAACAGTTGCACAAGTGTTGTTTTTTTTATCCTTTTGCAATGCAATTTCCTCAAGAAAGTCTACAATCCTTCCAATAAGGTTATCATTTAGTACCATTAGCTTAATAGATCATATCTGAGCTTAGTTTTCTGACCTTAAAATAAATGTTTTTGTCCAGTAAAAGGCTTTGACTGAGAAATCCAAGTCCCCAGAGATCTGAATGCTAGTGGGCCAAAATGTGCTTTATTCACTCGCACCATAGGAACAGACTTTAGCTGGACAGAGACAGCTTCTTGGAAGTCTACAGGTCTCATTTCCCAGCTCCTGAATTTCCACACTCTGGCAAGAATTTAGTGTCTCGTTTTAAAAATGGCAGGTTTCCCTAATAAGCTTTCTAATTTTTTTCCTGCCTTATTGCTTGTAGAGAAGATTCTAGCTGGCCTTAGCTAGATAAGGCTGCTAAGGAGAGGAACAAAAAGAATGAATGTCAATATTTTGTTAATATTAATACACACTTTAGGGTGGAAAAAGCTTTTTTTTTTCCTTTTTTTTGAAGCATTTACAGCTTGACTCAAAATCCAGCCAGCCGAACTCAGCCTTAATGAACTCCAACCTTATGAATTATTCTTAATCCCACATTAAAAACATGTGCTTGCTGCAAGGTCTCATTTAACTACCTCTGAGAGTAGTCTTCCTCATTAAAAGCTCTAATTGAACCCTTTGGCTTGCACCAGGAGCAGAGTGTCCCTGGTCACCGCTGGCAGGCCTGGACAGGAGCATGTCCTTCATGCCAAACAAAGGCAGGGGCAGGATTTGTTCCCTTGCCTCCAGCTCCTCCTCTGCTGGGCCTCGGGGAGCAAATCCTTTATTGATCGCTTGGGGGACCCTGTCCTGTCCCCCAGCACCCTGCCCTGCCCAATGCTCAGGTCCAGCTCTGCCCAACACTTCCAGAGGAGCTTTTCAACCAAAAAATGCTTTTTAACCAAGCCGCCAGAGGAGACAGACTGGTGGTGACAGGTCAGCTTTGGCACTGGTTGCCATCGATTCTGAGCCCTGCTGCCTTGCACAGGCCTGGAAATGTTTCTGCCCACCCCTGGCATGACACTGCTTCCAATGTGTTGCTTTCAATTATGATCATTTCCTGTATTAAGACTGAATATTCTATGCTTTGCTTGTTTTCTTCCTCTTGCACTGTATTTTCAGAAATTCATATGTCCCAGAGAGCAAAGAAAATAAACCAATTTCTGCAGGGCATTTACTGCAACTATTGCTGCCTCTGTGTCAATGAGTGACTGTCACAGCTCTGCCAGAGACTATTTCAACTTTTGCATTGGTAATGGAGTCACAGAATGGTTTGGGATGGAAGGGACCCTAAAGCTCATCCCATCCCACCCCTGCCAGGGCAGGGACACCTCCCACTGTCCCAGGTGCTCCCAGCCCCAGTGTCCAGCCTGGCCTTGGGCACTGCCAGGGATCCAGGGGCAGCCCCAGCTGTGCCAGGGCCCCAGCATCCTCACAGGAAACCATTTCTTCCTAACATTTCATCTAGCCCAGGTCTAGTATCAGTGCCCCAGAGCAGGTGTGGTCCTTCTGTAGGTGCCAGGATTCAGAGTTGTCTGGTCTGACCCAAAGCAGATCCCCAAAGGAGCAGCTCAGCTCTTACCCTGTCCCAGTGCAAGGCTCAGCCTTTCATCAGTCCATGGCAATTTCTCCATCCCTTCTTCACAGAACCTTGTGATGCTTCAGCAACTGGGAAATTCTTGGAAACCTGTGATTGAAAATTCATGTTGAAGCATCAAATTGGCTTTATTCTCTTTACAGTCAGACTTGACTATCCTAAAGGTCTTTTCCAACCCTAACAATTTTAATTTGAGAAGGCGGCTTTTTGTGCACGGTGCTCCCCATGCCCCCAGCACCACTGTAACCATTTTCATTTATAAGATATAGAATACATGTAATGGTCCTGGAGGTGGCCACCAGCCCCTGGCAAAGGGCAGCACAGCACCACGGGCAGGTCAGCAGCTCCCTGATGTGCCAGGGCTCCACAAAGGAGCCACCAGAGATGCCACAGGACGTGGAGGGGCACAGTCCAGTGCCAGCAACCCCAGGGGAAACCTTGTTTTGCTGAGGCTCCTCCTGCCACCAGTGCTGTCAGACACAACAGAAGGGACAGGCTGCTCATGAGGGGCAATTAAGGTGAAATTAATTAGAGATAAGGGCCCCTGATCTGGAGCACGAAGCTGACAAGGACAGAAGGGGTTTGGTGCCTGCATCACTTCCCTGCCCACCCTGCGCTCTCTCAGCAAACACACCCAAAGAGCACATTTGGGGCCTTTTGGTTTTCTGTGACATTGGAATTCCCTTTAGACATTTCTTGTGCCCAGAAAGGATTGGGCAAAACTGTGGGGCCTTGTACCTGTCACTGGCTGCAGAGGAGGAGCTCAGGGAAGCTTTTCCCATTTTCCTGCTGGCTGCCCTGGGGATGTGGCAGTCCTGGGTTGCCCAGGATTGCTTCCACATGGGACCCTCCTCTGGACTTAAGTCCCTTATTCTCATTATTCTTTCATTACCACAAACATCTAGAATATTGTTAAACATGTGAGAAAGAGCTTATTAAAATTGTTAACCAGTGGGTGACTCAGCTAGTTGTGAACATTAGATATTTCTGCACTCACTGGATTTTTAAGTCAAGACCCATTTTGTTTTTCAGTTCCTGGAAGATTTGTTGTCCAACTCCACTCTGAAAATAAAGATACCAGAACCTTGTTCTTTCAAAGCTTGTTAAGAAGACATTAATGAGAATGAGTTTTCCTGAGAGTTTATTTTCTCATGGAATTGCCTACAAGGACAAAATGATGTAGGCAAATCCAAAATCCTACCAAACATAAAATGCCTTTTGTTTTAATTTCATCTGATTTCAAAACCCTACAAAACTTTTGAGTCTGAAATAATACCAAAACACTTTACAATAACAGTTGGTTTCCTACAACTTTAGGACTTGCAATTACCCAGTACAACAGTAATTTTAAATTGGCCATATCTTGATGAAGAGATGGAACAAACACTGCAACACGTGTAGGAACTTGACTTTGGAGTCCAATTTTACTCCCTGGGAAGGAAGTATATTTTGACTTGAAAATTGTATGTGGTGAGTGACTGTACAGTCATGGGGGAAGAGAAGTTTTTTTCTACATGGGAGTTTGCTGCCTTGAAAAGAACCTCATTGTTTGCCTCTAAAGAATGAAAAACTCCCTGTATGAGAAGATAGTCAAGAATTTTTCTTCCTGTTGTCTACTTTAAGAAAATTATCTGTACAGTTGCAAGCAGTGAATTTGTGCCTGTGTTAATGCTGTAATACATCTGTAATTACCTGTGATCAAAAATTAACTAATTTTGTGTCCTGTATGGCTTTTTTTCCTCAATTGAAATGCAATTTACTCTCAGGATTAGTGCAGTGGACAGCAAAGATCCCTAAGGTTGCACCCCTCAGCTCTTGTCCTCTGTCAGGGTCTAAAGTTCTGCCAGGTTACCCCAAACATGAGTTTCGATTTGGGATCTGGCTGGATAAGCTTTATAAATTCAGTTTATAAGGTGCCAGTGTTGCTGCTGAAGGCAGTGTTGTCCTTGTGAGCAAACACCCCCCGTGTGTGCTGGGTTTTGGGGGGAGCTGAAGGAAACGCTGCCCTGCCTCTGGATGCACATCAACCAGAAAAGGTCCAGTTGTGGTGTCTTGGAGGATCCTGCAGGGAGGTCACAAGGCCCCACCAGGCACATCCCAGCCTGTGACACTCCACAGGAGCAGGTTTGGACACTCCACAGGTCTGGCTTAGGATTTCCTTCTGGCCCAGCAGGAATCCCCAGTCCCAGGGTTTGGCTGGATTGCTCTCTGCCAGGACAGCTGGAGCACTGTGTGCCTGCACAGCTGCCCAGGGCCCTTCCCTGGAAGCTGCCCTGTCCTGGGACACACAGGCAGCTGAGGGAAAGGTGCCCAGAGCACACAGGCACACCCTGGAGCAGCTCCACCATGGAGCAGTGCCATGGCTGTCCTGGGGCAGAGCCCAGGGCAGAGGAGCCTCCTGGCAGGGTGAGCAGCACCCAGCTCACTCCCATTCTGCACTCGAGGGGTTTGACCTGGATCTGTCACCAGCAATGTCACTGCACTGCTGGAACTTCTGGTGACGAGGCCAGCAGCAGCA
This sequence comes from Molothrus ater, assembly GCF_012460135.2. Lineage (NCBI taxonomy): Eukaryota > Metazoa > Chordata > Aves > Passeriformes > Icteridae > Molothrus > Molothrus ater. The sequence goes on along the minus strand of NC_050492.2, from coordinate 17,523,383 downwards.
GCAATGGAGTCATGGTCCTTGGAAAATTCCATAAATATCAGAAACATTTGTCTGCTAAGAGCAGTTAACTGCAGAAACCCTCTGCTCAGGAGAAAGAGGGCAGGGCAGAAAGTGAAGGACCACGTGTGCAAGCACCAAAACCTGCCAGGGTGCACATCTGTGGTGGTTTAAAGGTGATTTTGATGGAGCCAGAGAGACACTGTGGCCATAGCAGGGGTCTGGGAATGGGGAGAGCTGGGTCTTGTTTGGCTGTTTCCCCTCCACAGGTTTTACCCAAGTAGATCCTGTGCCCACCTATCTTTGAGTTCACCATGTCAGGCTTCCCTTCCCCTTGTCCTGCAGAAATAGTTTGTCTATTAAAAAGACAATTTGAAACTGTACTACAGTGAAAAAAGAGGATGAAAAACTCCTATCCTTAACTCTCCGGATGTGTGGTGTCTCGTCCAGGGTCCCTCTCCTTTCTGTGGTAATTAACGGAAATCTTGATTAGCATTATCTCAGATAAGCCATCTTCAACATCTGCCTGCCTGAGACCCCGTCTGTGCCCGGGGGTGTTTGAGGAGTGGCCTGGCTCTAATCCTCCCCCAGATTCATCTGGTGACACCATTTCTGTGTGATGGCATCACTGGCCTGGCCCACGGCAGGCTGGGCACTGCAGAGTTAATGCAAAGCCTGAGTGCCACCTCCAGGGACTCCCACACTGCCACCAGTGATGCAGAACAGCCTCGGTGCCACCCTGGGGACAGGCAGCACCAGGGCTGGGGCTGAGCAGGGCTCACTGCCTGGGCTGAGCTCTGCTGCCACACAGGGCACCCTAAAACAAACGGTTCTCCATGGAACCAGTGGAAATCTGGTGAACAGAGCAGATTCCTGAGAGCTGGTACCGAGTGGGAGAGCCCTGGAGAGGCCACAAAGGCAGGGCTGAGGAGGAGCAGACAGGCTGGAACACCCTGCAGCACTGCCACCATTTCCTCCAGCTACCTTCCATCTAAGAGCAGCTCTGCTGCACTTACTCTTGGCAACCAAAACAGCTGCATCTCTCTCCTTAAAAAAAAAAAAAAACACAACAAAAAACCCAGTGGAATCAAAGTCTCCCTGCAAATGTAACACACAGCCGACACAGAACTGATGATTTTGCTAAACTCTGACTTGCAGCAAATACTTTTTATATCATGACACTGGATTCTGATGCACAAAAGAAAATCAAGTTCTTTTCCCTCTGCATGCACCCTAGTTGTCAGAATCATTGCTTCTCTTTGTTTTTTACATACAGTAACTAGGAAGAGATGCTTTATAAACCCTCTTGTTCCTCCAGTCAGGATGTCAATGAGCTATGAATAATGAAATAAAAAAAAAAAATCCAAATGAATGGCTAAGACCCAGCAGAGAATTTTAACTGGGGAAGAGCAGCAGCATCAGGGCTGCATGACAATAAAGATCATCACTGCTAATAAAGCATTTCTTCCTGCTGCTGTGGTGCAGGGCACAGAGGGGGCCCAGACCCAGCATGTGCCGCCCTGCCCACGCTCCGGCCGAGCCCGGAGAGCTGCCCTGCCCCAGCCCCAAATGCCAGCCCCAAATGCCACGTGAGCCATCAAAGCAACGATTCACAAAGGCAAGAGTGGACTCTGCTGGCATTTCTCAGGGGGTAAAAATGGGCTTCCCTTCCTTCTCCTAAGGATGCGGAATCAGTTCTTGCTCAGAGTTTTGTGGTGTTGTGTTTGTTTTAGGGGAGATGTGCTCTCACACAAGTGCACACACATTCACACACACACACTTCTCGTGCATTATTTGGTTGTAGAAGGATGCAGTTTTTTTTCCTTTTTCCCACTGCTGTGATATTAAAAGTCATAGAATCACAGAATCATTTAGGTTGGAAAAGACCTTTAGGATCATTGAGCCCAGCTGTTAAACCAGCGCTGCCAAGTCCAAATCTTTCACGCTGTTGGAGAAGGTTAATTTATTTGTTGAACACAAACAACTGGCAATGCCTTAAGCTGTTCACTACTTCCTTTTTCTTGATACCAGCAGCTTTTCCCCTCCTGCGACCAAAGCTTTACTCACCCCTTCTTTCAACTGATCTCCAGCATTATATTATTTATGAATAAAGGTCACCCCGTGAGGAAATGGCACATCTACTAGAAAACAATGTGCACTTTCTAAATTTGAACTGAGTCGTTTCCGTTCTTTGATTTAAGTTTAGTTACTTCCTGTGGTTTCTTGTCCTACGCCACTGCTGAATCTTTGGATTGACTCCAGGATAAATTGCACTCTTTCAATGAAATTAGAAACTGCGGCACCGAGGGCTCAGCCAGAGCGGCTGGTAAACAGCACTTCAGCTGAATATTAGTGCACTTAGCAGGCTGCACGAGTGTCTCATTACCTGTGTGAGGTGATGGATCCAGCCTGAGCCATGTGGCTGCTCTCCTGGGAGCTGCACCCTGGGCTCCCACCCTGGATTCCCACCAGACAAGGTGCTGAGCAAGCGCTTCCACCTCCCCTTGGAGGGATAAAGGAGCCTCTGGAACCAGCAGCTCCTGATGGAGAGGGGACACTTCCTCACCAAAATCAATCCATCCTCTCACAGGCAGAGCCTTGGTTAGCAAGGACAGGTGCTCAGCCCCGTGCTCAAAAGCACCTTTGTACCAGGCCAATGCTTCCACAAGCCACAATCCTGCATCAGGTTTTTTAAGGAACAGGGTCAACTGGGGAAAACCTCTAAAGTTTAGAGAAATCATTTCAGGAAATTTGCTGACAAAACCACATGTGAACGTACACCAGCAGCCCCAAGATGTGCCTTCCCTCAGTAAAACCATGAGTGGGCTCTTCAGGAGCCTACAGCCCTCCTGGGGCTGGAAGAGCTATAGATGGCCAGGGTCAGGGAGAGGGACACGGTAGCAAAGGAGGAGAGAGGCACTTTGTACCTGAGTGCTCTGCCTCCCTTGGACACAAGTTTACCTTACAAGACCTTCAGCACAACAACCAGCCTCAGCAAGGAGCCCTTTTGGGCTGGGATTTCAGGATACCCCAATAACAATGCGCTCTCTCTCTTCTCTCTCTCCCCCATCCCTTTTCTTTCTCCTTCCCTTCTCCCAGGACACGTAAGCACAGAATTTCCCTCAGCAGTCAGACTGATTTCTCAATGGAGCCCCGGATCCCTCACAACATCACCGTTGTCCCCAACTCTGTGATGGTGCAGCCCTTGCTGGACAGCCGGATCCCCTACGGGCGGCTGCAGCACCCTCTGACCATCCTGCCCATCGACCAGATGAAGAGCACCCACCTGGAGAACGACTACACCGACAACCCCGGCGCCGCCCAGCCGCCCGCCCAGAAGCGTCCCCGAGCCCCCCACGAGCCGGGCTCGGCCGGCCAGCACCCTCAGCGCTGCGAGCAGGATGTCACCCACCCCTGGATCTCCTTCAGCGGGCGCCCCAGCTCCATCAGCAGCAGCAGCAGCACGTCCTCAGACCAAAGGCTGCTGGACCACATGGCCCCGGTGCCCGTGGCGGAGCAATCGTCCCCCCGCGCCGTTCGCATCCAGCCCAAGGTGATCAACTGCAAGCCCCTGGACCTGAAGGGCCCCGTGTCCCAGGAGCTGGACAAGCACTTCCTGCTGTGCGAGGCCTGTGGGAAATGCAAGTGCAAGGAGTGTGCCCTGCCCCGGACTCTGCCCTCGTGCTGGGTGTGCAACCAGGAGTGTCTGTGCTCGGCGCAGAACCTGGTCAACTACTCCACCTGCATGTGCCTGGTCAAGGGCGTCTTCTACCACTGCACCAACGAGGACGACGAGGGCATGTGCGCCGACCAGCCCTGCTCCTGCTCCCAGTCCAACTGCTGCGCCCGCTGGTCCTTCATGAGCGCCCTGTCCCTGGTGCTGCCCTGCCTGCTCTGCTACCTGCCGGCCACCGGCTGCGTCAAGCTGTCCCAGAGATGCTACGACCGAGTGAGCCGGCCCGGATGCAGATGCAAAAACACAAACAGTGTCATTTGCAAGGCATTGCCCGAGAGCAAAGGGGCAGAAAAGCCCTTTTAATGGTGGAGTTGGGAGGATGCTCCATGGAGCAGGGTAGTGTTGGCTCTTTTTAATAACCTGTGTTCTGAGGAGAGCATCAGCCTCTTGCCTTCGGAGAAAGCGGAAGCAACTATTTCCACAAACTGAAGCACTTTGGGTTATTCAGGGTTTTTGGAACTGGTCGCAGTTTAAATAGATGGGGCCGAAGGAGGAATGTTAATAATGCAGAGTGAAGGCTGCAAACCCATGTACATCATGAAGTACAGCTGCTGAAAATCTCCCAGCTTGGAGGGACGGCTGCTCACCAGGCCTGCACACCACAGGAACCATTAACTGCTCGCTTGGCAGGCACCACCTCACAGCCAATCCCCATTCCCAGCTGCAAAAAGCTGCTTTGAATTCACATTCAGGGCGGGCTACTTGCTTCCTGCCTCCTTCCAAACCCCAGCTCGCTCCCAGCAGCCTGTTGAAGGTGATGGGGGAACTCCCTCCACCCTCCTTCCCTCCTAGACACCACTCCAAGGGCTGTTGCACACAAAGTACGCGTCTCCCAAAATCTTTCTGTGTCCCTCAAAGATTCTCGGACCAGAAGTGAAGCTACATTTCATTTGTTGACGGGTCTTCTGCCCTTCGGGCGTATCCCACCCGGCCCACTGGTTTGGACCCTCTTTCTAAAGCAAGATGGTAGCAGGGCTGCTCCTCCCAGGAGGAACTGCAGCAGGAGGTGTTCAGGCAGTTGTATCAACACCGGGTCCTCGTGCCTGTAAGCTGATCTGTGGCAGCAGGTTTCACTCAATGAATATGAGTTTTCCCTCAGCAGAGCAGCCCCTGTGCAGGAGGAAGGGGCTGAGCCCCTTTCCCCCAGGCCCAGCTCGCTCCTGGTGCAGAGCAGAGGGGATGAAACTCCAGCCACAAAGCAAAGACGGGCAGGGTTCGCTCCTCTAAACCTCTTAAGCTCTGGTAAGAAGTCACACAAACCTAAGTGTACGATGCACATAGATGTATTTTTCTAGGGATCCCAATCCAGTACCTCCCCTCCTGGAACAAGCTCTTCTTTGCTCATTAGATATTGAGATTTGTTTTTGTCTTGGGGGTGAATGGCATTTGCTTGAAGTACAGCACATTCCCCCACCCCTATTGCTGCTGTTTGACTTTTGCCTCTTCTGTACAAAAGTGTCTTTTTAAATGTAAAGAATGCTTTTAGTGTTTATTTTAGTGTTAACACACACTGGGGGAAGCCAGGGGAAGGAAGAGAGCACAGTTGACAAGCAGGCCCATGGTTTTCAGCACGCAAATATTGGCTCTGTCCATGCCCTCATCCTGGGGCTGGTTCTGCCTTCCCCAAGGATGCTGTGACCCCTCTCTCTTGACAACCACAAGGTGCTAAACAGGAATCTTGGTCCAAACATGCAACACTCTAATGAGTAGGTAGGTACTTGTTGCATGCAGAAAACTGACCTAGTCTCTCTCGGTGTTTTTAATTAGAGGAGATTTCCTCAGTAAATGCACAGCAGTGACAGTGAAATGTCATCTCCAATTAGACAAGCAATAGGCAGAGCTCATGTAGCATTTCCAGGAATCCCCTTGGCCGGGGTAGGGCTGGCAGGAGCACCCTGGTGGGACTCTGGTGTCTTTGGGTTTCAGAATTCAGCTCAGCTGGATGACTCGGGGTTTAGCTCAATGGAATTGTAGATATTTATTGAATGGGGGAGATAAAAAGAAAGAAAACCAACCAACTTTTCTATTTATAACATTTGCTAGCTTGTACATGCTGAATCACAGAAAAAAGGAAGTAATGTCTGTTACCAGATACCAGTTCCTATAGGGTAGCCTCATGCTAACTGTATGTGGGCACCAGGAAGCAGGTGGGGATCCAGAACTGTATTTATTATCTTGCACAAATTGGAGAGGAAAAGAAAAAAGGAAAACCAACCCCAAACTAGCTGAACTGTTGGTTGAATGTATAAGATATTGTATTTAATAAGAGAAATCATTTTCCTAAGATACAAACAAGCTAGAAAAGGCCAGCAGGAGAGGTATTTACCTGCTGCCCTCCTCTGTTGGGAGCACACATGTCCAAATGGCCTCCACCCACGGCTGCTTTGCCTTTCTGACCCTCTGTCCCTGGGGAATCTGTGCTGAAAACCCTCTGGCAGAGCCCATGGCTTGGCTGCATGGTCCTTGTGAGCAAAGGCACTGCTGGAATGGTGGCCACTGTGCCAATCTACACTCATGTACATAACCCCAGCCCTCCCAGCTGGGCTCCCTCTCACTGTACATAGCTGTAAATTATTTCTCTGTTGGTTTGTTTTAATATCCCAGCCCTGTAAGCCGTGCTGGAGCCTGCCAAGCCTCGTGGATGTGTTAGAGCAGTGGTCAGTGTAGCAGAGTGACCCTCCCTCCTCCCCTGGCTCCCAGCACGGCCCCTGGCCTCCGCCCCAGCCCTCCCAGCCCCAGGCATGGCAGGAAGGTGCTGAGCCCTGTCTGGAGCTGGGGCAGGGCTGGGCTTGGCCTGAGCCAGGGCTCTGCCAGAGGGAGCAGCTCCTGTCAATAGAATCCACATTCCCTCTCCTCCCCAGCCCAGCAGTTCCATCCCCACTCTCCCTGTGAAGGTACTTGGGTCCCCTGCCACCCCAGAGATGGACCACGGGCACCACCACGTCACAGCCCCACAGCTCTGCCATCCTCCCAGGGCAGAGCCCCCTGCTAATGAAGGGACAGCTCTAACGAGCACAAACCTCTGCAGCCGTGGCACTGAGGTGGGATGCTCACAGAGGCAGGAGGGCAGGTCAGGGTGGCTGCCCCTGGCACCGGTGCCATGCTCTGGAGGAGCAGGAGGATGGCAGGGCACCTGCACTGCTAATTGCTGCAGCTCTGCTAATTGCTGCAGCTCTGCTAATTGCTGCAGCAGGTTCATGGCAGGGTTTGCCCCTGCCCTCACACAACAGCCCAGACAGCAAGAAGGGGGGAGCTGAGGGTGCTGGCAATGCCACACCACATTCCCAGTCACCCTGTCACACCCTGTCACCACAGCCCTGTGCCCACCAGGTGCCAGGAGCAGATCCCAGATTTGGTGCTCCCTGGGCACTGGCTTTGCCCTCACCCTTCCCAGCACTGGGTATTCCCTTCCCCTCCCACACTCAGACACCCTGAGAAATATTTCCCCCATCTCCTCTTACCACGCCCTCACATGTACACCCTGAAAAGTTACCACAGAAGGTTTTTCTTTGTATAGAATATTTATTTTGAAGCTCTATTTTAATAGTATTTATTTTAGAAAGTCTACTATTGTAAGAGTTCTTCTGTTTGTGAAGAAAAACAAGTACTGATGAATGTACTGATCTAGAAATTATATATATATATATAAATATATATTGTTAAATATATAAATGGCTGTTGTGGTTCTTTAAAAAAAAATCCCAAGAATGTTTATAGCAATTATTTTAAAAATACAAGCAGAGAGTAGCCCAGAATTGGTTATTTGATGCTCTCCAGCCCTGCCAAGAAACTCAGGGTGATGCTGGGGTTGCTCTGCCCCACAGCCTGGCACACCAGGGGCTCATCAGTTGATTACCCTCAAATGCCCTGCAGGGGGAAGAGCCAACACCTCAGCGAGGAGTGCCCTGCTCTGTGAACTTCAGGAGCAATCCTCTGCTTCCCTGCACCCCTAAAATTCACCAGCCTGGGAGTCAGGCTGCTCCTTCCACGGGGCTGAGCCCTCGGTGTGACAGGGGCATCGACACTAAAGAGCCAAACACAAAATCAGCAGCCCCACCACACGCAGGGGTGGTGCCAGCCCCATCCCACAGAGCCTCCCTCAGCACTCCAGAGCCACTTCCAGCCCTCCTGCTGCTCCTTTCCACACCAGAACAGCCCCACCATGGGTGGGCACAGAGCCTCCTCCACCCCAAGGTCCCCCCCAGCCATGGGGGCAGCCAGAACTCTCCCACCTCCTTGGAAAGGGGCAAGAAGCTGCTAAGGACCAACTCCCTGGGTCCCTGCTCACCCTGCACAGCCCCTGAGCCACATCCTGGGGCTCCCACCCACCAGCACCCAGCGCCCTTCCTGCCCCCAGCTCCTCATGTGTCACCCGCATCACACTGGACTGCTAAAAATACAGGATCTGGGTTATTTTTCACCATTCCCGTTATTTATTTGCACACACTGTGGAGCTGTGACTCACTGGAAGCTGTGCCATGTTTTGTGTCATCACAGAGGTAACCTGAGTGTGTTACCTGGCCTGAAATAATATTATTGAAACAATAATGTTGAATTAGCCAATGGATCAGATAAAGAGACAATAACTACACTGTGCAGATCATGACATCGGGTGCCAGAAAATTTGCAATAAAGAAAAGATACTGAATTTGTTATGCTGGGGGAGGTTTTTCTTTTTTTTTTTTTAGCAAACAGGCTGAGCCAGGATGTATAAATTTAAATCAGAGTTTGGCAACACCAACTGATGTCTTGCACATAAAGCTTTAAAAATACCAACACGACGCTCATGTCTCTCTGCTGGAAGCAAACCAGAGCACTCTGCTTGATTTGAGCAGTAGATGTTAAAGCAATATTTTTTAAATCTATCAGAATTATCAGCATTTTTTTAATCCTTTTTACATCATTTTCAGTTATTGGCTCTAAAAGGAAACCAACTGCAATTCCACAAGCTCAGGCTATGGAATGGTGAAGAGATGCACAGAGCTAAGAGTACAACAGACTTCCCAGACCCTAGAGCAAGCCCAGCTCTTGGATATCAGACCTGAAAGGAAATTTCTAAAGAATCAAAACACCCTAAAATACCCTAAATAAATGTATTAATTCTGAGAGAATGGGCTGAAACTTACAGAAATTATGAACTTACAGAAATGAACGACCAGATTGAGCAGGTTGCATCCCTTGATCCCTTTCAACCCAAACCATTCTGGGATTCTACAAAATGAGATAAAAACCTAAATTTTAATTACTTTTAAAACTAAAATATATACTTAATAAACACAATGAGATTTTCCCAAAGGTGTAAGTGTTGCAGACAGGTAAAATATGTTATAAAAGAAAAGGCCTAATGAAATCAGGCCTTGCTCTGCTAGTCTGTCACTTCTTCTAATTGCAGACAGCTTGCAAGTTCTCATATGAAACAATCTTGGGTATGAAAAGTTTGTGAACACAACAACCTATTCCTTGGGGAGAAAAATAGGGGCACCTGTATAAACAATAGATCTTGTCCCAAGAGAATCCACAAAGGAAGAATGCAAACACCTGAATCTGAGTACGAACACACAAATCACCTTCTGACCAATAACTGAAGCAGTAAGAAAACTGTTAGCAGTTGGTGTTGCACACAAAGTCTGTGAACACTGTGTAAAATGAGTTATGTGAGTAAAAAATTGGCTTTTCTGCATGAAGAAAATGGAGTCCCAGTTGACTTATTCCAGCATGGGTGGAACCCAACGTGATCTGCAGAAGACAACGGCCGAGCTTCGCCGCGATAGCAGCTCACACACCAGAGTACAGAATGGGCAAAGCCACAAAAACAGGACCACAGCCCCAGGGAGGGGAAGAAACGAGGAAAAGAAGGAACCCAACTTTGTGAGACACAGCACACCAACACAGCCATCGGTACAACCATCGGTGCAACCGTCAATGCAACCGTCAATACAACCGTCGGTGCAACCGTCAATACAACCGTCGGTGCAACCGTCGGTCGCTTCGCTGGCTGTGGGGTCGGCGCCAAGAAGTGAAACTCAGGTGGTGAAGATGCAAACCTCTCATGGATCAGCCACGCACAGCGTGGGACTCACAGAACTGAACACATTTCCCGGGATTGCACACTCCAATGAAAGCCCAGCGCCCAGCCTGGTGTTGTGACGGGTCCTCGTGGCTTCCACCACTGCCACCCAGCCATGGCAGAGTTCCAACTCTCTAACTCTGGGTGAGCACAGCAAGGAGATGCTGCAGCACAGGGGGCTGCACCATTCCCACAGAGGCACCACCTCCCACAGCACCATTTCCCAGAAATAAATAATTTCTCTCACTGGGATTAGCGGTGTGTGAATGGGGTGATGGAGGCTGAGCCCCATTCCTGGCCAGACACAGAGCTGGCTCCTCACAGGGCTCCTCACCAGCACACAGCACCCAGGGATGAAGTTTGGCCCCGTTGTGAGTGGCAGACAAATGGCCAGGACAGAGATAAATTGCCTTTGCACTTTGTTTTACTTCCTCCCCATAACAACCTCCCGTGGGAGCACTGAATCCCTGGGCTCCCACTCTGGCCCCTGCTGAGCACCATAAAAATTCAGGGATGTCCTCAGAGGGGGTTCCCACACAGGGCAAACTTCTCTTGCCAGGGCAAGGAGGAATTGGCAACAGGGGCCAAGGCAAAGCCTTTCAGCAGGGTCTCAGCCCTCCTCTTGCACCCACACAGCCTCCACAGGCTTTGGGACAGAGCCACCCCAAACAGGCCCCAGGGTCCAAGCTGGACACCAGGTTTTGAGGCACAAGAGAGGTAAAGAGGCTGCACAGAAGTTTCTGACCATGCCCAGACCACTAGAGCCCATCACAGCCCTGGACAGCCAGCCCTGAATTGATCAACTAGGACACAACAAGGCTTCTGCTGCTGCAGAAAGTGAGTGAGTGTCAAAAAACAACCAGCAAGCTGAGAAACATCAGCCAAAGGTGTGACTGGAGGAGATACTCAAAAGGTGTTTATAAAAATAAATAAATACATAAATAGAAACCAAATCACAAACCAAGAACCAGCCAGGATTTCAAGTTTAAGGTTTCTGATCACTCTGCCAGGCTCTTGCCACACCAGCCTCCACCAGCAGAGAGGGACTGGGCAGGGCAAGCAGCCCCTCAGCACCTCCTGCTCTCTTCCCAGACCATTTGGGTTCTGCAAATCCAAGCAAGGTTTCTGCTCCCAAGCACAAAGGCACAGGAATTTCTCCATAAAAACCCCAAAAAGTTTACTCTTCAGTATTCCTGAAGAGAGGGAAGACTGAACCATGTACTTCCCATTAGCATCATGCCACTGCAGCTTCCATTGGCATTTTCCTGCCCTTACAACAGGGAATAAATAGAAGTTTCTGCATGAAGAAACTCTTATGAATAAATCATCCAGCCCTGTTCTGCTCAGAGCCAGGTATGTTTGTGATTATGATGCCATTATATAACCAGGTCCTCCTAATCAGAAACACAATATTCTCAGAGCACAAAACTGGGACATTCTGCACCACATCCCTTTGCTCCAGGTATGGCACTGGAGCCTCCAGCCACGTGTGGAGCAGCAAAACCCTGCACCCAGAAATGCCCTGCTCTGAGCTGGCAAGGAAATGGTTCATGTTGTCCCTCCAGGGAAGTCACCATGTCCAAAGAGATGCTAAAGAATGAATTAATTAAAATTACATCCTCCTTGTGACAGTATGTAATTAGTGTTCATGAAGAGGGTGAGCCATCAGCACAGATCCTCCACTTCCAACATACAGGGTCTATAGTCTAACACATCTAGAGTCCCACCAAAGCCAAGTTTTCATCATCTTTCATGTCTGAAGATGAGGGGTTACAGCTCTGTTTTCCCTCAGCACCAGCCCCATGACAAATAGCTTCAAGGCTGGCACAAACCAGCTCTCCTAATATTCCTGTAAATTATCCTTAGGAATACAACTAATTTTTTTTTTTTTTTTTGTTACATCCACTACTATCCACTGCTAAGACACCTCCAGCTGTATTGGGGCTAGAACGAGATGGTCTTTTAGGTCCTTTCAACCCAAACCATTCTGTGATTTCACAGTGGCTGAAGCACAGGGCTGGTGCATGGCCAGTGGGATTGGGTCAGCATGAGTTATGGACAGGACAAATCCCAGCTCCTGAGGAGCCTCTGCAGCCACGGTGCCTCTGTGCATGCAGCTCCCCCTCCACAGAGACAAGGAAGCATCAGGAAGCAGCTCCCACCTACTTTCAGCTCTGGCCACGCAGCTTTGGACTGAATGGAAGGTGGGAGCGTAAAATAAGACCAGAGAGCACTCAGTGAAGTGTGGAGTTGAAAAAAAAAAAAAGGGCTTGGAAGGACCCATGTTGCTGGGAAGCAAAGGGATTTCCTGCTGGTCCCAAAGACAGGAGCAGAAAATGGGGTTTAGGGCTCCAGGGAGACAGCAATATATCCTAACGATCCCTCCTTTGCAGGGTGAGCCTGGCTGAACGCTGTAAACTGCAAAGGAAACCCAGAATGACAAACAATTGTAGGAACCTGAAAAGCCCAGTTCCTCTGGATTTCATGGGAAGTGCGATTTTCAGTGCTCTGACCTGTCTGTCTGAGGGGAAGTGGGCAATAAATAGCAGCCGGGTTGTTATCAAGAGGATGTGAGCTATTTATAAAAAATTCTTGGGCTTTTTGAACTCTGTTTAAAGAGGCAATATCCTTGGCTTGGGTAATTGGGGGGCTAAAATGCTAAAGCAAACACGATTACTCAGCCACCTTGGGAAAGTTTAGTGCTTACTTGTGTTTCTGAATTTTTGAGCATATTTGAACAGCTGCACTGGTACTGCCCCCAGATCCAGAGGGGAGTAGGAAGAGGGCTTGGAGATCCCTGTGCAGGGCAGCTCCTGGCACTCCCAGCCACCACTGCTCAGCAATCCCCACAGCTGATGCTTACATGGCTTAACTGAACTGAAAGCCCAGGCTGGACAAGGCTTGGAGCAGCCAGGTCCAGTGGAAGGTGTCCCTGCCCATGGCAGGGGTGTTGGAAATGGATGATCTTGAAGGTCCCTTCCAACCCAAACCATTCTATGACTAATTAAAAATACCTTACATGAATGAGCTGCCTTGTCTGAAGGGGTTTCTAGGTGCCCAACAACATGTTGGCTTCCCAGCAGGATTTAACCATCTCCAGCTCTGAGGCAAGGAGTGGGTGCCAGCTCATGCCCTCTGCCACAGCAAGAGGAAGGTTTTGGTGGGGTGGCAAGGGGAAAATAAAGGCAAGATGAAGCCAACACCCACACAAAGAACTAAAGACCTCCTTGCTCAAGGAAACTCATCCAAGCCCTCTGACAAATAGTTGTTTTTAACTAAACCAACAAAAACTGCTGGAGCAACCTGCACACAGAGCTGTACCCAACTTCCAGAGAGTCATGGCTGGGAGCACTGAGGCCAGCGTGGGGCACCCTCAGAAGGGCAGTTCACTGCCCAGGTCACACTGGCCATGCCAGCCTGACCCTCCCAGTGCCACTTGAGTGATGGATTTAGGGTCGTTGGACTGGGGAGCTTTGAGCACAGCCCTTGGAGCTGCTCCCATGCAGGAGGTCCTGACCTGACCCTCTTCCATGCAGAGCACCAGCTGACACACAGGGAAGGGTCCCTCCCGCCCAGCCCCGCTGTCCCAGGGTCCCCATGTCAGGACGTGGCACCAAACAGAACCCTCAAGGGTTTCCACTGGCTGCTGTCTTATTTTTGTGAGCCCAGCCATCGGGCAGACAACATTGCTCCTGTGTGGGAACCACACACAAAGTGTCCTGACAAAATGATGGCATCGTCTAAAATACACAAACACGCTCAAAAGAAGGAAAACCATGAAATTAAGGATAACAAACAACAAAGAGAAGCTCATACACAGAATCTGTTAGTGTTTATGAGTCACTGAGGCCTTCCTGTCTCCTCTTATAAATTGTGGGAATGCACTGTGATCCATCCTCTCCTTGAAAACCACCGAGGTGCTATTTTCCTCGGAGCCCAGCACCGAGGGCGGGGACAGACACTGCACAAATGAAAGATTTCTTTTTTTTTTTTTCCTTTTTCCTTCTTATTTTTTTTCTTCAAAGTAGGAAACCAAATCTGAGGAGCAAATGCTGTGGGATGGGTAAACAGAGGGGAGGGCAGAAGCCTTGGGAATGAGATCATCGAGCGCCCTGGCCCGGCGCTGTTTTCCGACGGCGAAGGGCTTAACAATGGAATGGATGGGAAATGCCAGGAAAAGTTAAAGAGCTTTGGACACGAGGTCTTTGTAAAAGCTCATTCTTCATTATTAACAAACAACTTCTCCCCATCTTCCTTCGTTTCACCCTTCAGCAAATGAGGATTTTCTCTCTCAAACCTAATTCTTTCCATCTTGGTGTTTTAAAGCTCTCCCAGCCTGTCTGCTTTGCTGCACCCAAGGCTGCCCCATCATGCCAGGACACTGGGACCCCAACCACTGCCTCACACCTTCATCACCACCACAGCATCCAGGGGAAGGTGTCCCAGTCCATGGCACAAGGTAGCACTGAATGAGCTTTGAGGTCCCTCCAATCCCAAACCAACCTCATCCTGTGATTCTGCAGTAACCCTGAGCTGTGATCACTGCAGAGCCAAGGCTTCCCTCCAGGCTGCTGGAGGCTTGCACCAGGGCCAGTCCCACCCTCAGGCCCCCAGGTGCTCCCAGGAGGAAAGGCCATCAGCCCTGGTGGGACAGAGCCTGTGCAAACCCTGCAGCACCCCGCGGGAAGGATGCTCAGCCCATGCATCCCAGCTGAAACTGGAATGCACAAACTGGAGCCAGGAACAGCGAGTTTTGAGGGATTTTTATGTGAAAACCTCACACAACAGGATCTCAGATGGCTTCAAGAGAAGCCACCCAGGCTCAGTCCAAGCAGGGCCAGCCCTGAACTGCTCATCCAGGCTGCAAGTAAAGCACTGGCTACACATGGGCACATGTAGGGATTGCAGTACCAACTGCACATGTGGAGATAAAAATACAGGATTGTAGGATAATAAATAAAACTCCTTCCCTAGGAGGGTGGGGAGGGCCCTGGCACAGAGGGCCCAGAGAAGATGTGGCTGCCCCATCCCTGAGAGCTTCCAAGGCCAGGCTGGACAGGGCTGGAGCAGCCTGGGACAGTGGAAGGTGTCCCTGCTCATGGCAGGGAGTGGCACTGGATGATCCCTAAGGTCTGTTCCACACAAAGCAGCCTGGGATTCTGTGCTCTAAAATGGTGTTTGATACTAAATCCCAACACCCAGCCCTTGGAAGGGCAGCTCAGAACCCTACCCAGCACCTTTATGTGACAAACACTGCCTAAAGCTCCAGGGAGACGAAATGTCGTCCTTTACTGTCAAAGCTCCTTCCTTGCCCTTTTCCTGAGGGAACACCACCAGCCACTGATTGGTTGAGTGATTTCTGAAGCATTAATGGAAGGACGGAGCAGAGCAGGAGCTTCCTCAGCCTGGAGCAATTCCCTGAGTCAGAAGCGCTCAGCAACACCTCTGCTGCCATTTCTGCTCAGTGCACATGATCCCATCTGTCAGCTCAGCAAACACTGCTCCTGCTCCCTCTGCATTCCCTGGTTTCTGCACCACAAGCACTGGAAATGAAATTATTATAGTCATGAATATGCTACAACAAAAAGGCTGCCCCCAAAATTACATCCTTTGGAAGGAACAAGGGAGTTAAAAACCCTGAAATGCCAACGGGGAGTGTTATAATTTGATGTTTGCACTGACTACAGGACACATCTCAGCAGCCCCTTTCAGCACCAATCACATCTCCCTGCCAGAGCAGCCCTGGGCTGGGGGACAGGCAGGGACCCTGCTGCCAACAAGGCTAAAAACACCAACAAAAAACGATTCTGAACTACAAAAGAGAGAGAGCAGAACCAAAACAGGGGTTTACAGTTACTTTGTACCACAGCAAATGGCTGCAGATGGAGCAGAGCATCTCCTGGGTACCAAGATGCACCCAAAGAGAGGACAGTGCCTCTGTGAGGTGAGGGCCTGGAGCTGGATTTTCTGTTCAGATTGAACCAATCATTACCGACAAAAAGGGAGCAACTTTCAGAAAGTCTCTTTCACTCCAGTGTGCACTGCCAAGCTCCCCTGTGGATACCTGAGTGCAGAGGCAGCCCCAGCGCCCAGACTGGGCAGTGCTGCAGCCAGGGACACTCTGAGCCTCAGATTCCTGTAAAACCCAGTGGAAATCCCTGCTGTGGGATGTGCTGCTGTCCCTCAGCATCTGCTCAGCCCCACGGCAGAACCTCCAGCCCATGTGGCAGGGCTGGGAAGGCAGCGCTGACAGGGACCATGAATAAAACAATAGGTACCACTCACCGCCCCCAGGGCTTCCTCATACCGGCACCCCATTCCCTGGAAAACAAAGAACAATTCCCTGCATCGGGTACTGATGCCTCTTGGGTTTGGTCCCCAGTACAAACACACACACACAATTTCTCCTTTTACATTTTTGCCTGATGACTTGCAAGACAAGCCTAATAAAAGCCGAGACAAATAACCCAAAACACACAAAAATGTGATACTGTTTCCTATTAACATCCAAAGCACTTCAGTGACTGAAGAAACTGCATTAAAACATCAGAATAAAAAGAAAATCAACCACATATGGAAAAAATATATATGTAAAAGGGAAAAAAAAAAAATATATATATATATGTTGGGAGGACAGAGGGGCACTGGCCAGGGCTGCTCCATGTGGGCATCTGCCAGATGCTGCAACTTCAGCGCATCCAGAATCTATCCCTGAATTTGAAACCACCACAGCAGGACCCTGGAAACCAAGTGGGTCCCCACCACAGCCTTGCACATCCCACAGCACCCTGTGGTCCATCCCTGCCCCACTGAGGGCATTTTTGGGAGCATCACCCAGCAGCTGGCAGCAGCAGCAGGAGGCACCAGGGAGCTCCCACAGCAGCAGCCCGGCCCCGGGGCAGGAGCCGTGCCCGTCCTGGGCTGAAGAACAACCCCTGTGCCATGAGGGAGAGCAGAGAAAACCCTCCAGGCTCGGGCGTTCTGGAGAGGTTTGAGAGGTTTCTCTTGGCAGCAGCCGATGGGGCTCTCGCTTCCTGCCCGGTGGGGGAACATCTTGCCCTGGGGACGGCGCATCCCATTGATGTCCTGCCTCCCATCCCATCCCGTTCGTGTCCTGCCTCCCATCCCGTCCCATTCATGTCCTGCCTCCCATCCCATCCCATCCCGTTCGTGTCCTGCCTCCCATCCCATCCCGTTCGTGTCCTGCCTCCCATCCCATCCCGTTCGTGTCCTGCCTCCCATCCCGTCCCATTCATGTCCTGCCTCCCATCCCATCCCATCCCGTTCGTGTCCTGCCTCCCATCCCGTCCCATTCATGTCCTGCCTCCCATCCCATCCCGTCCATGTCCTGCCTCCCATCCCATCCCGTCCACGTCCTGCCTCCGGCTGGGGAACCGGCTCTCCCCTCCATCTGCTGTGCTGGCCAAATAACAAGGAATGTGCATGGCTGTGCTGGCCAAGTAACAAGGAAAACCCAAAAACTACCAAAAGCCACCAAGAAAACATCTCTACTGTAACAGGAGCACGAGCAGCACACGTTTTAAACCAGGAGCACTCTCCTCTCAATACATTGATGATCCACCCATGGGTCTTGAAAGATTTTTTTGTCATCAAGTGACCCTGTGGGAAACAGGCATCAAAACTTAGCATTATGATCTATACATGAACAGCTTTGTACAGAAACGGGAGCAACTCTTCCAGAAGCTGATAGTGGACTGAAAACAACCTTTTCCAACTCCAATTGTGCCAAGCAGCTGCAAGAAAGAAATACCAGCAGGAATGGAAAAACGTTTCCATGTATTTTGCTGGGCTGGCTGCCATGGCAGAGCCCGGGGCAGAGGCACGGGGAGCCCCCAGGTGCCAGGGGTGGATGTTGGAGGATCCTCCGGCTGCAGGGAGCGGCCCAGCCGGGACTGCGGGAGGCGGGCGAGTGGAAACCGGCCCCGCTCCGCCAGGCACAGCCCAGGAGCTCAACCCGAAACCACTTCCTCTACCTCCCAACAATGCACAGAGGAATTTCCACAAATCCCAAGGCTGCCCTGACTTCCATTTCTAAACTTGGAGAAAGAAATACCAGGACATTCCTTTGTTGTTCCAGCTCACTCGCTGTTTGATCTGGGGTTTTTGCTCCAGCTGAGCCAATTAAAGAATCCCAATTTCCCCTGGAAAAAAAAAAAAAGAAAGAAAAGCACAAACCAGTAACAAACAATGTGTTTGCTTCTTTTAACTAATTGTCTTCAAGTTGAACTGAAACCTGCCACCTCATTTGGGTCCATGTGGTTTGATGCTTAAATAGCATTTTGGCCAGAGATGGATGTGATAGAGGCATTTCCATCTGCATTCCTGGCTTCTGGAAGGAAACACTCCACTGCTGCTTTTCTTGAATGTGGCTATTGGGGATCACACAAGCAGCTCAAAATGTAAACACCCCCAGCCAGTACCCAGCAGAGCCAGCACAGTCTGACGGGGCCCTGCCTGGGCAGAAACTCCTCAGAAACACTTCTGCTCCTATTTCCTATGCATCCAACCTACTTTTCTACATTTCTAGGAATTTGTATTTCTTTTTTATTTATTTTTTTCACTCACATTTGCAGTGGATTTGCCCTTCCCATGTGCTGTCCCACCCTGCCCTGGTCCTCCTTTCCTCTCTCCCCATCAAGAACATCAAGGGAGTTTCAGCAGCACCAAGGGTCAGATCCAGGTGCCAAAGCTAAACAGGGATGGACAACACCTGAAGTGTTCAAAAGCCGTGTGCATGTGGCACCTGGGGACATGGCCAGTGGTGGCCTTGGCAGTGCTGGGGGAATGGTTGGACTTGATGATCTCAGATGTTTCCAACCTAAGTGATTCCACGGCTTTGTCCTGATTTACAGAGAATGCAATTGCTAATCCCAAATCCTGGCACCAAAATCATCCCACAGCCACCCAACCATGACCAAACTGCAAAGCTGGTGGGGCAACTCTGGCCTCAAGAGCAAGGGAAGCATCTTTTCTTCTGCCAGGAAGAACGAGACACAAACCTTGAACTCAAGGAGGAAGGAGCCGTTCCTGTTGTTCAGCTGGAGCAATTAATGACACATGTAATGAGGGAGGCTGAGGAGGGGAACAGGAGCTGGGCATGGAGGGGCAGCACAGACCCAGCTGTGGGGGCAGATGCAGGGAGAGGCAGTGACTCATCCCCTCACAGAGCTGGGGCTGCAGAGCATGGCCCAAACCCCCCTGTGAGCCCAGCACAGCTGGACTGAAGCCCAAGGTGGATCCAGAGTGGACACAGACCCTCGTGCCCCAGCAGCCCACAAAGGAGATGCTGCAGTGCAGCATCAAAGGGATGCTGGGCATCATTAGGGAAATTTTCTTCTCATGCTACAACAGAAGAAAAGCTCAGACCTCTTTTGCTTTTTTTTTTTCTTTGAGTATCTTATCATCCAAGAGCTCATTAGCCAGGAATTCCTCATGCTGTTTATTTTCCATTTGTCCATATGTTCCCCACAAGCTCAGCCTCGTCTCTGTTTTAAGTTTATACTTAGCAGCAGTAATTGGAAAGGATGAACAAAGGCACGAAGGAAGGCAACACACACACAAACAAACTGCCCAGATGTTTTGGATTCCTGCATTTCCCCAAGAAGCAGGATCCTTAATGTTTTGATCATGTCATCACAGCACAGAGCTGCAGCCCAGAGTACAACTGGCTCCTCTCTGCTGACTCCTGGCCTCAGAGACAGGAATTCAAGCCACAAGCCACCCAAATCTGCTCATCCCACAAGCGAAAGTGAAAACCTGGCATGAGCCTGATCAGCACCAATGCCTGCAGTGGGCTTGTCCCAGGATGGATTTGGCTTTAGACTTTGAAACAGGACCAAGGCAAACTCCTCAATTCACACCACCTGCTCCTAATGAGGACCAAGAGCTCACCTGCCTCCCAAAGCATTATTTCAGCTGTTTGTTATTTCAGTTGTGCTTTTTCTTTTTTTCCTCTTAAGTTTTATGCCAGTTAGAAATCAATTTAAACTTAACCAAAAGAAATCAGTTTTAATAATGACAGGAAAAGGGGGGATGGTCTCGAGCTGAGAGGAAAGAATGCAGATTTGGGTTGGGTGTTAGGAAGGAATTGTTCCCTGGGAGGGTGTCAGGCACAGGGTGCCCAGGGGAGCTGTGGCAGTGCCCAAGGCCAGGCTGGACAGGGCTTGGAGCAGCCTGGGACAGTGGAAAGTGTCCCTGCCATGGCAGAGGGTGGAATGGGATGAAGTTTAAGGTCCCTTCCATTCCAAACCAGGCTGGGATTCTACATAATACAAAACATGGCTTTGCACTGGTTAAATTAAAGTGGTCTATGCTTGCTTGCAGATACAGCCTTGGTTTTCAACACAGCTATTGCAAAACTCCTGGGACAACACTGAGATACTCCACAGAATGGAAAGAATTAAAATAAATAAGAAATCCCAGCAGCTGTGCAGGGTCCAAGGAGCCGTGGACAGCCCTGACGTTCCCATTCTCCATCGTCCCTCCCATGCAGAACAGAGTGAGAACAGGACAGAAGATTAATGAGAGGAAAAACTGTGACCACAGCAAATAGAGTGACTCATGCCCACTTCATGGTCTTCATTTCTAATCTAGAATAGTAATTTACTGCAGGACCAGATTAAATCTATTTCTCCTCCTGCTGAGCCTGTGGCCGTGGGGATGCAGCAGCCCACACTGGGAGCACTGGCCACTGCCTGGATAAAGCCAGCCTCAAAATTATCCAAGCTCTGCCTCAGCCACGCACCAGGAGCACAGGCTGGGGGTGAGGAAAAGCAGCACACAGCAAAGAAATCCCTCCTGCTCCCCTTGGCTCTGAAGGGAAGCAGAGTCCTCCAGATGCCACCTCTGCAGGCTGGCAGGAATCAGCTGGATCCAGGGAACTAATTAAAGGGAGAGCACTAAAAGCAGACTAAAGACTGGAAATCATGTTCTAAACTCACATTAGGATCGGAAGGGGAACTTCCCAATTTGATGGCAGAAAGCAATTTACTTCAATTAGCAGGGACATAACCAGAGCAGTTGCTGATAGAAGCATTGCATCTCCAAAAACCAGCAGCTCCCTTAATTGCATCCCTTGGCACCTCGGAGCTTCCACAGCCTGCTTTAGGTGAGCTGGGCTGAAAAACCCCTTGGTTCTTTCTTTGCCAATCTCCTGCTGGGGTTTGAGCCCTGTCCCAGTGCAGAGGGCACACACTGGACCAGGGAGGAGCTGGCCCAAGGGAAAAGCAGCAGGAAGAGCCTTTCCCTGCCTCCTCCTCCTCCCTGCACAGCCCTGCCTGCTCTCTCCTGCTGGCAGCTGGCTCAGGCTCTGCCAACGTATGGATGAGTCATTCCCAGCAGCTTCAGGAAGTTCAGGCCTGTAAAGTGCTCCTTCCTCTCTATTTCCAGCTGGGAGGTTTGGGGTGATGGATCTGGGTCAGGTCAAAGCCCGTCACAAACCAGCAGTGCCAAGGACAAGGGGCTCTGGCACCCTCACACCTGTTCCCACATCCCAGCCCCAGGTTTATCCCAAGCATTTTGGGGCCACTTTATGTCCTTGGAGACACAGATTGAGAGGGCTGTAAAATTCCTCCATGAATTTAAGAGGTATTTTGCTCCAAACAGACTAAAACCAGCAAAAGACACTGACACAAACACCCACACAATGCAGGAATCAAGCACAAGGGACCCATCCAGAGGTCCCAGCAGAGAGTTCTGCATCCTATGTCACAAGAAACCACTCCCTAGGAGACATTTCAAACTGAGACACCTGCCCAGGCTGAGCAGCCATCCCTGTGGGGCCTTTGGGACTGGGCAGCCCCTTCAGGGCTGGGTAACCCCTGCCCAGCTCTCCCTGCCCACCCACAAAGCCACCCTGGCCAGGAAACAGCACCAGGATTTTTGCTTCCCAATCCCAACTTTAGTTAATCAGTGCAGGATCCAACCCCTCATCTCTCTCCTCAAGGAACTGGAAGAGAATTTATCCTTCCAGGATCTGTGGCCAGCCCCAGGGCTAATCCTGAAGCCAAGGATGAGAAGGGACCTGTCCAGCTCCATCAAGAGCTTCACCACCCAAAGGCACAAAGCCCAGTGCTCCATGCCAGCAGGACTTTGTGCTGCCCTCACTTACCTCGGTGAGCTGGAAATGAAGCAGCAGCTCAGGCAAGCCTCACACAAAGCAGGATCACATTCCATGGCAAAGGATGGTGCTGGCACAGGTCTCAGCTCATTTGGGGTCCCAGAGCAGGGTTGGGGTGCAGGAGAGAGAGGTTTTCCCCCCGAGAAAGCTCCCATGACCTGCTGCAGGCACAGGAGCCCCAGAAAACAAGAAACACCTGTCCAGGGCTGGGGCTTTTGGGCACCACCACCCGCTCGCAGCCGTGGGAGGGAGGGAGGGAATGGGCAGTGATTGCGAACTCATTGCAGCTGCTCCCTTCTCCCCATCCCTGGCAGTGCCCACGGCCAGGCTGGACGGGCTTGGAGCACCCGGGACAGTGGAAGGAGTCCTGTGACAGGGTGTGGAATGAAAGGAGCTTTAAGGTCCCTCCCAGTCCAAATCATTCTGGGAGTCCGTGGATTTTTGGCTGCTCCGTGCTGCTGTTGGCAGTGCAGAGCCGGTGCCATCAGCCGTGGCAGCGCTGCCCGAGAGCCCCAGAGCCACCCCTGGGTCCCCTCGGCACCGGAGCCTCCCTGGAGGAGGCAGCAGGAGGGGCGGCCTCGGCTCCTCGGTGCGGTGACACCGGCAGCAGGATGGGCTGGCAGGGACAGGAGGGTGCTCACAGCAGCTGCATCCCCATCCCATCCCATCCCATCCCATCCCATCCCATCCCATCCCATCCCGGAGAGTTCGGCAGCCTCGGGCCAGCCCCGGCTCCCACCCGGCCGCAGCTCAGGGGCTGTTTTGGCACGGGAATCAACCCACCCTTGGCACGGGATAAACCCTCCAGGATAAACCCAGGGCACCGAGACACACTCAGACCCCTTTAACCGGGGGTGTGCAGGGCCCGGTAGAGAGAGGGGCAGGAACAAAGACCCCAGACCCATTCAAGGGACACGATCTGCAGGCAGAGGCTGCCGGAGGGGTCGCGGTGAGGATGGGCAGGGGACGGCCCCACCTTCCCGGCCCTGCCGAGCCTGGCCCCTGCACATCTGCAACCCCTTTGCTTTCCTTTATTCTTTTTTTTTTTTTTTTTCTTTTCTCCTCCCAGATCACTTTAAAGGTCCAGCTCAGGGCATAATTAGCAAAGCAGTTAAAGTGGCGAGGGCAGTGACCTTCGGCGGTGGCAGGAAGCGGCAGCCGTGGGTGGTCAGGGGGGGCACAGCACCCCGGGAATCAGCGGTGCCTTGTAAAATCTCCTCCCGCATCCCCGGCACAGCGCCGGTGCCTTCGTCTGCCCACAGAAAATGGGCATCTCGGTGGAATCCTGAGCTCCTGCCCCGCGGGCTGCACTGGCACCACCATGCCCCGTCCTTGCTGTGTCCCACAGCACCAGGGACAAGCCAACATCCCTGGCCAGGGGCTTGCCCGGCATCACCCAGCCCCCAGCATCACCCGTGGCCATGGCACTGTCCCCGCTGTCCCCCAGCACTGCGGGGCCACGGGGCTGCGTCTCCACGTCTGAGTTCCCTTATCAGCGGCACGACCTTTGCTGGTCGCAGATTAGGGGCTGGAGCCGCTCGGATTTGTTTGATTTCTGTTGATGGTTATTAGGCAGAGGAAGTGCCAGAAGGGATTTTGACCTCGAGTTTAAACCTACTCCAATTAGAGCCACTGAGCCTTTAATTACGGCGCTCCGGCCACTTTGGTTAAAGCAACAACAAAACCAAACACAGAATCTGGTCAAAGATGGGCTTTTCTTCCCATGGTTCCTCTCAGCTGCCGCCTACCTTGTCCCCTGGGCTGTGTGATTGTGCCATGGGGCGTTCTGGCCCACCAAGCCCCTCGTGCTGCCTCCGGACACAGAGGTGACACCACTCAGGTGGCTCCCACGGGCAGGGGACACCCTGACCTCACCCACTGCCCCTCACGCCACCCCCAGTGCCCCAAGGATGCTCCAGGGGGGATCTCAGTGAAAAACACCCGAGGTTACAGCCCAGGGGCCCATTAGAGCTCACTGAGGGGTGAAGGATATTTTGGAAGCACCGATTTCTTACTTGGCAGAGCTTCTATTAAGTAGAGTTTTTTTAAAAGCAAGTCTAGAGTGCTCTTGTTCTTCACTCCACTTGGCCCTGGCACATGGACCATGTTTCATCCCCTGGCACCATGGCACCCAGCACAGACCTTTCTGATGCTCCAGAGCCTGGCACAGATCCCGGCCTTTTGCTTTATTGTTATATTCATTGATATGAGGCTTTATTAACATAGTTCAAGCTTAGCAAAAGAGGGTTTGTATCCATGTAAGTCCTATGATTTATAATTACTTTCATCTTGTGGTTGATTTTTTACTTAAACAGTGACTTAATCCTTGTGCTTTGATAATTTCCTTCCCTGCCTGGCTTTTGTTCATTTTACCCAAAAATCTCAGAGGAAAAAAAAGCCAAGAGGAAATTCTCCTTCTAAGCAGCACCAAACCCTGAGCAGAAGTGGGATGGGGTGACTGCCCAGCTGAGCAACCAACTGGAGCAGTGAATGGATTTGGGCATTCCCAGGACCTGGGGGAGCACAACAACCCTGCCAGTACCACACTGTGTTTTATGTGATGAGTAACAGGTATTAGCACTAAAACAGCCCTTGTGAATGTTCTGTGTCGAGGTTTTAAAAAGTTCTTGAATCCATCTGCTTCCAGGTTTGGAGTATTGTGTGTATTTTCAAACGCTTTGGTTTCTTCTCCTCTCCCATGGAAGCTGTGCCATCTTTTGAACACAAGGCAGTGAAAACAAGAGTAGGTGCTATGAAAACTTAACTTCATGTAAAAAGGAATTTCGTGAGGCCCTGCAGGCACGGATTGGGCATCCAGGAGCAGCTCTGGGATGAGCTCTGCTCCTGTTACATTTTCTGGCCCTTTGAGCTGTTCCCTCCCAGCCCCTGTGTCCAACCTGGCCTTGGACACTGCCAGTGAAGCCACAGCTTCCCTGGGCCCCCTGTGCCAGGGCCTGCCCACCCTCACAACCAGGAATTCCTCCCCAATATCCCATCCAGCCCTGCCCTCTGGCAGGGGGAAGCCATTCCCCCTGTCCTATCATCCCCTGCCCATGTCAGTACTCCTGGGGAGTCTGAGCTCTCTCCCCACCACGGCACAGCAGCTCCACAGCCGTGTCTGCCCTGCACTGCAGCCAAGGCCTCCAGCCCAGCCTGGCTGTCAGGGGAGGCCAGAGGTGTTTACCTGGTCACTGCAGGTGACCACAGCCCTGTCCCTTTGGTGGTGCGAGGTGGCTGAGCTGTCCCAGACCCAACACAAGTATTGGAGCCTGTGAACCCACACCAAACACAGCGTGGCTTCTGCAGACCCCAGCACCCACCCATCCCTCCCAGAGCCCCTGGCTGTGCAGGAACATGGAGCTGGAGCTGTCTGCAGCTTCAGGCACCGCAGGACGAGCAACAGGAATGCCAAATATTCCAGTTCTCTGGAGTCAAGCCCAAATAAGGCCCAGATGCCAGGGGAGCAAACACGAGGTTGATCGACCAAGTTTGGGCAAATGTGATTCAGAGTTCCCCAATGCTGCAGATTTTGCCTGTAGGATAAAATTCCTAATTCTGTGTTCACTTATTCCTGTTTAAAGAGGACTCTGTGGAACCTCTATCCATCTCTATCAGCCCCAGCTGCTTGTTTGTGGGGACTGTACATTTGAGAAGCTCAGCTGTGAAGCAAAACCAGTTTCATGGGTCAGTAAGTCATACAACTACCAAAAAATCCAACAAACCCCCCAAAATGGAATCACCATTTCCTGGCAGGCTTGGTTACAAAAGAGATGGACACCTTGGAGACTTGTGTTACACCTTCCATGGAAGGAGATGGAATGCCCCTAGATAATCAGTGTTTGTCATGGATAACCAGGTGCATTAACACATCAAAACTCAATTAAACACTGTCCTACAGCAACAATTGCTACAGAAGTGACATTTATTGACGTTCTGCTGTATTTACAGGTTGAACATAGTAAAACTCCAAAGTGAATGACCACTTGGCAGAAAGCACAGGAGTGCACATTAAATCTACATTTCCAACGCATCAGAGTCTCTGCTAACACAAATTATAAAAGCAAGAATTACAGGTGTATTAGGAATTGTCTCAAAAGTCCCAAGCCCAAAGAAAAAAAAGGCCTTTGTCTTGCAAGATGGTTTTTATACAAAGTCGCAACATGATCTTTTAGTTTTACACTACAGACTTGTTCCTGAAAACCCCTGGAGAGCCCAAAAAGTTGGTGGTGCGAAAGGAAAGGATACTACAACACCGAGAATAAAGACTGTTAAAAGTTAATACTTGTGCCACCTCTAAATTCCCAATGACACCTCCGAGTCTGGACTGCAGTGACCCCTTTTCCTCACAGGCCCCGGGGTGCTGGGGGACTGCAGGAGCAGCCTCAGCTCTGGAGTCACCCCTGTGCTGCCAGGCAGGACACGGGGGACAGGGACGGACAGACAGGACACGGGGGACAGGGACGGACAGACAGGACACGGGGGACAGGGATGGACAGACAGGACACGGGGGACGGGGACGGACAGACAGGACACGGGGGACGGGGATGGACAGACAGGACACGGGGGACGGGGATGGACAGACAGGACACGGGGGACAGGGACGGACAGACAGGACACGGGGGACGGGGATGGACAGACAGGACACGGGGGATAGGGACGGACAGACAGGACACGGGGGACAGGGATGGACAGACGGGGGACGGGGATGGACAGACAGGACACGGGGGACAGGGACGGACAGACAGGACACGGGGGACGGGGACGGACAGGACATGATGTACATGGAGCACACAGGATGGACAGGACATGGAGTTCCATGGGTTGGACAGGACATGATGCACACAGGCCGTACAGGATGTGACACATGGGGACTGTACAGGACATGGAGTTCCATGGGCTGTACAGGACACACAGCACACACAGGACAGGGTGTCACACACAGCCCAGGACAGGGTGTCACACACTGCAAAGCACATGGTGTCAGACAGTGCACAGCACAGGGTGTCACACACTGCCCAGGACAGTGTCACACTCAGTCCAGGACAGTGTCACACTCAGTCCAGGACAGTGTCACACACAGCCCAGGACAGTGTCACACTCAGCCCAGGACAGTGTCACACTCAGTCCAGGACAGTGTCACACTCAGCCCAGGACAGTGTCACACTCAGCCCAGGACAGTGTCACTCTGTGCCCAGGACAGTGTCACACTGTGCCCAGGACAGGGTGTCACACACTGCCCAGGACAGTGTCACACTCAGCCCAGCACAGGGTGTCACACTCTGCCCAGGACAGTGTCACACACAGCCCAGGACAGTGTCACACACAGCCCAGGACAGGGTGTCACACACAGCCCAGGACAGGACAGTGTCACACTCTGCCCAGGACAGTGTCACACTCAGCCCAGCACAGGGTGTCACACACAGCCCAGGACAGTGTCACACACAGCCCAGCACAGGACAGTGTCACACTGTGCCCAGCACAGGACAGTGTCACACTCAGCACAGGACAGTGTCACACTGTGCCCAGCACAGGCAGAGCCCGGGCAGCTCCCAGGCTGGAGAGGAACTAAAGCAAGCCTGGCCCCTGCTGGCCCCGGCACAGCTCCTGCTGCCCAAACACCACAAACTCTGGCTGAAGGGCTCCATCAGCACACCACAGACTCACTGCAAGAGCTGCTTCAAACATTAGCCACTAATGAGTCAACAATTACAGAATTCTGCGTTAATTATTAAAATTTTACACCTAAAAACAAATCGAAAGAAATGCTTCTCCTTTTTTTTTTCTTTTTCCAACAGTACTTTTATTTATTTATTTTAAAGCAGGTGATTATTTTTTCTTCTGCTCCAGAGCCTTGATTCACTTCCTGCAGGTGTCCTGCTGCTTCTTGGGGGGGATTTCACTAATGCAGGAAGACATTTGCCAGAAAACATCTGTTGGAGAAGGATATTGAACAGCGAAGCTGCAGTCAGAGGGTTATTTTGGATAACAGGAGGATGTTGTTCACACAGCACAGGATGTCTAAGGGCTTATGAAGTGTCTCAGCACACAATGATGTGACTCCAGCAAAATGCTCAGGAATCTGTGTGTATTTTACAGGATAACAGCAGGATTGTGTCCATTACTGCACACACAGCTGGAATAGTAAACTCCAGCTTTTCACCAGATTCGTTTCACCAGGTTGTATTTTCTGGTTTGCACTCATTATTCCCCTCCTAATTTTCTAAAAATTATCCCTGCTCTGAAATAACCATAATCCCTCACTGTGCCCTTTGCATCATGCCCTGAAGAGGAAATCTCATCTAAGGACAATAATACACTGAAAATCCAAGTCTTTTGTGGCTTCTTCACTCAGAATTCAGGATTAAAGATTTATTTTCAGGGGAAGTATCACAGCTGAAATATTTATGAATTATTCTGGACATTTATCTCAGCATATCTGAAAGTGCTTTTCTAAAATGCTCTAAAATGACACATAAATAAGGATTTAAACACTCTACAGCTCCACAAGCAAGGAGTGAAGCCAGGTCTCTAACCTGTAATTTCAAATTTCAAACACAGGAAAAGTCTATGCAAAAAGAAACCACAGAGCTCCTTTAGGAAATAAAAAATAAAGTTTTGGTAAAGGAGCAATTTTTTTTTTTTTAAATTGTTCAGTCAGACAAAATACAGAGATAAAGCTGACTTTAAATGCTCACATTCTGTGACCATAAGCTGGGGGAAATCAAGCCTCTGGTGACTCAGCAGGAATCTGGGAGGACATTACAGATCCTGGAGGAGGTCACAAACCAGAACTTTGCTAAACAGAACTGAAACACGTAAAGAAATTGGCTGAACTATTTTTACACACTATCACCAGAGGAAAGCACTGCACAAAGGCTGCTCTGTGCTGCAGATTCTTCTCACAGCCTGGAAACGAAGCAGAATCGTGGGCAATTTGCAGTTTCTAATAAAAGGGAAGTGCATTTGGAAACCCAAGGCTCGGTTTTCAAATCTCAACAATTTAATGACCCCCAATTTAAAGCTGGGGTTGGTTTGGTTTCTTTGACTGTCCCAGCTGCAATTGCCTCTCTGGGGAAATGGAGTGTTATTATGATATTTCTAAAGGGAGCATCGTGTTGCATTCCCCAGCTGGGAAGCAACCTATTCCAGGATTTCCTTCCCCTCGGGGAGGGACAGTTAATGCCAGGCCATTATCTGCTGTGAGCAGGAAATTATGCTACAAGGCTTCAGCTACTTAAGCCTCCTCCTTTAAAGCCCCATTAAGGCAGCCAGCCTGGGGTTCAGCACTGAAGCAAAACACTCCCAGGCACTCAGGTCTTTGCAAGATGCTCAGGGAGGACAGCTCAGGTGTGTGGGGGGGTCTGAGGAGAGCAAAGGTGTGCAAGGCTGTCATTTCTTCAGGAACCTGGCAGCAATTTGAAACAGCAGGATTCAGAGAAATTGCTCGTTCTGGGACAAAAGCCAAAGGCACTGGCATGCCCCTCTAACAGCATTTTGTGACCTCTCCTCGGGGCTGGGACACACCACGTGTTTCAGGCATGTGATTTATTCTCAAAGACACATTTGCCAAATACTCAGCAGTACCAAGGGGCAGGGGTTTTGTTCTCACAGTATCTAGTCAGGGAATCAAATGAATATCCACTTCCTCACAGCAAACACTCAGGGACAAATGCCCAGTGTTCCTCTGCCTCCCATCAGGTCAGTCTGGGCTCTGCAGACTCAGGAGCTGGGTAGGGGGTGCCAAGAAACAACTGTTCCCTGCTTCCTTGAGTTCTAAAAATATTCAAGCAATGGAAAGTGTGGCCTAGAAAAGTCACTAAATAGAGTTAAAGTCAAAGCAGAACAAATTCAGGAAAGCAGAAAATTTACCTTTAGTAAATAAAGAGAACTCTGGTTCTGGGAAGAGTAGAAAACGTATCTGGCATCTTCCTAACCTTTGCATAATTAATAAATCCTCTGAGAAACAGCAGAAAACCTGCAGGGGAGAGACACATTTGTCCAGTTACCACAGGTGTTGCTTCTCCAAGGAGAGGGAGCAGCTGAACTCCCTGCCACCACTACAGAGGGTCCTCATCACTGGGATGCACAGCAGCTGATCACACACAGGAATTATTTTTGGTAGCAATAACACCTCATCTTCCCATTTCAGGTAACTTCAAAAACAAACTTTCCTTGGGTAATCACAAAACTTTGACTCCAAACAAGATCCAGTCACTCCCAAAGCAGGAAAAAGAAACTAAGATGAGGAAGGGAACGATCCACTCTTCCATTTAAGATGCAAGAGCAGACACAGTATCAGTTACAAGCATTATTCTCTTCTTAACTTCTGGATGATGTCAGGATGCTGCCACCAAGAACTGCCAGGACAGTGTTTACATGTGCCTTTAAAACCTGAATGTGCTCAGCCAGAGGAGTATGAGGGTCACATTTCATCTGGACATCCACACACACACATTTAACAGCCAGGAATGCTCACAAAATCCTACCTGACTTTACAGTTTTGAAGCATCTTTCCCCCCACAGCCACTCACCTAGTACAAGGAAGACCCACCAAAGCCAGTACTGGCCATCGAAGTAACCAGGAAAATAGGTGGAGAACTGAAAAACAGCAAGAAAAGTACAGTTTAGAGCACATGAAGTTGGTGAACCAAAGTCTATCCCCACCAATTTTAGCAGTAACCAGATCAGGGCTGCACACGAGAGCTCTCAGGGATGCTGCATTCAGGAATGCTGCAGCAATGAGTTACCTCCACAAACTGTTATTTATGGTTTTTCTGCACCAGCTCCAACAAGGGGAACGGGACAGATTCCACACCCAGCTATGAATTCTGCCAATCAGTGGGGCACAAGGACACTGCTGGGCAAATATTCCTGTTTTAAATTGTGTCCTGGATGCTTATAAAGCACAGCTGCAGGTTCTGAAAGGGCAGAGCAGGCTTGCAGCAGTGCAGCACACTCATTACATTGTCAGGCTGGATGGTGTAACAGCTGGGAAAGAAATCCCACACCTGTGGAATCCACTGACAAGATTCCCAATTGGGAAAATTACTGCTATTAAATGAAAGGCACCAACACTATGAGAGCACTGCTGTTCACAGTTTCAGTATAAATACATTATAATTCCTCTGGGTTTGTTCTATTCAAACTTAAAACCTAACAAAAGATAAACTTGTTACTGATGTTTAAATCAAACCCGCAGATAATGTCACCTCCTTTTGTCACACCTCTTAATCCAGCAAACAGCCCTTAACACCTCTGAACCCAGATGGCCACAAAAACTGTCAGAAAAGTAAAGAGATGCTGCATTTACAAATTAGAATTTCCAGCCCCAAAAGACAGGGTAGGAAGTGACAGCTCTGACATGAATGCTCTCTACTTCTACTTACAGCCAGTGAACTGCTTTGCTTGAAATTCAACTTTCAGCCTGGAATGCCATCATTTCACAGGCTCCAAATAAAGATTTCTGGATGGAAATATTTTTTCTCCCAATCCCTCCAAAAAATTGAAGAGCTGAAAATCCTGGAGCGGGATGGCAGCTGCTCCTGGTCCTGCTCCTGTGCCGCAGGGAGGCTGCACCAGAGGGCACCCACGGCCTTCTCCCAGTGCTGCTCCAAACCTCACTCCTCCCACGGCCCTGTTTCCCTCTCCTCATCAGCTATCCTGCATTTTAGAGAATTCCCTTCTTTCCAGAGGAGAGCCAGGGCACAGCAGGCTGCAGAGGCTGAGGGCAGGGCTGGCTTTGCCTGGGTTCACGTTTTCCCAGGATCAGAGTGCTGCTGCTGCTCAGCCCAAACCACACTCTGATCAGGCCAGTGCTCTGTCAGACACACAGAATGAACCCCAGAATCCCACAGGGGTTGGGCTGGAAAGGGTCCTACAGCTCCTCTCTTTTGCCACAGACAGGGACACCTTCCACTATCCCAGGAATCCCTGTCCAGCTTAAACTTGGACACTTCCAGGGATGGAGCATCCCCAAAGCATATCTGGGCGTGCAATCTTTCTTTTCTTTCACTACAGTTGTAATTCAGCATATAAACAGGATACAATTATGAAAAAAGCCCTGTTTTTAGTGAGTAAGTAGCTCAAAAATTATTTCATTATTAAAAAAATCAAAAAAACCCTAAATTTATCACTAACTTCAGTATGAGATAAAAACCTACTGGGGAAAAAGAGTATCAGTGTCTGTGTCCGTGGTTTTGCACCACACAACTCACCCTGACAATAAGGATCCACTTAATAAGAGACAGACCAAAGCCAGAAATGGCCCCATATCGTCCTGCAGCTGAAGTAGTCAGACAGAAAGACAGGAAAAATCCAATC
The DNA here is from genome assembly GCF_012460135.2 of Molothrus ater. Lineage (NCBI taxonomy): Eukaryota > Metazoa > Chordata > Aves > Passeriformes > Icteridae > Molothrus > Molothrus ater. The sequence goes on along the minus strand of NC_050492.2, from coordinate 17,491,124 downwards.
CAGTTGAAGAGGAATGCCACTGAGAAAGCAGGAGAAAAGCAGCAGGTCAAGACACCTTTATTTTCCAAGGAATAAAACCATAAACTCCTTGCACTCAGGTTTTTCCTGGTGCTACATAAACATAAATGTGACCCAAACTATTTTGGGTCACTGCTTGGAAAGAAGTTGATTCCATCAGGTACTTACTGAAGAAAGTCAGCATGAAAATGCCATCATTTCCTATCCTCAGCTGGTCAGTGTCATCAAAGTCATCCCGTGTCACAAAGTCATCGTCCTGCAATGCAGAGGGAGGCAGCACATGGGGGATTTAGGTCAACCCAGTCCATACAGCAACCCCACTTCTGGGTGTGACTCTTCAAAAAAAGGGCTGGAATCCTAAATAGCAAAAGGCTACAAATGCAGGCACGAGAAAATTCCTGTTTCTCATCCTGAAATGGTGCAGGGCATGAAATGTTATCTATATAATAGGAAATGTATCTTTATTTTTAACATAGTCAAGAGCCAGCATGTTCTTGTTCTCATTGTGAAGAATTCTTCAACTCATCAAAAAATTATCATCTCAGCAAGGAATTTGGCTTCTGTGAAGAAGTATAATGAGCAGGGGACTTCCAATGCTAGCAGGGGTGGAAAGAATAGCTGAACAAGAGATAATGTTGAAAAAAACAAAAGGAAATAATTCTGACAGAATGGTTTTATCGTCCTTGTATCAGCTACACTGACCTCTAGAAAAGTCAACTAAGTTAGCAGCAGGAGTATCAAGGGTAGATATGCCAGACAGCTGAAGAATTAATCCTAAATCTTTTTTAAAAATGAAAAAAAACCCAACAAAAACCCCAGTGTCAGTGCACAGGGATACAGCACAGTCCCTCTGTCAGCTTGCCAAGCTAATCTGGCTAGCACATGCTGGCATTACTGAGATGTCTGACATCATCACAGTGCTCAGAGGAAAATGAAAAAAAAAAATAATAAAAATAGCCACAGGACTCTCAGAAGTGTGGAATATCACCACCCCAGAAAGCTTCATCGACACAAATTTTGAGAGTCATAACACACGATGGGCAGGAGTTAAAGCTGAACTGGCACCCAGCAGGACAGGGACAGGCAGGGACAGGGACAGGGACACTCACCCTGCCAGGAACCAAGGGAATGGTGGCCTCAGCCTTGCTCCTCTCGGCCTCGTCGTAGCTGGGCAGAGTGGTGGCCACGTTGTAGGACGGCGGCTTCGGGAAGCCTGACTCATCCTTGTAGTCAAAGTAAGCTGCACAAAACACAGAGAGAGCTCAGCACTTGCTCAGGAACACCCTGCTGGGAACCAGCAGTGACTTCCAGTGAGCCCCATTGCCCACCCTGCCACCCAGCCCAGCCTCCTGCCATCCCAAAGCAGAGAGGGAAAAGCACAGGAGCACCTTCTCTGATAGCCAGCAACCCAGAGAACACTCACTGAACACGTCTGGCTGCACTTCTGCTTAAAACAACACCACATGCTGTGCCTCTGCCCACTTGGATACTCAGAAATAGTCACGTTTCCAGATCCAAGGGGTTATTAAAGTTATTAGGGACAGGACAGGAGGATGAGCCAAAGTCCCATCCTTATGACACAATGCTTAGTTATTGGAAAGTGCAGGAAAAGTGAATTCTTTAAACCCTTTTAAGTAACGAATGAATCCTTTAAGGAAGGGGCACAGCATCATCCAAATGCCAGCTAATGAGAGGGGAACCACAAATCCTCCCAGCACTTTGATTTTTAACTGTCTCCAATTTACTGAGAACACTGTGAACTGTAACTTGAACACCCCTTGATGGGATGACATCAGACGAGCGCAGCCAAATTGCATCTCCTAAACCACAAGTACTGACAGGCTGTGTGGATCAATCCTGAGCCTTGCAGCTCAGGAAGGTGCTGCAGAGCCAGCTGTGGATGAGGAGGGCAGTCAGTGGCAGCAGAGCAATGCCAGCCCTGTCCCCAGGTGACAGTACCTGTGCTCTCTGCAGAAATGCTGCTGTAGGGCGGAGGGGCGTCGCTCACCACCGGCACGGCCTCGCCCGGCTCCTCTTCATTCTGCAGCTGAACAGAAGCACACACCAGGGCTCAGGGGGTTCTCAGTGCTCTGACACCAGCCCTGCAGCTTTAACTGCACACAACAGACTCTTCTGGAAGCAGCACGGGACACAGAGCAGCTGCTCAGCCTCCCTCTGAAGCGTTCCCACTTGAAATGACCAATCTTCCATCGCAGTTTTAATGTTGTTTTTAAATCCTCTCCTCACACACCTGGACTCCAGCAAAGCACAGCACACAGCTTTCCAGTACCTTTCCATTTCCCTGGCACTTCCTCAGCTGACATTGCTTAGAAGCTGCAGTTGCATCTGTTTTAGTCAAAGAAATACAGTGAGATACCCAACAAAAGGCTCCATTGCTGCCTGTGGCTTTGCTAAGGAAGGGTTTTTTCCACGGATACATTACATAATGGTGCACAAAAGTACAAATGTTGCCATTTCCCTTCAACCTTTCACACTGTATGACTGAAAAGGAGCGGGTTTATTTTGTGCACTGTGCTTCCCACAGGCTCTGTATAAATAACCAGGAGCTATCACAGCTCCAGCATCACCCGCACGAGGCAGGTGTGCCGTGGCAGCTTTGATCAGGGAAGCAGCAGCACCAGGCCAGAAAGGAGGTTACAGCTGCCATCTCAGGTTTCCCTTCCTTCCATTTCTCATCACCTCAGCAGCAAAAGCACTGAGGTTTTCTGCAGAATACCTCACCTCAAACAAGCACCTCCAGACTGAAGCGCTGGGCTGAGCAGGAGGCATTGCCCGCGTATGAAATCACCACTAAACAATGTCTCCTCCAGCTCTCCCTCCTGCAACCCCACACTCCTGAAGCCATCTGGGATATTTTCCTTTCTTTTCTTTGGAGAGACATGCTGCCGTTCTCCTTGAGCATTTAACACAGGGGTGGGGGTGTAGGGGGATGTTCTTATCTTATTTGTATCAGGGAAAAATAAATCAGCTCCCACTTCTAAACGCAGATCTTGGATATCCAAGTGTTCTGTGCTTTGGAATTTTATTCCTTCTGCTGCTTAACATCACAGATCACAGAATGGTTTGGGTTGGGCCATCCCTTAAAGCCCATCTCATTCCACCCCCTGCCATGGCAGGGACACCTTCCATGATCCCAGGCTAATCTAAGCCCCAATGTCCAACCTGGCCTTGGCACTGCCAGGGATCCAGGGGCAGCCAGAGCTGCTCTGTGCCAGTGGAAGTCTATAACCCATATTCTGCTCCAGGTCACACAGCATCCACACCCTCTGGGAAAGCCTTGACTGTGCTTAGCAGATGACAATGAGTGGTTCTGCTGGCAGGTCCAAGGGTCAGCTGAGAGGGGGAAAAGGGAGGAAATTACACTGGAAAGCACCAGAACAAAATCAGGAGCACTGTCTGCCAGTCCAGGTGCAGCAGAACAGCAGAGCACCGCAGTCCTGCACTCCAGTTCCACGTCAGCTGAAGCTCACTCTGCTCCCCAGGAACATTTTCTAAACAGAAGAGGTGGGGAAGAAGAAAAGGGTGCTTGGGTCAGCCCCAAGCTTTGTGGATAAGCAGTCCTCACATGACAACACTGAACCATTTCCTTGAAGAAGGAGGAATCGGTGATCCAGATGAAAATTTAATCCTTGCTCCAGGGAGCAGCTCCCAGCCCAGCTGTCAGCAGGACACAGCCCAGAGCTGCCCCCTGGCCAGATGTGAGGCACAGCAAACAATCCCAGGGCGTGAGGCCCCGAGGGTGGAGGTGGCAGGACCTGCCTCACCTGAGCTTTACTGAGCCCCAGGGCACTGAGCAGGGACAGGAGCAGCTGCAGCAACTCCCAGCACAGCGAGGCACCTTCGTCCTCCCAAAGCCTTTCCAAGAAACAAAAATTTTATAAACCCCACAGAGCTCAGCATTACAAGTAAATGCAAACTAACTTGAGAAGCAATTGCCTATTGGAATATGCTTTCATTTTTTAGAAAAAGACAGCATCCAGAAATCCCAAATCACCTGCACAGAGCACGAGAGACAATGGAAGGGACAGGAAAACACAGAGCCAAACTGCTTGATTCAATCTCTGCCCAGAGAGCTGCCCCTGGATCCCTGGACACGGCAGGGGGAAAAAAATACTAAAAATATTATCTTTAAAGTCATCCCAACCCAAACCATTCTGTGATTCCATGATTCCCCCGGCTCTGTAGTTTATGAATTCTCAGAAAATGCTCCACCATGCTTATTGCCAGTCTATCCATGAAAATATGAAAAATCAGCACTTCTTTTCTCCCTCTGCCCGTGCAGGACCTTGTCTATTGACAGGAGGAAAGGCTCTGTCACAGCTGGGACACCCTGGATTCCACCTGCCCTTTGTTACCTGTTCTCCAGGTGAGGGGGTGGCAGAAATTCAACCCCTCATGCCTGTAAGAAAGAAGGCAGGTACAGCCTGAGAGCACAGTCACCAGGGAGGGGGAAGGAAAGCACCACATGACAGCACTGGAAGAAATGAAACAAAAGAGGACACGGATATTGAGTGGAATATTAACTCCTACCACTGGTTCTTCTTTCAATAGTAAAAAGAAATACATGTTCTTCCACCAATGTCACGTGGGAGAAAGCAGCTGAATTCACTGCTGCCTTCAAACATCCCAATTCAGGTAATGGATAATGACACGAAAAATGCAGCTACTTTCTGAAGTTGAGCTCGAGGCTGTAGGAGGTTACAGTTATAGAAAACATATTTTTCTTCTAATGGACAAGGTACACAAATGCCTTCCAGCCTTTTTAATGATTCCAGGCATCTAAAATTCAACTAAGTGCCTATTAGCAGAGCAGGGAGGGTTCATGTGACAGGAAGAATGACTCATCAGGCCTCGCTGCCCTGGCTCCCACCTGCCCTGCACAGCTCCAGGTATGGACTCCCAGAGAACTCCCCCGAGGCCTCAGAACCCAGAGAGCCTGCTTAAAACCAGTGTCTGCCTTCAGTCTGCTCTGCTGAGGCTGTGGGATCATTCTTTCCTAGATTCACTGATGGATTCTAGCTTTTCAGGCAAGGTTCTGGTATTCGTGGCATAAAAAAATAAGACAGTCTTTACAGCCGTGCATGCAGTTATTGAAACAACAGCTTGGCTGGGATTTTTTCACCAGACTGCTAAACCAACAGAAAGTGAACTGACAGAACACCCAGGGATAATTATTTTCCCAAAAAAACCATCATCAGAAGCCTGGCACTGAGCAGGACATCACCTCTGGTAGCCTCTTGCCCTAACTGAGACCTGTCCCATGTAAATACACAGCACAGCAACATAAAGTTGAAATCTTCCAAGCTGTTTGGAAATATTTCCATGTAAACTTTGAAGAAAGCATTTCCAATAAATATATTGGTTAATTCTTCCAAATTTCCTAAACTCAGCATATGGGCTGCTCACATAGTTTTGAATCTTTATTTTTTAACTCCCCCTTGCCATGTTCTGAGGCTGCATGTAAATATTCCTTACACCAAATGAGCATCACTACACTAAACCAGCATTACTACAAGCCTGGCCTTAGCAATAGATCACATATCATTACATATCTTCAGCCTTTTGGAAGTAAATTGAAGTCACTGCCAACTCTGAAAAGCAGAGTTATTTTTACTGACTTTTGCTTTACTTAATTAAACATACCCTGACTTAAAATCCTGCCTTTTGCTCAATGTTGTTGCAAATTTCTGCAACTTAACATCAGCTTATTAATCAGCAGGAATAATGATAAGCTACTAGACAAGCCAACCCACTCCCCTCAGCCCTCTCCCTGATGAGCAAATAACTGTTTTCCCCTGTAGGCTCTCCCAGCCCATTTCCCTGGAGCAGTGACAGCCCTGAGTGTCTGGCCCAGCCCCTGCAGTGGCACAGGTGTGCTGAGCACCTCTCAGGTGACACATGTGGCACCTGTGCCAAGCCAACCCTCCCTGGGGAGATGCTGATGCTCCTGCCCCAGCCTCACTGCAGCCCTGAGCAGAGCCCAGCCCCAGGAGTGACCTCCCTACCTGTGCCAACACCAGAATTTTCCCATGGAAAGGGTGCTCAGGCCTTGGCAGGGGCTGCCCAGGGGGGTTTGGAGTGCCCATCCCTGGAGGTGGCACCTGGAGGTGGCACTCAGTGCTCTGGGCTGGGGACAGGGTGGGGATGGGGCACAGCTGGGACTCGGATTTCCCAAACTGAGTGACTTTGAGCTTCTGAGAGTCCTCCCTTTTCACAAGGCCTGAGAACTGTGCCCCAGTGCCCAAAGGCACCTGGAGCTCCCTGGCACCCAGAGAGCCCACACAGAGCAGGAGCCAGCAGCAGCATCCAGCTCAGGGGGGTGATGGCAACGACCCTGTGAGCCACCAAAAGGGAAAAACACAAATCAAAACCTATTTTATGTCCATAAAATACAACCTGTGGCGTTGTCCTCTGACTCACTGCAGCCAAGGGCCTGACACCACAGAAATGCTCCTCAATCCTGGAAAACAAGCTGGTCTAATTCCCTCGTTTCTGTTCAAACAGGGAGTTAGACTGGTCTGGACACACTGGAAACAGGCACTTGGGCCAGCACAAACCTGTGCCACACACTGGCCTCAGACTTGAGAGATCAAGGTCTTAATATGGAAAAATTAGGTTTCAATCTTGGATAGCTGTAATTAAATTTCCCACACTTAAAGCATAAGGCCTTCTCATAACATTTAGAATCAGATTGATATTTTTCTGGACATTAGGGTATTTCAGTAAGACTTCTAAACATTTTAAAATAACACCTTTTTAAATGGTCATATGAAGAAGGTTAAGTATCTTCCACAGAAAAAAATCCCATTGTGCCACCACAGATCAAATTTGGATATTTCACAACAGGCAGGAACAGAATGATTGGATAGTCCTTAATACTGAATTTTGCTCACTTGTCCCCATGACAAAGGATCAGAACTCACACACATACAAAACTTTTGATCCTTGCATTCTGTATGGTTACTTCAAAGTCATGATGCCAAACCCACAGAAAAAGGTTGCTCATCTCCTGGGAGCACAGAACAACCCAAAGCCCTCAGGGGCTGCTCCTACAGCTGCTTCCCAATGGGGTTACTGAGCCCCACTGGATTTTAGTCATGAGAGAGAAGTTACTAAAAAAGCCCAACTCAGAGCTCAACACCATCCTGATGCCTGAGATAATATTGTATTTAAAAGTTTGCTTGCAAAGCTATTTTCTGCTGCTACACAAGCTGTGAGATGACACTGGACTGCTGCTGTTTCCCTGCCTTTCCCACATCCTTTGATTTTTAGGGACAGAATGTATTTAAATTCTATAACAGCTTTTTCACACAGAATCACTAAACCCGTGCAACCTTACGTGACAGGTGCTGTTGCCTACAGAGGTGGATGTTTCAGAGGAAAATAATCAGATTTTAGTCACCTCAGCACAGCCAAGGCTGGACATGGGGCAGCTTCAGCACAACCTCGGAGCAGAGGCTGCACAATTTTACTCTGCAATTTTTCTAATTTTACTGGGTTTATGTCAGTGGCATCCCCTATTCTGCTTACAAATAAAATAAAATATATAAATAAATATGCAAACAACCTACCCTGCAACTTTTCTTAGCATTCTTATCTTTAGCCAGCACATCTTGCACACTGCAAGGACCTCACTGAGGGAACAGTCACTGACATTTCTGATTCTAACTGCTGACATGAAAAGATTTGGAATGTTCTCATTTTTTAGTTTCAAGTTGTGTGCCCATTTCAGCTGAAAAATTAAACACAAGCTCAAGGTACACACAAGGCAGCAACTGACATCTGCCTCCCTGTTCCACTCCAGCCTCCCCAGATATTAAAGAAGCATTGTAGTCCTTCATGGATTTATTCCCATTCTATTTCCAGCAATGTATTTCTTCTACGGTTTTCACAGAACAAAAAACAAACAAATGGAAAAATCTTTCTTCCTTATTTTTCCCATTGACACCTCCCTTCATGGAATGATTCATGATCCATGTAAACCTTCAACAAGTGGAACAGGAAGACACAGCACTTAAAAAGGAATACATCTTCATTATTTAACACTCCCACCATTTCCTAGGTGGGTTTACATTACTCATACACCTCACATGTATTTTTGAATGCTCCAAGTGCAAAGCATGCCTGGAAAACACAGAGTGTAAATAAACCTGTTAAAGCTGGGCTATATTTTTCCAGAATGGAAGGTAATTTCTATTCCAAGGATGAAATACAGTTCTGCCAACTGAACTCTCAAGCCAGGGTTATGCTGGGAAGGCTTTAAACCCACTAATCCCAACAACATCCCTGTATAACTTTCCCAAAGGCAGATTGAAATGACAACAGTGCCATTTCTATCAGTGTCCCTTTTTGGGGACACGGCAGTGCCCGGAATAACAGCACCGGGGCGGGCTGCAGCTCTCTCTCCTTCTTCCCAAACCTCTCCATTCCCACCTCCACAAGCACAGCCCCAGCACCTGGCCTGCAGAGGAGGATCCAAATCCAGCAGTCTCAGCCTGTCCCAGCCCTGCTCCCCAAGGAAGGGCTGGGGAGGCTGAAATCCCTTCTCCAGAGCTTCAGTTTTATCTTACAGGGAGCTGCACCTCCTCAGTACTGAGCTCAGACTCACATTGCCCAGCGGCACCACTGCAGGCTACTTTTTATCAGATTGTCTCCTGCCTGAACAAAGCCACGGGCTAGGAAGTTTGCTTTGGAAAATAAATCAGTGCACGCCCCTTGCACACTGCCCATGATGGTGAACAGCCATGGGCTGGGAGTCTGCAGGGAACAAAGAGGCTGCTGATGGAGCACAGCCCACGTCCCCACCTTCCCACATCCCACCTGCAAGGCTGAGAAGGGCTGGGAGAGGAGAGGAAACACACAGGTCTCCAACTGGGGTATCGAGTTCTGTTGTGCTCAGATCATGGTCACTAACCCTCACCTTTTTTTCCTGAAAATACAGACACTTGAGGAATCCTACAAATATTGTGCAGGTTCCACAGTGCCCACACCTCAGTGCTGTTCCCATACACACATGGATACATCAGAAACCCATCCCAGAGTGAGGGTTACACATCCCTGGCACACTCGGACAGTCAATCACATTTACCGGTACAGGAACCACCTACCTGCATAACCAACTCCATTAATGCAATACCCCATCACCCAAAAAGATCAAGCCTTGAAAAGTCTTCCACTGACTCATAATCCAATAATTTAAAGGATTAAATGAGCTTGTTGTTAATTTCTCCAGGCTACCTCCACTGACTGGGTCCTGTATTCAACCCAGCCCTTGCAGTTATCACTTCAGTAGCAGTCTCTCTTCCTTGGCACATGGTACATTCATTATTGTACATTCCCACACACAATAAGTTTCAAAATATGGGGGGAAATTGACACATTCAGTGCTACAGAGACTCTCCCACTCTCTCATCCTCTCTATCTAAATCCCAAGTGCATCTCCACAGCTTGCAGGGTTTTGAAGCAACACAAGCATTAGGAGCCAGTTCAGTGATAACACACTTCACAGTGGGAACACCTGGGTTCTGGCAGAGGGCAAGGAAAGAGAAGCAATTTCTAAACAGCTGCACGAAAGTAAATACATTTACATGTGAGAATCTACCTCTCACTCCAGTTAAACCAGTGGCTCCACAGGCCTCCATTATGTGCTTGTCTTTAGCAGTGCAAATCCTCTGGCACAGCCAGGCTCCCTAATCTCTGCAGGGCTCCGAGATGAGTCTGCCCTGGCTCTGCCCGAGGTGTGAGCAGACACAGCACTGAGCAGGCAAACAACAGCTTTACACACCCCTCCCGGGGAAACCAGGAGTGTGTGCATCAGCCAGGTAACACCACGGCGGGCAGTGGGGTCCTGCAGGATTGTGGCACCCATCCCCACTGCTCTGGGTGATGGGACACGCTGCACAGCCCCTGGGAAAAGGCATTTGTGAAGACACTTGTTGGGGTCAACACCACCAGCAGCACTCTGCCAGGAAAGGCGATTAGTGCAGAGACCTGGTTATCTGTCCCTAGCACGTCTAGAACAACACAAAGATTTCTCATTGTGAGTGAGCACATCAGTTTAGCACTGAACAAAAGAAAAAAAAGCCCAAGTTCTGCTTAACTTCTCCATTTCCAGTATGTAAAAGCACGGAGACCCGCAGCTGTCAGACGAGACAAGTACTCCATCCCAAGGGAGGGTGTATCTCGAACTCTGCCGAGCAGGAGCCTACCCACGCTGGGAATGCTACCCAGGAAAAGTCACAACACAGCGATTTCTTGGGAGAGCCTGGGCTCAGCAGGAGCGAGCTGTCTGCCGCTTTGAGGGATTTCTCCATTACTCTAAGTAAAGAATTCTCCATGTCTGATGTCGGAAAGGCGCCTGCCAGAACTGGGTCACACCGGGGGCCCAGCCGACACCCGGCCCTTTCCGTGGGGCCGTTACTGCAGACAAACGGGAGGCAGGAAGAGAAGAACCACCCGAATTCCCCACGGAGCTCTTTAAGGCCAGCCCCTGGCCTAGAGGGAGTCCACGCGTAAAAGATGGAAGAAAACTAACGGTGACCGCGGGACGCTGCGGAACGAGACCGTTCCCTGGCGGGGGGGTCGCTGCCGTGGAGGGAAACGAGCGGCGGGGTCAGCGCCCTGCGCCAAGGTCGCCCCGGGACTGGGCAAACACCGGCCCCGGACACACCCGGCCCCGGGACTGGGCAAACACCGGCCCCAGGACAGAGCAAACACCGGCCCCGGGCCTGGGCAAACAGCGGCCGCGGGCACACCCAGCCCCCCGCCGGCGGGGAGCGGCTCCGCGGCCGAGCCCGGCCTGACCCCCCGGGGACCCGCGGCCTCCGCCCCGGGCGCTGCCGCCAGCACAGGCCCCGCTCCCGGCCCCGCCGCCCCGGGAGCCGCCCGGCCCGGCCCCGCCGCCCCTCACCTGCTGGTAGCGGCCGGTGCTGGGCTCGGCGGCCGCGGCCGCCATGGCGCTGCGGGGTCGGTGCGGGCGCTGCGCAGGCGGAGGCGGCGGCGGCCCGGTCGCTGCTCGCTGCGGGCTCCGCTCGCTCCCGCCCTCCCCGTCACGCTCGGCCGCGCCGCCTCCCGCCCCGCCCGCCGCCGGAGCCGCCCCGGGCCGCGAGCAGCGCTCCTGGAACGGTCTCGGAACCACAGAACCGCCGAGGCTGGGAGAGACCCGCAACACCAGCGAGTCCAGGCTGTGTCTGACACCCACCCTGTCCCCAGCCCAGAGCACCGAGTGCCACCTCCAGCCCTTCCTTGGGCACCTCCAGGGATGGGCACTCCAACCCTCCCTGGGCAGTTCCAGTGCCTGAGCCCCTTTCCATGGGAAAATTCCTGCTGGTGCCCACCCTGAGCCTGCCCTGAGCCCCCTTTCCATGGGGAAATTCCTGCTGGTGCCCACCCTGAGCCTGCCTGGCCCAGCCTGAGGCCGTTCTCTCTGCTCCTGTCCCTGTTCCCTGGAGCACAGCCCGGCCCTCCCCGGCTGTCCCCTCCTGGCAGGAGCTGTGCAGAGCCACAAGGGCCCCCCTGAGCCTCCTTTGCTCCAGGCTGAGCCCCTTCCCAGCTCCCTCAGCCGCTCCTGGGGCTCCAGACCCTTCCTCAGCTCCGTTCCCTTCCCTGGCTCCAGCCCCTCGAGGGCTCTCTCACCATGAGTGGCCCAGAACTGGACACAGCGCTCACGGAGTCACCTCAGCAGTGCCAGCACAGGGGACAGTCCCTGCCCTGCTCCTGCTGCCACACTATTGCTGAGACAGCCCAGGTGCCATTGGCCTCTTGCCCTCCTTGGCACACGCTGGTTCCTGTTCAGCTGCTGTCAAGCGGCACCCCCAGGTCCTTCTCTGCTGGGCTGGTTCCCAACCGGGGTGGCTCCACTGGGGCTGGAGGGTGACCCGAGCCAGCCAGGAGCCAGCCCAGCTGTGTGTGGGGACCCCGTGTGCCGCTGCCTGCGGATATGCCGAGAGCCAGCAGCGTGTCCCTGACACCACTGCAGCTGCAGGAGTGACCCCACAAACTCCGTGCACTACATATAATCTACATTGTGGAACTCAAGTATAATTTTCAGAGTGGAAGCTGCCATGGGATGGGTTAATGAAACCTAGGGAGTCAGGAAATTGATGCAGAGCCATGCTGCCTCAGCAGGGACATACCAGAGCCAGCATTGAGGAACCAGCCCTGTGTGAACCACAATGACCAAGCCTGGGTCACACCCCAGCCATCCCTGTCCCACCATGCGGGCAGGGAACAGGGCAGCTGCACCAAACACGAGGTGTTGGCCATCAGCTCTTTCATATCCACAGGGAGCAGATGGTGTTGAGTTCCTTCCTTCCAAAAGGAGCACGTGTAGGAAACCACGCAGTGAGAGAAGTTGGTTTATTCTGAGTTCTTCTGTGTTACATTGGCCAAAACACTTCTCAGCTTGTGTAACATTTGTTTTCTACATGCGCGGTTCAGCTCTAGTCAGGCTTGCAGAAAATTACCCACATCAATCCCTAAGGTGGATGAGATTTAAATATATCAGCTTTAGGATAAGGAAGGCTGAATCAGCCCCGCTGGGATTCCAAACTGCAAATTCAGAGAGTTGCAAGCATTGAAGCCCGAGGACATGGTTTTGAACTGCACACTCAGTCATAAATACAGGCCTCAGTGCTCATTATTCCCTACCATAATCAGGCTGGATGCTTTTCTCCCTGTATTTTGCCTTTGAGGGGTAGGGAGTTCATCGATGTCTTAGTGAGATGAATGAACATCCCAGTTCTCATGCTGAAGGAGAGGCAGGAACCATGAAGGATTTTAGTGATGAATAACCTCAAAGAGTGACTCCTGAGAAATGCTGGAGACACAAGGACGAGGCAAGGTTCTTGCAACACAGATGCCTTTGAAGGAGCTGGAACAAGAGCTGCAGGCACTGACAGACTCTGGTTTCACCTTTCCACAAGACTCTCGATTTGCACTGAGAATTTCCCTGCAGTGAGGAGCTGTCCCGATGACATGCACGGATTTACTCGCTGCTGAGGTGGGATTACACCCCTAAGTAAGGCTGTAGCAGCAGTGGTAATTATCTGCACAGTGACTGACTTGGACAACGCAGAGATTAAAATAAGATGCAACCTGTGCATGTCCTCAGAGAAGATGCTGGAACGTATCCTGGAGAAATGGTGAAACCATTTGTGTCAAAGCCATTTTGGGGCCAGTGGAGGCAAATCACAGGCTAATTAGTCCATCTAGTCTGAGCATGACTGACTCCAGAGGGGTAAGGGCAATTTCTTCCAGCTTCTCTCCCTGTATTTATTTTTATTTTCTAAGGTGGGGAAGCTCAGTAGAAAGATGATGCTGTGGTTACAGCACATGACTGGTTCTGCTTTCATTTCCCAAGTGGTTTGAGGCAAATCACTTCATGCCTCTGTATTTTTTGTATTTTTTCCCAGTACAAAATGTCTTTTCTCCCAAGAGACACTTGAAGCTTGAAGTCATTGATTTTAGTGACTTCCGTACGGGATGTGCTGTGAAAGTATTTGAAAGCAATTGAAAGTATGAAAAGTAGTGGAGTGAGTCCTCTGAAATCTTGGAGCTGTACATGTGTTCCTTTAATTATTGTATACAACTGAGCAATAAAGAGAACACTTTTAATCTGCACTTTGTAATAAATATTGAACACTAAAAGCTAAATTATCAACCTCAAAAGCAGGGCGTGTAAGCTAAACTGGTAAGAACTGAGCAGGACATTAAAGCTAGATCTTTCTTCTAACCTTTTAGTGCTAAATCACCCAATTAAAAAGAATCAAAATGTTCATATGACAGAAACACTTTGTCATCAATTCGAAAGTACTCCTGTGTCCCTGGAGGCAGAGACACTCCATGTGCAAGAGTTGGAATCACAGGGTTTGAATATCCATAGATGTCATTTCCCACTGTGGAATAACATCCTGAATTAGAATTATATAATTAAGCTGGAGAGATTTGTTAAGGATTAATAAATGCTGTCTAACAGATACTCCTCCCCAAAATACCACTTGGCCACAAAGACTTTTTGTGCTTGGGATCATCTTGTATTTGAATCATCTTTGATCTTTTTGCCCAAAAAAGCCAAACTCCAGCTCCCTCAGGAATTCTCCAGCCCCTTTCCCAGCTGGCCCATTCCTGGAAGTGTCTAAGGCCAGGTTGGATTGGGCTTGGAGCCACCTGGGATGGTGGAATGCTCATGGCAGGGGTGCAACTGGGCAATCTTAAGGTCCCTTCCCACCCAAACCATTCTGTGGCTCTGCGACAGCCCCTGCCCAGGCAGCTGCCCCACTGCCTCGGAAGCAGCAGGTCCTGCAGCTGTGGGCTCCCTATGGGGTTCTGGACAGCAGGCAGCTGCAATTTCAGTGTTTGTTACAGCAACAAAAGCCACTCGGTCACACGGGGTCTGCTGGAACGAGGAGAGCCCCAGCGAGCACAGCCACACGTCCCACAGCCGGGTGGGAGCAGTGCCTTGTTCACTGGTGTGGAAAACTATGGCCCAATAAGCCACGAGTACTGTGAGGAGGAGGAATGAAAACAACAGTGCCATTGAATTGGAAGAATTTCCCAATGGGAGTTCTCTTCCTCTGAAACCCAGCAGCAGAATTGAGGGGCAGATATGGAGGGATGCAGTGAGTTGTGCAGGATGGTGCACGGGGCAAGCAGAACTGAGCTCCAAATTGCCTCCACACAGCACAGCCAGCTCAGCCCAGCCTGACTTCAGGGGCCCCACTCGCTGATTTCACCAATGCCCTTTGTTGCTCTGTTGTTTCTTCATCCTACTGGAGAAATCACAATTAACCAATAGTTAATTTAACCTTGCTATCCAGATTAAATCCCTTGCTGCTTAGGCTGGCAGTTTTGAACCTGGCGAGGAGTGACGTCCTGACAGCTTTGTCATGGCAACATCATCTGCAAAATGGAAAGGGACTGGCATGGGTGCTCTCCAGAGCTGTCTGTTCATGCATTGCCCTACCCATAGGCTTGTTGTGACCCCAAAAATATCCTAGTTAGGATTTGGGTACTGTTGGGAGAGCTAAGATGTGAGTGGGGCTTGCAGGAAAGAGCAGGTCCCCTCCAGATCTATTATTTCTCCTTTTCTTATAAATTGGGGTCAGAAGGTAAATGGAACATGCTGGAGCAGGAAGAGGTGACTGATGGTGGATATTAAAAAGACTCTTTAATTACAGGATTTGGAGAGAGGATTCTTCATGGAGATAATTTTTTAATTGTTGCTGTTTCAGGAAAAGAATCCCAGTGCTCCCGAGCAGTTCCCAATAGCAAAAGCCCTGGGCTCTGAGCGCTGCTGACTCTGATCCCTTCAAGATGGGGCAAAAGAAAATGCTGGGTTTCTAAGAGCTCCCCCCATTAAACATCAGCTTCTCCTTAAGAGAATTGTTTGTTTCCTTCCATCTGCTGCTTTTGCAAGGAAGGAAAATCAGCCTGTTCAGACACCAGGAAGTTCTTCAGCATGGGAACAGCTCGCTGTAAATGCAAGAACAATAACGGGCAGAAATTATCATACCTAAAAATACCCAGCATGCGAGTCACACGCATAGCCCAGCCCCGGAGCAGCTCGGGGTGGATGGAGCGTGTGGATCCACAGGATGTGCTGGGTGTGGGCAGCGCGGGGGCACCTGCCTGGCTCCGCTGCAGCTTTTGCTTTCACCAAAACACGTTTTGCTTTTACCGGGAGCTGTCGGCTCCTCCTGCTTCTTTGTGCACTGCAGCTGCCCAAGCCACTGGTAGGGGAGCTGAAAGCCACACCTGAGCAGTCAGAGCCCTCCAACACTTGGATTTCACCGACCCCATCCCCACAACGGCGCTGTGTGAGCAGCTGGGGGGCTGCAAGGCCGGCGCCAAAGGCAGCAGCTCTCCACTCGTCCCGGGAGAGCCGGGCCAGGTGAGGTGGAGCAGGGGACGAGGTGACGCTGTCCAAGGCCGCTCTGGGGGCAGACAAAGCCCACAGCCCACAGGTCACCCCGGCTGTGCCCTAGAGCTCACCGCCGTGGTGAGGGAAGTCCGTGGTGTCCCTGCCATCAATTCCTATGCGGGCTGTGCCTCCAGAATTTGCTTTTCCGAAATTTCCGAGCGCTGGCCGCGTTTCCAGGGTAACCGAGCGAGCCGCTGAGGGCTCTGTGGGGAGTGGCGGTGCCGGGGCTCTCTCCCAGCCCAGCCCTGCAGCAGTTTTGGCTTTGCACACCAGAAGCCGCAGTTGTGCCACAGCAGGGGTGATGTGGGAGCTCCCAGGTGTGTGTGCAGGGCAGCTGTGCGCTCACCAGGTGTCCTTCGTGCCGGCACATCCTGGATAAGGACTGAAGCAGCTCCAGCATGCGAAGGGTCCAGGCCTCAGCCGGGTCCCCGTCCACTCACAGCCCGCGGTTAGCCCGGCACCTCGGTCCTGTGCCTCCGAACCCTCCGCTGCCGTGATTCCTGCCAGTGCCCGAGGAACCCATGGCTCTGCCGCACCGAAATGGCCCCGATGGCACAAGTGAAGAGCTGTGTCCCACCGAGCCAGAGCCCAGGCTGCCCTGCCCTGCCCTGCGGGAGAACCGGGAATGCCGCTGCTGCCAGCTCTCACCCAACACCGGCCACCGAGAGACCTGCCCGTGGGCTGACACTGCTATGGAAACACCTGTCCATAGAATTTATTTAGTCTCTGTGGCTGAAAACTCTTCCCGTGTGTGCCCACAGCCTGCCGCACCCATCATCACCACGGGCAACCCAAGGGCTCTTCAGGATGAGACAATACCGGGAGCACTGGTTCTAGCCAGGTCATTTAAATTATTAAAATGAAAAGTAACTGCCTGGGCTGGATCCCAGCAAAGCAATTTGTAGCTCATTTTTCCTTCTGATGAAATTGAATATTGGTCTAACTTTGAAGTAAGAGCTTTGTATCCCAACAATGAACCAAGCCTGTGTGCAAGGAGAGGTCAGGTGCATTTTCATGAGAGCTTGAACTCTGGAGCAACAGCAGGAAGGTGTTTTGGGGATACCTCTGTGCCAGGAGCAAGGACAGACAAATCATGGTCTCTCCGTCCCCCAGAACGACCCCAACCTGTCCCAAAGTGAGTCCCTGCAGAACAGTTCAAGTGTGAGAACAGTTCGTTTTGGTGGGACAAGGCTGGGAGCTTCGCCCTAGGGCTGAAAAGCTGAAGGACAGAGCCGGGTGGATCCCTGCCGTGATGGTGACGCTCCAGCAGAATCACACCGCGATATTTAGGGCCATTTTAATGTATCTGGAGGAAGCATTGCCTCCCCCAGCTTTGCCTCGGTGACACTCACCGAGCGGCGCTCGGCAGCCGCAGCGCCGCGCTCCCGGCGCGCCCCGTTCCGCCGCTGCGCTCCGGCCCTGCCCCGTTCCTCCCGCGGGGCCGGGCCCGGCGCTCCCCGCCCTCCGCGGAAGTGATCCCGGGCAGGGCGAGCCGGGAGGAAGCGGAGGTTGCGGGCAGGGCTGATCCGCACGGGCGGCGGCGAGCGCGGGCAGAGGCGATCCGCAGGCGGCGGCGATCCCCGGCGAAGGCAGCGGCGGTCCCGGGCGGCCCCACCATGAAGCTCATCATCCTGGAGAATTACTCGCAGGCCAGCGAGTGGGCGGCCAAGTACATCCGCAACCGCATCGTGCAGTTCGGGCCCGGCCCCGGGCGCTTCTTCACGCTGGGGCTGCCCACAGGTGGGTGCCGGGGGGCGGCCGGGCCGGGGCCGAGCGCGGGCCCTGCCCCGGCTGAGGCGGCCGCTCCCCGCAGGCAGCACCCCCCTGGGCTGCTACAGCAAGCTGGTGGAGTATTACCGCAACGGGGACCTCTCCTTCAAGTACGTGAAGACCTTCAACATGGACGAGTATGTGGGTGAGTGCCGCAGCCACCTGTCCTGTCGCCTTTGTCCCTGCCCGGGAGCTGCTGGGCCCTTACCCCGGCAGAGCCTGGCAGTGCCCGAAATCCACCTGTGCAGGTAAGAGGGACAACATTCACAGAGCTACAGCACCAACATTCACAGAGCTACAGCACCAACGTTCACAGAGCTACAGCATCAGCATTTCAGAGCTACAGCACCAACATTTCACAGAGCTACAGCATCAGCATTTCAGAGTTACAGCACCAACATTTCACAGAGCTACAGCACCAGTTAGGATGGAAAAAACCTCTGAGATCATCGGGTCCAGCCTGTGACCCCACACCACGGTGTCAGCTGAACCATGGCTCTGAGTGCCACGTCCAGTCTTTCCTTAAACACCTCCAGGGAATTAGCAAAGGGGGACAATTTGAAAACCTCTGGAAGAAATTTGAAATTTTTCCATAGGTTTGGAAACGTATGGACAAAACCGGATGCTGGTGTTGCCCAGTATTGCACACACTATTACAGACACTGCTGTGTGTTAGCTGCACTCAGGCACTGAGCAGGCAAGAACAGCTTATCACTGCAGGCTCAGTGTGCAGTGTACCTTCCACCTTTGCTCCGGGGTTATAAAGGTCCCTTACAAAGACCAGTGTGTCCCCTGAGTGCCCTCAGGTATCTCCTGCTGATTTAGCAAAGGACTGCCATTGCTGAAGTCATGGTGAAACAGTCTCCTCAGAAGAAATAGATCCAAAGGTGAAAAACATACAAGCTAAATATTTGCTAATGATAATTTTATCCCGGTCAGGAGGGTTTTTTTCTGTGAATAATCCCAATCAAGCAGCATTAGGGAATAAGCAGTCTACTGTGGGTTTACAGCATTCAAGGGGGGTAAATATGCAATAATTATACAATAATTATTATTTCCCAGGTTTCTGCACAGTTTTAAAATAATTCTTACTAAAATGAAATGGGAAAAGGGCTGAAAAGGTACTGACAGATGAGGCACAGCACACACCTGCTTTTTGAACATCTGTTGTATATTAATATGGCCATGTTATAGGAGCTGATTTTAATTCTGGTATTTAGGGAAATAGAAACAACTCTGAAAGCTGAGGGTGTGACAAAGGACAGAGAGCACTGCTCTGTCACCAAAGCCACTGCAGTGGTGTGGAAGTGCTTTGTTATGGGTGAGTTATGGTGATACTGTTCCAGTTGGCCTCAGTCCTGTGTGTTCTGTTACCAGGCCTCCCGAGGGATCACCCAGAAAGTTACCATTCCTTCATGTGGAATAACTTCTTCAAGCACATTGACATCTCACCAGAAAATGTCCACATCTTGGATGGAAATGCCCCTGATCTCCAGGCAGAGTGTGATGCATTTGAGGAGAAAATCAAAGCAGCTGGAGGCATCGAGCTCTTTGTTGGAGGTGAGAACCCGAGAGCAGCAGCCTCTAAACCCTGCCCCAAGCTGTGCCTGTCCTCCTTAGCTCTCATTTATTGCCAGGATTGTTCACTTTCAGTGCATTTGCAGTGAAATCCACCCCACAGCCCATGGCCCTGGACACTGCACTGTCCTGGCAGCCTTGTCTCCCCACCTACCACTCCCAGCTTTAGCTCTTTAGTGCAGTCAGTGAATTGTTCAGGAAGTGTGGGAAGGGCTAGAACTGTACGAATGGGAGGTATTTATCAATTGTCAGTGGCAACAGAAAACTGCTGGGAGTAGCTTTTCCTACACAAGCTCTTCCCATCAGTTTCTCATAAGGTTCTGCCACCTTCTTTGCTTCATCATTGTCCCAGAGCAATCAGGTCATAGTCTGGTTGTTCCAAGCAGAGGAACTGCAGGGTTTTTTCTCAGCTCTGTGCTCCCAGGAGCACTGCCTGTGCTTCTCCTGGGAGAGCTGCTGGCTCTGCTGCCACAGCTGACCCTGTGCTGTCACTGTCCCTGTCCAGGCATTGGCCCCGATGGTCACATCGCCTTCAACGAGCCGGGATCCAGTTTGGTGTCCAGGACACGAGTGAAGACCTTGGCCATGGACACCATCCTGGCCAATGCCAGGTTCTTTGATGGTGACCTCTCCAAAGTGCCCACCATGGCTTTGACAGTTGGAGTAGGCACTGTCATGGATGCCAGAGAGGTGAGGAAATAAGATGTGGCTTCCTGCAGTTCCTCTGGAGCAGCCAAAGGTTATCCTGTTATGGAGCAGCCACGTGTCCTCTGGTGTAGGATATGCCTGCCACAGAATGCCTGATCCTCCTGTCCTCTGGCATCCTGCAACACCATGGAGAGGCTCTTGCTCCATCTCTGCTGGCACTTGTGTTTGTGTAACCCTGCAGCAGCTGTTCCCCCCAGGAAGCCAGGAAGGTTTGGGAGGGTGTCTTTGGTTAGAATCTCACCTGGAGAGTAACTGGAGACTTGATGTCAGACCAGCAGGTCATGAAAACTGTGTGGGACCACTTTTACTGGAGTCTATTCTTGATCTACACTTGTAAATCTCAGTGTCCAGGTGCCCAAAGGATCATTGCAGTGACCCCCCAGGCTGTGATTTCATTGAGAGCCGAAGCAGCCAGAGCAGCAGCAGCACAGAGAAGTGGCTGTGGGGAGGGTGACAGGGGTGTCCCCATTCTCAGCTTGGCACGGTGTGGTTGGGCTCTCCCTGACTGCCCCTCTCTGTCTGGGGGTGCAGGTGATGATCCTGATCACGGGAGCCCACAAAGCCTTTGCTCTGTACAAAGCCATTGAGGATGGTGTCAACCACATGTGGACGGTGTCGGCCTTCCAGCAGCACCCCAACACCGTGTTCGTGTGCGACGAGGACGCCACGCTGGAGCTCAAAGTCAAAACAGTGAAGTACTTCAAAGGTGAATGTTTGACCAGGCCAGGCAGCTGCTGTGTTACGTTTTTAGGAGCCACAAGCCATGCTTTGTAGAGGTGTTGCTGTATAAGTAACTCCTAAAGGAGTATATTCCTTAAATATACCACAGTAGTATGTGTGAAGGTACATGCTTAATGCTTGGTGTGGGAGCAAAGGCACAAGGACAACAGTAATGTCTAATTCCATTAGCATCCAATGAAGGAGAACTTTCTTGTATTATGTCTGCTTAAATTGCCTTTTGACTCTCTCCATCAGGTTTAATGATGGTTCACAACAAGCTCGTGGAGCCCTTGTACAGCATGAAGGAGATGGGAGCAGAGAGGAGCCAGTCCAAGAAGCCATACAGTGATTAATGTGCTGGAGCAGTGCTGACCCAGCTGCTGAGAACAGCTGGGACAAAAGGGAATTGCTGCAGAAACTGATCTCATATTTGTTCTTAAATTAGCGGAATGATCGTATGAATTCTCTCCATTAAAGAGACAGATGCCAAACACCTGCCTTAATTAACCAAAGGAGGATGGGACCCAGTGTTCTGTGTTCCACAAACTTCTGCCACCAACTCATTCTCTGAAGGAAATGAAGAATGAATTGTTTGATCTGTGAACTGGCTGTAATCACAGACTGAAGGCTACAGAACTGAAATGTGAGGATAAATGAAAGTACAATGTTTCAGACACAAGTGGCTGATAACTTTGGGGTGTATTCCTTGCAATTAGGACAAGCATCTCTGTTATTCCTTCCTCCTCCATGAAACACTCTTACATTAGAATCCTGGAAAAGAGGATTGTCCAGCTGGAGAAGGGCAAGCTCAGAGCAGCACCCAGGGCCAGGAGATGGAGCCAGGGGGAAGAAGAGAAGGGACAGTGGGGTGGGAGTGGAGACACAATGCTCACGCTGGAGAGGATAAAACCCCACTGTGGGAACAGCCAAGCAGTGGGACAGGATCCCCATGGCTCTCTCCTCGGGAGGTTGCCAGGACCTGACTGGATAAAGCCCTGGCTGAGCCCTGCTCTGAGCCACATGTTGGACTGGAGACCCCTCAGCAGAAGAGGCTCCAGCATCATCCCCCACATGGGGTCCATGGTGCAGCTCAGGCACCTGAGGATGTCACTGTTGTCAGGCCCAGGTATGATTTCCTATGCCTGGTGCTCTCTCTTCTCCAGAATTTTCCATTTCTCTAAGGAGAAGCCAACAAGCCCCAAAGGAAACACTCTGTTCTCACTGGCTTCAGCCTCTGTTTCATTACAGACACCCCACACAGGTGGACAACAGCCAAGACCCCACCAATTCTGAAATGTGACTCCTGGGATTTCTGTCCAGTGCTCTCACACGAGGGGCAAGAAAACTGGGCAGCATTTATTTTCTTTATACAGAAGTTTTGTAAGTTGTTGATCTGTAATGTAACTTTCTTCACTAAATGTCTTTACTTTTTTAAATGGTGACATTTGACTGTGTCTGGTGCTCGGTCTCAGTGTGCTGATGGTAGCAAAGCTGTCCTGGAGGCAGTTTGGTGGGAAGAGCTCCTTCTGCCCCAGTGTTTCCTCAGAGGGAAAAGCAGGGCCCTCGGGGTGGGAGGGCACTGTGCATGCATTAAACCCCACGAGCACAACACGTCCCTGCCAGCTCCAGGTGGGAGCTCTGGGCTGTCCCATTCCCAGGAGCACCTGGGCACACCTGTGCTGCCAAGTCCATGCCAGAAGGAAGACAAACAGGAACACTGTGTTTGCCATCTTAAAGTGAATTTAGTGCTTGTGAAAGGTGCAGGAAAACAACTCAAACCACACACAATGTACACTTTTCCTACACACTGACCTAGAGATTCAGCTGAGGTGAGATTTGCTCTTCCTTCCATCTTTTTAATCCCTGTGCCAGTTCCAAGAGTGCAGACTCCTCTGCACAGGGACCTGGAGCATCACTCATTCTGGCCACACATCCCAGGATAAATTTATTAACTCTCAGTCAGAACTGAGTGAGCTGTGTTCACACACAGTTCCTGAGGAGTCTCAGCTCCAGAACTTTCCATCCAGGCCCTACTGCTCTTGAACACAGCACATGCAGCTTTAGTTTCCAAATAAACTTTTAGACTGTTCTGCAAGTGGAAAAACTTGTAAAAAAATCAGTGTTTGCTTCCAGTAATCACCTTCATACTCACAAAACCACTTGCTGAGATTTTAGGGGA
The DNA here is from genome assembly GCF_012460135.2 of Molothrus ater. Taxonomy (NCBI): domain Eukaryota; kingdom Metazoa; phylum Chordata; class Aves; order Passeriformes; family Icteridae; genus Molothrus; species Molothrus ater. Next base: position 17,468,211 of record NC_050492.2, on the reverse strand, counting down.
AACAATTTGGTTCTGCAATAATTTGAAGTGCAAAACCAGTGGAAATAAAGGATCTAGTCCAGAAGCAAAAGTATCAACCCTTAAATTTCTTATATGAAGAGTTAATAAAAAATAAATTACTTCATCAACTGAGAACACAAGGTAATTGTCAGTATCTTGAAGAATTCAAGTTCATCTCTTCCTGATACTTTTCACCCTCTCACTGGCCACATCCTCAGCTCACTGCCTTGGCGCTCATCCCTGCCAAAACAAGGACAGGCAACGTGAGGGAACCCAACAGCAACACAGGAGTCACCAACCTCACAGAAATCCCTGGAAATGGCTGTTGGTCATGCTCTGCCCAAGCTCTCAGGGATGCACAGGCTCAGGCACAGCAGCCAACGAGAAGGGTTGGGGATAATCAGCTTTAATGTCATTAGAAAGTACCAGTGACAGAGCCAGGAGCTGCTTTTCAGAGAAGCACATCAGGAAATTCAAAAAAGCAACGAACTTTGTTGCTGAATACAGAAGAAATTTTCTGTATTTTATCAGAAAACTCCCCCAGTCCAAGCAGCCCCAGAGAGAGCACTACAGCTCCACCAAACCACCCCAAACCCCACAATATTCAAGATCCAAGGGTCAGTCTCCCTAAAAGAAAACCCCAAAATACTTCCAGCATTTGAGGCTTCAGTTTTGTCTGTTGGCTTTTAAAAAAGGGGCACTTCTTGGTATATATTTTTCCAATGGTTTTCCAATTTCTGACTTCAATAGTGGACATGTTTGTCTGGGCATTCCATGATGATCCTGATCCCAGGATGGGGACAAGGTCTCCTTTGGTTTTGGCAACAGGTTCTGAGGTGTGAGTGTCCTGCAGTGCAGTTACCACTCTTCTGTCACACAATGGAAGTGAAAAGCAAACAAAGGACACACAAAAAGTCTCTGGTTTGTTCACCTTTTGGTGCTGGAGGAAGCTACTGATCATCATCTTCTCCTTCCCAGAACTCCCCATTGTCAATGTGCATAGCTTGAAACAATCTGCAAGACAGAAAATCAGTGATACCAGAGCATAAAAAATTCAAATATGTTAAAATATATCATCCTAAACGCAACAACAGTACAGCAAGTTCCCTTGGTTTTTCAGTATCACAAACCACCATCCGTGCCTCGTGGAAGGTAAAAGAGAGGCTGCCACTGTCCCCCTGCTGTGACCTGCCTGTCACCTGTCCCACAGCAGCACCTCTGTCCCTTGGCTCTTCCCCAAGGGAATGTCAGGCAAATCTGCAGCTCCTTAGAGCAGCTCTTCCCCAAATCCTCGAGCTGCTCCTGAGCATTGCCAGGGAAACACTCAGGGAAACTCAGCACAGAAAGGGTAAGGTCATGACCTGACCAAAAAAAAAATCAGGAACATGGCTCAGAAGACTCCTCCAGAATTTTAAAACCAAAGTTCTTAAAAAAGCAAAACCATATCCTGAATCACTCCTGACTTTTACTGTTAGTGCCAATATTTGAGAGAAGAAACTGTGCCTTAAACTGCAGCTACACATTTCAGATAAGAAATGGGAGAGACTGTAAGGAGAAGCAGCAAATGGGTGCCAGCAGTGGAGGGCCCCTGAGCGCTGACCTGTTGAAGCAGGGCGAGGAGGGGTCGTTGAAGTGCCGGTAGGGATTGGCCCGGGACAGGGAGCCCATGCAGAGCCAGCAGAAGTACTGCATGCACCCTGTGCAGGTCATCTTGTTACAGCCATCCAGTTTCTGGGGGAAAAAACCAAGAAATGGTGGTAACAGAGCCCCACTGTGGCAGGCCTCAGTCCCTCTCTGCCAAGAGCCCCCAGCCAACAGCAGTCAGTGAGCACATCCCCCCTGCTCCACCACACGCCGACATTTTCACTGGGAGCTGGGATCCCTGCACTGGAAATTGGTTATAATACCAAAAATACTGGAAATCTGTACTCTTCTGAAGGTGAATTGATTTCCAGCTCTAGTGTGAACAAGAGATAGCCTGAAACACCAGGAAAACAAAAGGATTCATGTAGATCCAGAGTCTGCCTGGATGTGTTTAGTGTGAGAGCCTGACCACCAGTCACTGTTTGTACTCCACTCCTTGGGATCCACAAGTATCACCTCACCTCCTTTTCCATGACACACAGAAACTGAAAGTTCTCTTAGTATTTCCTAGAGATTTCCTCTCCCTAGAGGCTCCAACGCACCCAGAACTGCCTCCTTGTGGGTTATTTTCTGTTCCATGATCCCCAGCCTTTCCCTCCTCACTCACCTCAATGTGGGTCCCACAGCAAGGACAAGACTTGGAGTTCTTCTCCAGCCATTCTTTACTCTCCATCTCCTCCAGGGCTTTCTGAATCACTCTCTTGCCATAACGTTGTTCCAAAAATCTTTTAGTTGTCTCATCTGCTTCTAAATATTCATTCCTCAAATCCATTAATTTCTCTGGGGGGCAAAATCAAACCAAACCAGATAGCTTTTGTAAGATATTAGATTTAGAAGTCCAGCTAATTGCAGCACAAAGATTCTCAAAGAACAGTAATATCATGAATTAAAAAGCAAGAAAACTATTAAAATACATAAGATGATAATAGTAAAACCACCCTGCCCCAACATTCAGCAGTTTTACACTGTTTTATTATAAAAGAGATCTGTTGATGGAATTAGAACAATGTAAAATAAACTGAAAATGGAAAGATTTTTTTCTGACTACATATTTAATGAAATTCTGTCACAGGTTTTTAAGGCCAGAGAGAGAAGCCTCCACCCGATTCCAGTATTAACCCTGGCAATACAAAGTAGTGAAAATATAAAGGAATTCTTCCCCTGCTACAGCCTCTCAGCATTTGACAACCAGCAGTTTAGGGAGCTCCCGAGCTGAGGAGTCTCACCAAAGGAATACTTAATTGCCAGCAACAGCCCTCCTCCAAAGGAATGCACCTTTCAGAAAGCTCAGGGTGAGGAGCTCCCTTGCCCAACTCTGGACTTTCCCACCCAAATTTAGCTGCGTGTGGGTGTGACCGTGGAGCCCAGGGGAGGTGACTGACCTGCAGTGACCTTGCAGGGGGACACCCCGTGGTAGGTCATCTTGCAGAGGGTGCAGAAGGCGTAGTTGCAGCAGGAGCAGATGCCCATGGTGCAGCCGGGCTCCTGCATCACGGGGGTCTGGCAGCCGGGCCGGGGGCAATAAACCACGTCAGCCATCAGGTCCAGGCTGGACTGCAGCAGCAGGCGGTCGTAGCGGGCAAACAGCTCCTCCCCAACCAGCTCCTTCACCTGCCAACACAGCCCATGCACCAACAAATCCTCACCCACACGCAGCCAGGCCCTGGCACAGCGTGCCCACAGCAGCTGGGGCTGCCCCTGGGTCCCTGGCAGTGCCCAAGGCCTGGGACAGGGCTGGGAGTAGCCTGGGACAGTGGGAGGTGTCCCTGCCATGGCACTGGATGGGCTTTAAGGTCCCTTCCAGTCTGGGATTCCCTGATTCCTTGCATCTGTAATTCTGAGCCTGCTGCAGCAACAAACAGCAAGTCAGTGACAAGGTACCAAGAGCTGGGATGAATCCACTTTGGATACTCCAACAGGTCACAGGGGGTCAAGGATCTGCTCCCAGGGAAAAGGGACAGGACAAGAGGGAACAGCCTCAGGATGGGCCAGGGCAGGCTCAGGGTGAACATCAGCAGGAATTTCCCCATGGAAAGGGTGCTCAGGCACTGGAACTGCCCAGGGAGGGTCGGAGTGCCCATCCCTGGAGGTGCCCAAGGATGTGGCACTTCATGGCATGGTTTAGTGGCATGGTGGGACTGGGTCAAAGGCTGAACTTGGAGGTCTTTTCTGACCCAAATGACTGTGACTGCCAATGTCCAGCATGCAGGGCCGGGCCCTGAACTCAGGTTGGGTTCCAGAGCTCGCAGCCGCTGTGCACAGGAATTACCTGGCCTGGAGTGGCAACAGAAGAACACTTGGGCTCGGGGCAGTTGAGGCAGTGCACCTGCCCATCCCTGATCTGGATCTCAAAGTAGTCCTTCAGGCAGGCCTTGCAGTACACGTGGCTGCACTCGGTGAAGTGCATGCACTCACTGCCCAGCTTCTCACAGAAGCAGATGCTGCACAAGTACATCTTACTGTTAAAGCACTTCCTCCTCTGGGCCTGGTCGAAGTCCAAGATCTCCCTGATCAGACTGGACAAGGACTCCACATCCTGCACAGCCCTGGCATCCACCATTTCCTCCTCAGCTGTGGCAGAGCCTGAGGCACCCCCACAGTCCTTCCCAGCCTCGAGGGGCCCCGCTGCTGTCCGGCCCTGCCCCTTCCCCTGAGGGCACATTTTCAGCTCATATGGCGATGAAATATTCAGGTAATTCAGTGTTTCCTCCTTCAGAAACTGCATCCAGGCAAACAGCACCACACAGCCTCGGTTCTCTTCCCACACATTGTCCAAGTGCTTGCAAAGAGCGCTGAGCTGGGGAAGAACAAAGAATTCCTGATTTCAGGAAGTTTGTAACTCTTCACTGGACTCCTCCCCTCAACAGTCCTTAGTGCAAACTTTGATTTCACACTCAGCAGTTTTTATGCTGAATAAAGTAGTTCTCACAGATGCAAGTTTTCCCTCCTCAGAATAGTAATCAAATGAAAACCAGCAAGAGACAAAAGAAGAGCCAACTGAGGAGCAAGGTCATTGTTTTTTTACTTTGCTTAGCTGTTAATTATTAACTTACTCAGCAGTCAAAATGTAAAAAACCCCCTGCAAACCTGGGCCTGGGAGAGCCATTTCCCACTGAGGGTGAACACGGGCGGGGAGGTCGATGGGTAGTCAGGTGGGAGCTCGAAATTCAGCACGAGGGGAGGCAGGAAGCACACGGAGTACTCGAAGCCACTGCCCTGGAGGCTCTCTGTGGAACTGCCTGAGCCAGGGCCACCGAGGCAGAGGAGAAATAACAGAGAAATGAAAACAAACCAACTGTTGCTGTTTCTGACAGCACCCAATGTCTGTTAATTTGATGTATTTCTGGGGTTAAAACTATTTGTTCCACCCTAAATAACAAAACTCACAGTGCAGGAAAATGTCAAGGGTTGGAGGTCTGTGATTAAAGCAGTTAAACAGCAGCACTGTGAAATGTCAGATTCTACACAAACCAGGAGCCTCCTCAGGGGGAATAAAAACCCAATAAATGAACTTAATTATTCTGAAGAAGTGCTATTACTTATCTGTGATTTTAAGAGTTTAATGAGGATGTTCTGTGTATGAGGATTAAACTGCTCAAACACAATCCCCATCAAGCGCAGCAGAGGGTGAGGCACAGCTTTGTCCCATCACTGCTCCCTCAGGTCACTCCCCAGCAACCACCCGAGCTTGGTAAAGCCTCCCTTGGGACAACACAAAACATCTCAACTCACCCCTCACAAAAATTTTAAAGTCTTGAGGCAACTCCAGACAAATTCTTGTTTCTCCTCCTTGGGCAGACTCTGCTCTCTTAAATTCATCCTCATCGTAGATGCTGGCCAGAGCCAGCAGCTCGTCCTCCTGAGCCTCCTTGTCCTCTGAAGACATTTAACTTTTCTCTAGAGTTGCCACCACTCTGCAACATCAACCAAGTTAATGCATCCAATTCAAATTATCAATTTGAGGCAGCTATTTTATAGCATAGTAAACTTTAGAAAGACGCAGGCAAGTTTTAGAAAAAAACAATCTAAAACAATGTGCAATATAGTTAAGGTATTTTACAGGTTGAAAAAAGTATTGGTAGCTTTATAAAATTTAAAAAAAATCCCCAACAGAATATTTAAAAGTCAGAAAGTAAACTGTGTTATTAGGTAAAAACAGCTGTAAGGGGGAAAATAATGAAATGTGGAAACGGAACAGGTGACACAGGGACATTTCACTGATGTTTGGAAGAAAACAGACAACCCCCCCCAAAAACACGGAAGAAATTAATTAGTAACAGTAGTTCTTGTCCAGTGCTCTAAGGCAAACAGGGAAACAGTCCCATTTATGATTGAAAATATCAGAAAAAGGTTCAAATCCCGCACAGGCATCTTATAGATGCACTCGTGGAGCATCTCAGCTCCACATTTGGGGAAATAAAGCCAGTTTGAGGCTTTATTTGCTGAGTTACCTTTCGAGTCAGAGCAGCGCGGAGGCCGAGCCGAGGAGCCGCTCCCCGAGCATCCCTCCAGGGCCGGACGCTTCTCCTGGCTCAAGGCACGGGCAGGGCGCTGCCGCTGAGGGGAACACCCGGCCTGGGGCTGCTGCGGACAAACACCAGCACCACCGTCAGCACGGGCTCGAGATGAGAGTCCCCCCGGTGCCCCAGGGCTCGGGGCTCATTTCCAGCCACAGCAGCAGCAGCAGCAGGGACCGATCTGCGGGCCCGACCCCCCGTTCCAGGCCCAGCTCCCCGTGGCTATGGCGGCTCCGGCCGCTGCCCCCGCTGCGCCCCGGTCCGGCCCAAGCGGGACAGCCCAGCCCAGCCCGGCCCAGCCCAGCCCCGGGGGCACAGCCCACCCTGGCCCGGCCCGGCCCCGGGGGGACAGCCCGGCCCGGCCCGGCCCCGGGGGGACAGCCCAGCCCGGCCCTGCCCTGCCCGGCCCCGCCGCGCCCGCTCCTCACCCGCTCCTCACCGGGGCAGCCGCGACCGGGCCGCGCGGGCCGGGGACAGCGAGGGGGGCCCGGCCCTGCCCCTCGTGGAGCGGCGGCGGGGAGGGACGGGAAGGGAAGGCACGGGACGGGAAGGGAAGGCACGGGAAGGGACGGGAAGCGCCGGCGGGCGGAGGAGGCGCCGGCCCGGCCCCGCAGCTCCCCCGGCGGCCGGGAGGGCCCGGCCGGCCCAGCCCGGGTGCTCGGTGCCGCTCCGGGCCCCGCCTGCCGCCCCTCCCCGGCCCCGGCAGCGAGCGAGCGGCCGCCTCCAGCAGCGGGGCTCGGGCACTGGACGGGCTCCCCCGGAACGGGAACGTGGAGCGCTGAGCAGGGGCAGGAGCTGGACCCACTGGGCCCGGTGGGCTCCTTCTAACGCGGGGCAGTCCATGGCTGTGATTCATTACAGGGAGCTTAAACTCACACCCACCGCACCCATCCCCACCCCGTGGGAAGCCGCACAGCCCCGGAGCAGCCCGGCAGAGCTCCTCGCACACCCCAAGAACCAGGGACACAGCCCTTCCCTCCACTCCGGCCCTCTGCATTGCAATCAACAGCTGCAGCAGGTGATCCAGTAGAATCCAGTGCATTTATTTCTTGCAATAACTGAATGGGTGTTTTTCAGCTTTGGATTTTAACACATACAAATTAATTTTTGCAAGTTTAATGACAATCAGTACTAGAAGCAATTCATTGTATAAAGCTCATAGAAAAAAAAAAAACAAACAAAACAAAACAAACCAACATATCAGTTCTTGGTTTTCCTGGAAAAAAAGAAACCAAAACAAAAAACCAAGCATTCCAAATGAAGGCCTCGTGGAAGCAAGCATACCCCTGCCAGAAAAAGTTAGGAACAAGTCAGAATCAACTATCAGCATAGGCAGCTGAAATACAAGTATTCACTCTTTCTACAAGCAGCTAATTTAACTAAAGACAAGGAGTTTACAGGGCCTAATTAGCTGGGGAGTTTGTGAGAAACCCACTCCCCTGTCCAGGAGCACATTCTGAGTCTGATCTGCAGTCTGGGCTAAGGAATAAAGGTGCTGATGAGCCACCCCCTGCTCTGCAAACCTCCTGTAACCATCAACTGTTCCAGTGCAAATCAGAGTGAGTCCAGAGCAGGCATTCACACTAAACCAAGAGCAATGGAAGACTCTGCCTTGGCTCTCCCCTGCCCTCCCTGGAGTGCCAGTGCTGCAATCCACAGGGAAAGGGAAGAGCAGGGTGCACATCAGACTTCAGATGTGGCTGCCTCCCTCCTTCAAGGGAGAACTGAGTCAGCCTGGACATTAAAAATGGAGAAGCAGCTTATGGCTGTTCCTAGAGGTCTAGTTAGACTACCAAAACTTCTAAATACAATCAATAAAGGCAAACACTGCTGAGCTGAGCGAGTCCTTCGCCACCTCCGTGTTCTGACCTGCTGCCCTGCCCAAACCTCTCCAAGAGTTACCAAGAGTGCTGTGGGATTCACTTGCTTCAGTTTGTATTCAGAACGTACAAAGTTGACAACTTAAAGCTTTATTGTAGTTTGCAATAATATAAACAAGTGCTGAAATTCAGTCAATGTCCATTTCTGGAAGCTTCTTGTCGGTGGCTGTGGGGGCAGAGCCCTGCTCGGGGGGCTGGGTCCCGCTCCCGCCGTCCCCCTGCCCGTCCAATGGTCCATTGGGCTCCGTCGGCTTCTGCTCCTCCTTCGGCAGCTCCACCTTGGGTTTGGGTTTGTTCACTATGGGGTTACAAATACTTGCCAATTCCTAGAGAACACAGAAATAACACATCCTTAGAAATGGTTTTATCTCCCACAGTTTAACTTTTGAAACCGCTGTTGGGAATACTCCAGTTGAGGGCTGATGTTCCCTGGTACTTTTGAGATTTCTCACCTCAGAGTTTTCTGAGAGTAATAAGCACAAAAACTCATGGAAATACAGTGAGTTATGTAGAAAAAAACTTACTTTTGCTTTAGACTGTATTTCTTTTGCTTTTATAACTGGGTCCAAAGTAAGACTCCTCTTGTTCTGAAGGTTGAGGTTGTTGTTCATCCACTCCATGGCTTCATTGGTGCTCTTCTCCACCTTTGCCACGTCTGCTTCATCAAGATGTTCATACAGTTCATCCTGCAACACCCAAACAGGAGCAGCTGTGTCAGTGTTTGAGCACAAACTGCATCCTGATTTCCTCAAAACTTAGGTTCAAAATACTAAAAGACCATTTAGCCAAGAGCTGTTGTGGTTAACAAATCAACAGAACTGATCACCCACAGCTCGGTAACCAGAGACTGAAGATCTCCTGCTGCTGGCATTTCGCCTCCACGAAGAAATCAACACCTGATTAAAAAGGGACTGAGATGTGCAAGGCCCAAAAGCCACTTCTAAAAATCTATTAAACATCAAGAACTCCTAAGCTCACTGGGAGGTTGCACCAGATTTTTGTCTGAAGCAGGTTACCTAAAATTCAGAAATATTGTACAATTGCTTGCGTTTTCCAGAAATTAAGTGTGAAAATACCTTTGCTTTGTATGCATGAACAGCTTTCATGTACTGCTGGATTTGCTTCCCCAAGTCCTCAAATGCTTTTGGTCTTTCCTCTGATTCTTGGAATCTTGCCTGAATAGGCTGACCCAGAGTCTGAAACAAAGCACAACAGGTATCAAAACTCATGGAGCATCACTGAGGGATCCTCAGGGTTTGACAAGATACAGCAACTTCCCTGAACTCCTCAGAACTCTGACTCTTCCCTCAACTGACAGCAAAGACTGAGCCTCCCTCAGCCCTGCTGCTAGAGGTCTGCTGGAGTCCTACTCCCCACACACAGTGCAAAGCAGGCTGTTGTTACCTCAGAATCAGCACACCCCACACAGCTCCTCGCTGGAACAAAGTTCTCCAGCTTTGGTAAATTCCCATGGGAATGGAAAACCAGAAAAACCACTCACCTTCAGTTCTGCCAATTTATCAATGTATATTTGTTTGGGCTGGTCTTCACCATCTTCATAAAGCCAATTTTCTGTATCTTCTAGCTTCAGTGTGAAGCTATTGCGATCCTGCAGCAAGGCACACAGAACAGGCAGGTGACATCATTGATTAGGTGACAAATGGCATTAAATGGTACCTGGAACCTTTCTGGAAGGCTTGTATTTTTAGAATATAAAGAACTCTGTCTGGAACTCTTTATCCTATTTTAGTGAAAAATAAGAAATAAAGTAGTCTACTGTAGAGCTTTGTGGTGGGCTCCAGGCCCAAGGAAGAGCCATGTGTGACAGCCACATTTCAGATCAAATACTGTCACATCCAAGGATTTTTGGTCCCCGCACGCTTTCATTGTCACTACATGAGCAAGCCTGAGAACAGAGGGAAACTTTTCGTTTGCCAAGGTGCCATAAATGTCACCTGGCATGTCCCAGTTTGGCCTCTGCAGACACCTGGCTGGCAAAGCTCCACCGCAGTCAATGGAGATGCAGCCAGGTGCTCAAAGATCCATCCCTAGCAGCAGAGTTAAATTCATTACACACTGAGCTCCTTCAGTACAACAGGGAAAACTGACACATAATGCCAAGAGATTTTTAGGCAACCAGTTCAGATACAGGTGCCCATATTTAGTAGATTATCATCAGAGCCAGAAAGGTTACAATTATTTCTTCAAATTTAAAGTTTGAATATGTAACTTATATAAATATAGTATGTGATACAGGTCAAGAGTGACTAAATCCAACTGCTGATTGTACCACAATGTATCAGGACAGTCAAGCAGCAATACTCACATCCTCACTGACGAATTTCTCATAAACACCACAGAGTTTGTCTCTCATTTCATACACGTACTCTTCCACTGCATTCTTGGCATCATTCCTCTCCTTCTCCAGCTTATCCTGCATTATCATCTTACCCTGTGAACAAAGTGTCAAATTAATTGGCTAAAAAGCTCATTATTTCACATTTATTTCCAGGACACCTTGTTAGCAAAGGCTCAAACCAGATCAAGATTTTGCAAAACTGTGATTTACAGAACACAGCACATGACTGAAAACTGATTTCAGTTTTGGTGTGATGTCCAATACAGCACAGGACAATCCTCCTCCAGCTGAGGAACCTCCACCTTGTACCTGCAGAACAGCCTTATGAGAGTGACAGCTCCCCTGGCCAGGAGCAATGAATGTATTCTGCCTCCACGGGGCACTGTTGCTCACCTCAGACTTCTAACTGCTTGTTTTATTCCTTTTAATCCTTTCCTTGACCTTCCTTAACCATGTTTAATGAAAAACAGCATTTCTGGAGACCAACAGGTGACATTTTTAGCTTGGGCAGGAAGATTTTACCTCGTTCTCAATGAACAAGTTGAGCATGTCCTTCCCTATCTGCCACACCAGCTGGTTCTCGATGGGAAGGTCCACTGTGGTCGTCTTCACTTTGGCCTTCTTGGCCTGAGGTGGCTGATCCACTTTCTTGTCCTTTGAGTCAGCCTGACAAGTCTGCATTAAAATAGAATTACATTCACAGTAAAAACAGCATCACCACTCAATTCAAGGGGAGCAGTCAAGATTTACATCAGAAAAACTGAGTTAGCATCTCAACAAGAGAACCAAGCACTCCCTGCCATTCTGACACCTCAGCTGCTGAAGCCTGAGACAATTAACGCAGACAATTAATTAACTGACTTTTTCTGGGCACTCTACATTCATAGGGGATGGTGCTCACGGCAGAAACCTGTTCTAGTATTCAAGTTATTGAAAACGAGATGATTATTTCTTCCCTGAACAGGAGAGTTCCCCCATTTTATCAGTACCAGGTCACCTGACAGGTCTGCAGTTATCAGTGCCATTTGTGTCCTTTCTAAAGCTCTAATCACAATAGACTACCAGTGCACTGAAATAAAAGTTCAGCTTCCAGAACTATGACAAAGGCAGCAGATGTGCTCATACTCCTCATATTCTCACGAATCTCATGAAAATAAAGTCTCAAATGCTCCTCTTACCTCCATTTCTTCAGACTCTGCCTTATTTTCAGGCTGGGTTTGCTGTTGCTCTTCAGCCTTTTGTTGCTCCTCGTCTACTTGCATCTTCTGAAATTCAGAGAGATCCAATTTCACACATTAAACAAACACAGATCACTGCTTCAGTTCCCAGGCTGATCCCTTAACACCTCTAATGCTCTTTAGGCAAAACAAACAGAATGAAATCTACAGGAGTAAATGATGAGCTCCCAGTCTTTGCTCCAGCAAGCCACAGCTCCATCATTAAGAATTCGATCTACACCTCAAGTCCTGGTTTCAAGAGCTCTGTCACTGGTGTAACATACTACAATGAGTACTCAGTCTCATATTTCAGTTGTGGGCATGTCTAGTAAATCCTTACACAGGCCTGAGCCCCTGGCCAGCTGTGCTTTGTGGGCATTCTGAGCAGCTGGGAGCAGTGAGTCTGTTACCTCTTCCTCCTTCGCGTGCTGATCCGTCTCCATTGGCTCCTCGTTCTCATCAGATTTATGAACCTCCACCAGAGATGCACTTGAAACACTGAAGATGCCATGGATATTTATTCTGACTTTGACTTTCACTTTGGAACTGGATCCATCTGTTTGAGGAGTGACCTTCTGAACCAAGAAGTGAGCTAAACAGAGAGAAGAAAACCAAACACTTTTGATTGACCTCAGTTCTGAATGCAGAGCAAACCCCGGCTGCTGCTGACACAGCTCACTGCAATGTGCTCAGGGAATGTTAAAACCTACTCAAGTTGGACAACCCAGATTTTTTACTCAGCAATGCTGGGGCACAGCTGTTGGGAATTCTTTATGTCAAACCCGGTGTTACTTTTATCAAAGCAAAAGACTGCACAACTCTCAGTGTGGCTCCTCCATGTTTGCTCCAATATTAGGATGCTCTTTTTGCCCATAAACTTCATGCTACTCCACCTATTTTACTGAAAATTCGTTTGAAATGTTGTCCTGAGAGCATCTGCAGTAGGCTGCACATCCAGACTACATAATTAGACAGAAAAGGCTTGAAACACAGAAAAGATTTTTAGTACAGAATGGTGCTAACCTATAGCAGGATCTGGGTAAGGCAGCTCCTTGGGGGAACTGTAGTAGGCCTCCAGAGTGAAGGGCTCCTTCCTGTAGAAAGTGAGGACCTTGGAAAAGGGAGCAGGGTGGTTCTTGGGGAAGACCTCACAGTCACTGCAAGAGAAAACACAGCCTGTGTTCAGTGTGACAACACAGCAGGTTAAGGTAACAAAACATTTCTAGATACTCTTAGGAAAAAAGCTTCCTTAAGAAGTGACAAGACTGTCCTGATCTTTCAGGTTAAGTAACACAACAACCACGCAGGAAGTACCAAACTGCCACTCAACCCTGGTTTTGTTTTCTGCCATCATTAACTTCAGAAGTATCAAAACTGGAAGTGTTAAATAGGCACTTAGCCCTGGAAATACCCTGTTCTAAGGGTATTTACTGACATTTGTTATTTACTCTAACCATCACCAGTAATTTTAAGCTGTAACATGCAAGAAGATTGTACTGCTTGTACCTCAGGTCTTCCCCTGCTGGTGAATTCCATCGCAAAGAGATGGGGTACGGTATCAAATCAGTGATAGAAAACTCTCTCACTTTGAAAGCCGGGGACAAAATTGCACACTGCAAGAGCACAAAAGCCACATTACAGATGTTCAGACTTTAGGTGAACAAGCATTTCATTCAGCAAGTAGCTATTGATGCTGCTTAATATTCTCACAGCAAGAGCAAACAGCACTTTTTACCTGCAGTGCACAGCCTCGTGCCACAGCCTCATCTGCATTCAGGGTCGTACTGACTTCTTTGCCAAAAAATTTACTGATCTTATCCTTGACAGCAGGAATTCTTGTGGTACCACCAACTATCTCTACTGCATAAATATCCTCCTTCTTCAACCCTAGAAAGGAGTCAGACAATAGATGAAATGTTTCTCTTTCACATTAATACACTGACATCATAAACCAGAAGTTTTAATAGACCAACTTTAGGCTAAGTTTCTAAGCAGTCAAAATTTCAGCTCTTAGCTTGAGCGAGAAAGTTTTTTAATCTTGCAACTCCTAAGCATAAAACTCTTGTTTGTGGTAAACCCAGTGTCCAACATGCAGAGGCAGCCTGCACTCTGCCTGGCTCCTGTCTCATGCAGAGCAGCCCCCACACAGCCCCACTTACTGGCTTGCTCCAGCACGCTGCGAAGGGGCGGCTCCACTCTTGCCAGGAGTCCTTCACACATCTCTAAAAATTTGCTTCTGTTGGAAGAATCCATAAACAAAGCTCTAGCACACCATAAGCACCATTGCAAACAGGATGCCCAAACTGAAGGAATGCCACTTTCACTGAGCACTGCAGGGTTTTCTCTCCCTCAGTCCTAGCTTTACACTTTATTATGTTCTCCCAGACAAAAACTGGTTCCAGCAACCCTGGCATCCTTTCAACATTCCCAGCCCTCCCTCCTAACTCAAGGCCATTGACCAGGCTCTAAACACTTTTATTTCCAGCAGCATTCCTGCACATGTTGTTCTTTGATTTCTCAGCTCCCTTCAGCCCTAAGAGCTGACACTTCACACCAAGTTTTTAACTGCCTGAAGGGCACTCTGAAGTGTCCCATTGTAGAGCAGACAGAGTTACCTGTTCATGGTTCCAGACACATCTATGTCATTCATAAAGCACTCTATGTTCATGGGCAGGTCAGAGGCATTGGCACTCATCAGCTTCTTCAGCCTCTCACACTCCTGGTACAGCCTCAGCAGCGCTCGGATCTTGGACTTGATGTCCAGTTTGTATTTCTTCCCAAACTCCTCACAAAAGTATTCCACCAACACCTCATCAAACTTCCTGCCTCCAAGGGTTGTATCAAATGCTGTAGCAAGAACCTTAAAGGAAGGGAACCCTTCAGTACCGGTTCAATGTGCCATTACCCAGTGAAAGCAATCAGCAGTCCACATCAAAGCAGTGCTTTGTTTCAAAGATAGTTCAACTCTAAGTCAAAGAAATCAGCCTTCCTGGAATGAGGTGACACTGCTTTAAAAGGAATTTAGGGAGATTGGGCAGGACTTAGCAACACAATCTGTTCCATAGCTTGTGCTGGGAGCAGATCTCTGTTCCAAATTCTGCTTAGCCACTGTCGGTTTGAGTCATATCCCAGTTTAATATTTGATGCCTCCTAAGGGTGGAACATGCTTACCCAAAGCTAAAAATAAAACAGGAAGAAAATAAATGATTTTAACTCTTAAAACAGGTGCTCCTTTTGGATGAAGGAATTATCTGCAAAGAACACCTGTAGTCCACCCACCTCAGCTCATTCTGCTCTGTAAACACACCAGGAATTTATTTTTTTAGGAACAGAAATCATTACCCTCAATACCCCTTCAGATGGCTTTGGCCTCTACACTGGCTAACAGCCCTGCACTCTGGACCCCAAAGCATCCTTTCCACACTGCCATGGCTTCCAAGTTTAAAAAACAAATCCAAGAGAAACACAAAGGTTACATTTCCTCACATAAATAAAACTATGAGAAAACAAGTGTTGTCAGAACATTTCTCTGCATTTCACTATCTCATGCTTTAAATTCTGCATCTGTTTCTCCAGCCAATCATGAGAAAGGTATTGTAACTGCAAAGTCCAGATCGTAATAATTAACAATAATAATAATAAAATGCCAGTAAGAAATGTTAGTGTTTGCTGCAAAACAGCAATGCTTTGGCAGTGTACACTCACAAATACAGTCATCTGCTGAGCTTCCACTGGCAGCTTAAAGCAATCAGGAATGTTTCTTCATTGTACATGAGCACCACAGTGAGGGTTCAGAAACAATGTCTGTCACTTACAGCACTGCAGGAATTCCTGCTTCAACACCAGATCTCATGACTGAACTGGAGTATTTTTCTGAAAGCAGCACAGTCAGATATGATAATTTCTGAATAAACCATTTAATCCAGGTTTTTTATTCTTTGCCAGAGTCTGCTGATTAAGGCATGTTTGCTTCCTCCACACACTGCTCAAAAGCTCTCTAGTTCCCTGCCCTACTTTTTGCTCCAGACAAAGTGCAATTTTAAGAACAAGAATTGAGCTGTGTGGATGCCTCTCTGTGAAGCCAGGCAGGCTTGCCTGCCACAGTCCATGGGTGTGCTGATGAATGTTCTACAGATAATCAAAATGGATGTGTAACAGCTTGTTTACTTTCAGTTTGCCTTTGTTGAATGCACAAACAGAAACTTGATATGCAGAATGCCCCATGTCCACAAAAACAACGTTCCGTGGCTTTTCTTCGAAGGCAGGCAGGTCTGGCTTATAGATCCCATATGCAAGTGCAACTACAGAAACAAAAGTATAGTTAGGACATAAAGGTTTGTCATTATCAAGAAATAAGTGGTAATCAGGAATCAACATTAGCATTTCATTGTGCTCCTCAAGATACAGACATTGAATAAACAGAATTCTCAATGCCAAAGAAACGTGGAAGAACATTGAACAGTACCACCCCTCCCCCAGTTGCATTAAAACAGATATTCACCAAATATTGTTCTGTCTTTGCAAAGCAATGAAAAAACAGACCCAAATTAGGGAAACTTTCTGATCTCCAAGTGTATAAAAGCAGCTGTAATTCCAGAAAGCAAGGCTCACTGGCAGAATAAAAGCCTTTTCATGTAATAAAACTGCAACACTGAGTGAGGGACAGGAAGAATTACCTGCAGTTGTTTCATTGATTAGTTTCAGACAGTTGAGACCAGCAATCTGGGTAGCATCCATCACAGATCTCCTTTCTGCATCTGTGTAGAAACAAGGAACCTGCAAGGAGGTCAGAGAGCCAATATTACCATTATTAACATTTCCAGGAGCCACCTTCAGGAAACAGCTACAAGGGTGGACAGGACAGTGCGCTCATGGAGCACAGGCCTTCTTCAAATGCAGTGCTCATTTCAGGTGCAACAGAAGAAAAAAATACATAAAGACAAAGTTCCTTTTTCTATTCCATATCACAAGCCACTAATTTCTGGAATACATAATCAAAAAATAGGAATCAAATATTATTTATGCTGCTAATCAGCAGCATTTTAAGACCATTAATGATATAAGTCTAGTTTCCAAGAGGTGTAAGATTCTGTTTAAACAGAAAAGAAAGATACCTGGACATTCAAATTTACTGGCCAATTGAATCAGATTTAATTGAATGCTGCAGCCATTTCAGTTCAGACAGTAACTAAGTGCTGTGTGTTTTGTTGGATTCCATACTTACAGAAACAACACAGTCAACCACAGGCTTCTTAAGCGCATTCTCAGCAGTCTCCTTTAATTTGGTCAGAAGCATTCCTGTCACCTGCTCAATTGTAAAGTTTCTTTCTTCTTCCATATACATGGCCTTCAAATAAAAATTGTGCACACTCATTACACTGCAGTGGAACCCATGCACCATCCCCATTATCAGCCTTTTATTCCCTTCCCTATTAAGGCTTTCCATTCAAAAGAGAACACAAACCACAGTGGGCAGATTCAAAACAGAGAAATAAAAGGAAACTTTATCAGTTTCCTCCTCTGGCTCCTCAAACATGCCAGACTTACCCTGATGCCAGTTGAGCCTGTTGGCAGCTGGACAAGTTCATAGGCAAGGCTTGCTTTTTCAGCTTGAACAAAGGGATCTGAGAATGCACGACCATGAAATCTTTTAAAACTTTGTACTGTATTCTTTGCATTTGAAATAACCTAGAGGAAAAGAAATCTTTAATACAACGCGGCAGGGGAACATCTGAATTTCAAACAGAAGACAGAGTTTTGTTCTCATGCTTCTCCCACCAGAGTATTTTTGTCATTTGTATCTTAACAGCATCTGGGCAGGTGCTGGGAGGCAACTTCCCTCTGGTTGCTCAGGGAACCTACAGCAATTTGAGATGGAAAATAAAATATGCACTAAAAACTGAGCCAAGTCTATAAAATATTGATTACAACCACACTCAAATTTCATGGTGCACGTGTAGTTCATTAGAACTGTTAGCAAAATCTCTTTCTCACTTACCTGTTCTCTACCCCCTACCTTTCTACAATCAGTGATTGCCCAAACACAACAAGCACATGGATGTAAACTCCACCTCAGGTTCATCACATGCACATGACACTCAACACACAGATATTCTCACAAAAGACCTCTCACAAGGACCTGCTCATGAGGCTTTAGGAGGTCAGGAGGTCCCCTAAAATGATGCTGTCACCTTGGTTTAACTGACAAAAGGTAGACTGACTTTGATTACCAGCAGAGATCAGCACAGAGAAGTGAAAGCCCATCCCAGCTGGCTTCACACAGCACAAGTGAAGGGAATTCTGTCACTGACAGCAGAGCGAGGCACGCACTGAAAACCACAGGCACTGAGAGAGCAGACAGGCACTGTTCCACAGAGCATTACCTGGATCTGGGCTCAGGCAGGTCCTACTTCCTAAGTAACTTGGCCTGGATGTTCTCTAAGTTTAGTCTGTGCAGGACACACTCATCTCTACAGGGCTCTGCACCAATGGATTTCGTTAAGCTAAGCAGACTCAATTCCAGAAAAAACAGCTGTGTTTGGTTCTAGTACAGTTGTGCTGCTCTTGAATAACATGGCTGTGTCCAGGGATTTTTGTATTTTAGGTAAAAAATCTTCACACATCTCTAGGCTTTTTAGGCTAAGAAAAAACAACTGTTTGACTAGTCACTTCCTGTAGAAGACTTGAAAAAAATAAATCATCTTTTATAGGGGTTACTTACACAGCAACAGAAAATCTGATACAGCAAGACCCAAATACCATGAGTAGGACAAATCTCCTTAACTTCTTCCCAGTCCTTAAATTACATTTACCTGCCTACAGCAACAGAAACTCAGACTATGGGCAAGAGCACCCAAGAGAGATATTTAGGTTGCAATTCAGCCACAAAGGGTCAAGATAGCTCTATCTATTTACACTCAAATATGCCTCCTTTCTGCCCAAACCATGCACTTAATGGAATTCTATAGAACAGAGTCACGTAATTAAAAGCCATCATAAAGCACAGGGACTGGAACAAACTAGGGCAGGGTGAAGCACCACTTGTGAATTTAGGTTCACAACTTGAAAAAAAAATTAGTAGTTATGAAACTTTCTTAAGAGGCACAGCTTTATTTTGTACACCTCATTATGTGCAAGGATCAACCCTGAGGTTTCTCTGCCAGATGACAAAGCAGCAGCCCATGGTGAACAGCTGAGAGCAGCTCAGCTGTTCACTGGTCAGGGAGGCAGCAGGGCAGCAGCTCAGGGCCATGTGTTATCTGCAGTGACAAAGCCCAGAGTGCTGCTCTGAAGTGTTCTACCCAAACCCCACACTCACCTGGCTCTTGGCTGCAGCACCAATGGAGCGATTCTTGGGCCCGAAGGATATACAGGCTCTGCAAGGAAGAGTGAGCTCAGTCAGTGGCTACAGCTGCACATCCACTGCACATCCAGCTGGCTAAAAATACTGACACTGTCTGGAAGGCCACTGTAATTAATTATTGGGTCCATTTAAACCGTTGGTCACTCGTGGAAGGTTCTGGGCTGTTCTGGGAACCAGGCACTATAACTGCATTTAGACCAGCACCAGCCTTCCCTGCAGAACAGCCTCAGCCCAGCCTCAGCCCAGCCTCAGCCATGCTCCTCCAAGCCTCCCACCTCAGGCCTGAGGGGGCAGAGCCTCCCCTCAGTGCCCTGCACTCAGGGAGAAGCAGAAGCTGGTAGCTGTAACACAGAAACGTTCAACTGTTCAGCACTCAAACACGAGGTACATCAGGTGTTACAGAAATTATTCCTACATGTCTGCAGCAGATGCTAACTAAGCTTTCCAGGTTAAGGCAAACCCTTCAAGGGCAGAAAGAAACTACCTGCAGAGAAAGATTGGTCTTTCAGAGTTTCATCTGTACCCACTGAAACAACATGGGGCACAGAAAGAGAAGTTAGGTTTTACTCCCCCTGCTTTGCGACAGCCTGCAGTTCTGAACAGAGAAATTCTCCTTTTAGGAGAAATCCCTCAGCTGATTAAGCCTCTTGATTTACATTTTTAACAAACTGTAGGAGCCCTAACAAAACAAAATCCAGCCCTCTAATCCAAGTTGTTCATACCACTGAGGTAAACTTGGTGGGGGGAGCCCTGCCATGAGGTGAGCAGATCTTTACTGCTCACACAACATGCCAACTAAGTCTAATTAAGCTCTGTCCATGCAGCAGGTTAAGAATCTGCTTTACAGCAGGGTGATGCCACAGGGCTGCTACAGAAAACCTTCCAGCTCAGCCTGAGGTTTGGAACTGGGTGCTCCAAGCACAATCTAACCAAAACCAACCCGAAGGCTGGGCTGACACAATTGCATTGGCTTTGTATCTTCTTCAATTTATAAACAACTTCACAAATGCTACAAGGTCTACCCTAAAGTATGTGCTGCAACAGAATTAACATTTCTGAATAACTCTGCAGTTGTCTGAAACAACTATTTGTGACATTAGTTAAAAAAAAAAAAAGCGAAGTTTGTGCTCTGCAGACCCTCAGGCCCACACCAATGAACAGGAGGTAAAAACCTAATGAGCCCAGAGCAGGGAGCTGGTTATTAATTAACTCTGGTCTCCTGAAAGGAATTAAGACATGAATTGTGCCCTTCTCTTGGAAAAAAACAAATACAGCTACTTCACTGCTGAATTTACAAGTCAAGATCCCCTCACTAACACAAATGCACAAATTTAGATGAGAGCCCTGGCAGGGACCCAGCACAGAAGTGAGTGAAATTAGGGAGAAGGAGGGAGAGAAGGAAGAATTTTCAACCAGTCTCATTCCCCAGATCAGTTCACAAGAACCAGTAAACTCATGAAATACAAATTACACTATTACACCATTTCTGGGAGCTGAAAAACTAACCAGTGCACTTTAAGTAGAAACATTCACAGTGAAGGTCACCAGAGGTCTAATGAAACAACTTCAGCAAGTTAAAATCTCTGCTTCACATCCCTGGAGGCACCTCCCCACCCTCCCACCCACTGCCACTTCCAGGGAAGGTCCCCTGTCCCCTGACAGTTCCTGTCCCCTGCACTGATCATCAGCACCAGCTCCAGAACATCAATCACAATGATTTCATTTAACTCGAGGCCCTTCATCCCTACAGAAATAATTAAACTAGCTTACTTTTATTTCTCAGTTTCCACTACCTTTCTCTCTAGCAATTTTCCATGTCCAAAGACAAACACAGTTCACACAGCTTTGGGGTGTACAAGTTCAAATTTTACAGCACTCCAGAAGAATCCAAGTACCAGACTGAAGGCAGACTCTGTGGGAGTGTCATCTGTGCCACAGAACTCAGCCCAATGCACTCAGGGGGGTTTATTTTAATGACAGAGATTATTACAATAACATACAAAACACAGTGTTTAGCCCTGACCATGAGCCAGTGCCTGGGGAAACCTGTCACTACACCTTGCATGACTTCCCCACTGTAACAACTGCTCAGCACTGACTTTTGGAACCAGGCTTCTGATTCCAAGTCACTTAAAAACCATGCAGAAGTTCTTTTAATAGAAGGGTCTGCTTGCAGAATGCTTTTCTGCATTCCCTCAGAACAGCACCTGGAGATTAAGCCCTGCTAAAACCCTCTCATTTGCATTTTGCTCATTTTTTCCAATTTTACTTCAGGCTCCCATAACTGAATTATTTCCCGAGAGATGCATCGTGTCAGATATTTTATTTAGCTCATCTCCTTCAACAAGGGAGATTTGTGCTCACATCTCAAACATACAGATATATTTATCAGCAGAACTTCAACTCCCTGAGGGCCAAATACCTACAGCTATTAGAACCCAGCTCTGATCCTCTCTACATTCAATATTTTCCCAGTACACCTACCCTTTAAATTTCCACGTTCATTGAGAATACTTAAGAGATCTCCAGATACTTGGGCACACATGCTGAATTCAAAAATTCCTTCTCTATTTATTCATTGCTTAGAGACAGGAGCAAGCAAACAGTGATGTATGGTCTAATGAGAAGCAAGGTCACTCTGGGCTTTCTGAGGTGATGTGAGGGATCTAAACCAGCCCAAACATCGAAGATGATGCAGCTGCCTCACCAAGACAGCCACTTCAGGATCTGCTCAAATAAAGCTGCAACAGAGGGGAAGCTCCAGAAACACTTCTAGGACAGTTTCCCCCCCAGTTCCTCTCCAGGTTGGATGCCCAATTCTTGATGCAAATTCTTTTTCCACCTTCATTTGGCAACTCATTCAGAGTTTTATAGCAGTTCTCTCCTTCCTTCTTAGGAAGTTCCTCAATAAAAGCAGGCAATGCACACTCCTGTTGAGAATGTGGTAGCAGGGATCATGACACAAGCAGGGCTAGAATACACTGACCACACTGTACCATGGAATCATGGATGGGGAGGGACCTTGAAGCTTATCCAGTCCCCCTGCCATGGGCAGGGACATCTCCCACCATCCCAAGCTTCATGCAACCTGGCCTTGGGCACTGCCAGGGACCCAGGAGCAGCCACAGCTTCTCTGGGCACCCTGTGCCAGAGCCTCCCCATCCTCACAAGGAAAGATTTCTTCCCAATATGCAATCCAGAGCTCCTCTCTGTCAGTTCTGAAGCTGTTCCCCTTATCCTGGCACTGCAGGCTGCTGAGCAGCTTTCCAAACTCTGATCCCAGGACAAGCCATGGCTCACACTAAGCCCGGCACCAGCCCAACCCAGCTCAGTCCTCCCCAGTCCTGCTGAGCTGGGACTGCAGGGGAGTGACAGCCGTGTTCCCAGAACACGGCGTACGAACACACAGGGAATTAAGGTCTGGCACTTCCAGCAGCCAGGGATGCTTTTCTCTACACTCACAGCCCCCGTCCTTCTAATCCCAAGGGCAGAGCCCCGCCTCGGGGGGGACAAACCGGCCGTACTGCACCGAAAGGCTGGGGGAGCTGGGGCTGCTCAGCCTGGCAATGAGAAGGTTGTGCGGACACCTCGGAGCGTCTTGCAGCGTCTCAAGGGGCTACAAGGAAGCCGGAGAGGGACTCTGCATCAGGAACCGGACTGACAGCACAAGGGGAACGGCTTCAGACTGAAAGAAGGGAAATTTAAATTAGATGTAGGGTAGAATTTTTTCCCTGTGAGGGTCAGAAGGCACTGGCACAAATTGCCCACAAGAACTGTGGCTGCCCCATCCCTGGAAGTATTCGAGGTCAGGCTGGACGGGGTTTGGAGCAACCTGGGATGGTGGAAGGTGTCCCTGCCCAAGGCAGAGGGGTAGAACTCGATGAGCTTTAAGGTCCCTTCCACTCCCTTAGCATCCTATGATCTGTGATTCTACGAAAGGCAGCTGAGCGGGGCTCCCGAAGCCCTCTCCGTGCCTGCCGCGCTTTACCGCATCTCTGTAAGCACTTTATACCTCCGCTCCTCCCGGCCCCGCCACTTCCCTCCCTCCCCGGCCCCGCCACGCCGGGCCCCGCGGGCGCCTTGCCGCCGCCTCAGCGCGGCTCCCGGGCTCACTCACGGCGTGCAGCGGTCGCTGTACTCGTTGGCGACAGTCTCGATGCCGCCGGCGCGGGCCACAGCCACGTAGCAGCTCTGGAAGCCCAGGTCGATGCCCACCACGGACATGGCGGCGGCGCTGAGGGGGGAGCGCGGTACCGGCAATTCTCGAAAGATCCCGTCGGGCCGCGGCCGCGCCGGCGCTGAGGGCGGCCGAGATCTCGCGAGAGCGCGGGGCGCGCGGCGCGGCTGAGGGCGGGCGCTCTGGGCGGGCTCTGAGGGCGCTCGGCGCCTTCCCCCTCTGCCAAAGTTCTTTCCTTGCGTCAGGAATGGCAGAAAAAGGCGACAAAGGCACAACTTGGCAGCACTGCAAAGGTCGCTGAGTTGTTGTCTGAAGCGGTCGGTGCCACAGAAAAGTTGTTCAGTGAAACTTTTTCCTTGCCCGTGATGTAAGGACCTGAGGGTGACAGATGTGGTGGATGGCAACAGCGCACACACCATGAGATGTAATGATTATACAAGTACAGTCTCTGGAAATACAGTTTTTGCAAAAAAAGACTTCAAAGCCTCCTTAGAATTTTTCATTTGCGATTCAGACATCACTTGAAAGGTCCAAGGCCAGGCTGGGCAGGACTTGGAGCACGTGGGATAGCAGAAGGAGTCCCTGCCCATGGCAGGGGTGGAATGAGGTGAGCTTTAGGGTCCTTAAAACCCAAACCGTTCTGGAATTCGTGCTCTGATTATTCCTGAATTTGAGGGAATGGTGGATTCATCCTAACACAAGCCTAACCCTTAACCTTGATACTTACATCTGTGAGTTTTGTGAAACTGAATGTTTAGGAATACTTTTAATTCCATGATGAAACACGCCAAAAGCTGCGTGGCAGTGCAGTGTGGTACAAACACTGCGTTACCAAGGCCCCAGGGCTGTATTTACACGGCTGCTCCCTGTGTCAGTGACACAGAACACACACCCACAGACACTCACTAGTGCAGGCAGGAGGGACTCCTGCGCCAGAGCCATTGCCTGCCTCAGCCATTCTGCTCTGGCAGCTGCAGGGGGCTGGGACTTGCCTCAGGAATTGCATCATGGTGTTAATGACAGAATATTAATGAAGTGTTTGACCTCGGGCGTCCTTGTGATGCCTTAAGTTTGAGCTTTCATATTTTCCAGACTCTGCATTGGTTTATAACTCTGCACTCCATATCAAGTGTCAGCAGGTTCTCCTCACAGCTCAGTCCCACAGAACAATCCTTTTCCAGCCCCAGAACCAAGGACACCGCTGCAGCTTCAGCCCAAAAGTGCAAACAACAGGGAATGGAGGGGAGCAACCTGGGAGGGTGGGACTGCATCACCTGGAGCTGGAATTGGACAATGAAGCCAGCATGGAAATGGACCCAAACTTATCAAAGTGTGAGAACTCGTGGCCAGGATCCATCTGGGGTGGAGCCACGGCCGGGCTCTGGCACTGCCCAAGGTGTGTCCTGTGAAGGGCTTTTAATAAATCCCTGCTTCATTCTGTAGCTCTGCCCAGCCTCTGCTCCAGGGAGCTTTTCAGGAACCACCTGAGCATGGCACGAGCTGCCAAGGACGAGCCCTGGCTGCTGCCCCGTGTGGGGAGTGTGGTGCAGCCACAACCCCAGGAGCCCAGCTTCCTTTGAGGATTTTTTCTTGGCTTTTCCAGAGGGAGCCAGGGAGCAGAGCCCGGTGTCAGAGGGGATCAGAGCACCCCGGAGTGACCCTGGGCTGGCACATGAGCCTGGGACTTGCCAGGGCTGCTGCCCTGGGCACAGAGGGAGCTGGGGGAGAGGGGCCCTGCCAGCCCCAGCAGCCAGTCCTGGCCACACTCTGCTCCTCAGAGCATCCATCCTGGGCTTCACTCAGGGCTGGGCTCACTCTGGGCCGTGGGCATTCCTGACCCTAGACCTGCTCAGAACTTACTCATGATAAATCCTTGCCTGGCACACCCAGCACCCTCCTTTCCTGTGACCTGCAGAAGAAGCAGATTTATGATTTCTCTGGAATCCGCCAGCACGGTGTGTCCCAGTGTCCTCCCAGCAGCCCCAGCCTCAGTTTACAGCTGATTGCAATTCCAGTTCAGTCTCGGAATTCATTAATGCCAGCCAAACACGACCACGAATGTGGCCTGAAAATAACCCCTGGCTGCTGTCTGTCACAGGCTCTTCCTGGGGCTGCTGCAAATAGCCCTCAACGTCACCCGACCTAAGGCTCACCGGGCTATTCTGGGATATTCAAATAGGAGAGGGCTTTGTGATCCCCTCCGCCGAGGGATCTGCAGGCTGCCTGCCCCAAGCTCTGACATAAATCACAGCACAGATAACTCAGCTGTCCAAAATCCCACCTCCCTGTGCTACGAGCGTTACCCAGGAGCCATTTCCACCAGCTCCCTTAGTCGGGAATTTGCAGGGAAATAAATATTATTTATATTTAATATACTTATAAAGATTTATATTTAATATAGTTAATATAATTATAAATATATTATTTATATTTAATATGTTTATAAATATTTACATTTAACAGGGACAGGGACACGAAAAGCGACCGGGCCCGGGCGCTGCAATGACACGGCGGGAGCGGCAGGGGCGATAGAGAGTGCAGGCCGGCGGGCGCTGCCGCTCTGGCCGCTGGAGGACTCATTCTCTATGGTCCAGGAGGTCTCGCTCTCTATGACCCTGGAGGTCTCATTCGCTCTGACCCCGGAGGACTCTCTCTATGGCGGCCGCACCCGGCCCACAGGGCCGCATGTCCCGGCGTGCCCCGCGGCCGGCACTCGTCCCGCCGTTCCCCGCGGCAGGCCTCACTTCCGGCGTGGCCGTTAAGATGGCGACGCCCATGCACCGGCTGATTGCCCGCAGACAGGCGTGAGTGGGACCGGGGGGGGCCGCGCGGGGCGGGCTCGGGCTGAGGAGCGGCGGACACTGCTGGGGCCGCGGCGCCCGGCGTTTTCTCCGCGCTCTGCGGCCTCCGCGCCGTTGCGCTGTGCCTCGGGAGGGGGCGCAGCTCGGCTGAGGGGAAACCGCCCCAAAACACGGCTGGGGCGAAACGGTGGCGGCCTCGGGTGTCCGTGCACGGCCGGGGCTTGGACTCGAGGGTCGCGGTGGGTCCTTCCTGCTCAGGGCGTCCCGCGAGAGCGGCGGTGTAGAGGCTGAGGGAGTTGTTGGCCTTGGGCGCTGCCGTGGGGAGCGTTGGGAACGGGAGCGGGGCTCGGGAGGAGCTCCCGGGGCTCGGGAGGAGCTCCCGGGGTCATTCCCTGCTCCTCATCGCAGACCCTGCAGTTCAAACGTGAAACAGCAACCTTCAGGTTCATGTTGTTGTGATGAGTTTGCGGAGCTGTCAGAAAGGCAGAGAAAAGCCAAGCGAGCGACTCTTGCTCAGACGGGGATGTTGCAATCCAGGAATTCCCTCAGCACCGAGGGGATCCGATTGCAGAGCCCTGGAACGAGGAAAACACACTTTTGCTTTTTTTATGCAGCAAATGTGTGTCCCGCTCCCGTGGGGTGCTGGCGTTGGTTTTTCAGCTTTTTGTTTGACAAACACAGGTTTGGGTTTGAGTTGAGGATGAGAAGGGGGAGCCATCACTCTGCTGATTGTAGCTGCTGTGGCCAGGAGGCAAAGGCAAAGCGTTTTCTGCTCATTCCCAGATATTCTGGCTCCTGCCCAAGGCCAGGTTCATTGTGCTCTGCAGGTGGGAGTTTAATCAGATTTTCGTGCTGCTTAGCTCAGTGTTACTGAGGCCTGAGGATGAAGCCAAGTGCTCTGCATTGAGAAAGGGATGAATGTTCAGCACAAGGTTCCCTGCAGGAACTGGCTCCGAGAGTGGTGGCTGAAGCTAAGGGAGAGGCAATTCCCAGCCTGGCTGGAAGAGGGGAAATGCTCCCTGCTGGCCTTCACTTCATTCTCACACATGGGGCTGGGAGCTTCCTAGATCAGCCAGGCTGCATTTCAGAGAGTTTAGATGGGCAGGCCTTGAAAAGTTTATGCTTTGGTGCTTAGAACAAAAACTGAAGGTGGCAGGAAGGGACAGCAGGGGCAGGGAGCTGAAGTGGCACAGCCCTGAGCTCAGGACTAATTTTGGCTGTGACCTTGGGCAGCTCCTGAGCTGGGTGAGTTCCCTTCTTTGTAAAGGAGGAGAGCAGCTGGGACAGGAGGCAAAACAGCTTTGTAGAGCTTCAGAAAAGCAGCTTAAGAGCTCCAGAATGAAAACAGGAGGGTTTCCCCTTCCTTGATCTCACTCTAGCAGAGTGAGACCTGGAATAGAGTGTGCAATGTCCCTGCTGCTGCAGGTGTTTGGGGACAGGCAGCCAGGGAGCAGGAGTGAGCAGGAATCTGATTGTCCCAAAGACAAACCTTGTGCCAGCCTTTACCAGCTCCTGGTGGAGCTTATTTGGATTTCCTGGGAGCCTCTCAGAGAGTCCTGGGCTCTGGGTGAGAGTTGGGCACTTTGGGACTTGGCTGTTACATTTCAGGAACTGGAAGTGAAGTTGCTGCTCTTTGTTCTAAACCAGAATTTCAGTGATTTCTCTGCAGCAAAGTGAGCAGTGTGATTGTTCCCATGTGCAAGTGTTTTAATGAATGAATATCTGTCTGCTTGAATTGTGTCTACTTTGTGTTTACTGCCCATGTCCTGATTCAAAAGAAAACCTGAAGCACCTGTGAACATCTGGTTTAACCATAGCTTGATTAAAGCTGCATGATAAAAAACTAAATAGTTTTCCACTGGGTAGAGCAGACCTGGAATGAGTTACTTAAGCAATTCTGCATTTTTCTAGGGAGGCCAACAAGCAGCATGTGAGGTGTCAGAAGTGTTTAGAGTTTGGCCACTGGACATATGAATGTAAAGGGAAGAGAAAATACCTGCACAGGCCTTCAAGGACAGCTCAGCTGGCCAAAATCCTTAAGGAGAAAGAAAAGCAACTCCTGCTGCAACAGAGGTATGACTGGCAAGGTGAAATGTCTGGTTTGTGATTGAAATAAAAGATGTTGTCCCAGACCATTTTCTGTGATCTTTTCCTCCAGACTGTGGAATGTGTGCTTGATTTAATGTTGGAGCTGATTTGTGTGTTAGGTGAATTATGTGTACTCGGGTCCCAGAGAATTGAAATCAACATTTTAATTTCATCAGCACCTGCTCATCTGAAATACATTTAAAAACTTAAAACTGTTTTGGCCTGTCTGAAACAAAAGCCATGCACTGAGCCAAAGTTAAATCACTTGGAGTAGTGGAGCAGTTTCCTGAATTCCTTGATTGTTTGATTTCATGTTTCTGTGCTGTCCAGGCAGTGAAAGCTGTAGGTTTATTTCTGGCAAAGCAGCAATTCTTGCCCTGTGTCCAGATCTGCTGCTCAGAGCTGCAGTTCAACCTGGAACTGCAGACAGGAGAGGGAGAGTTGGGTTATCAGCTCTAACCAAGCCTGAAGTGAAAACAGCTCACTGAATTGCACAATTATTTCCTCTGGTGACAGCCCAAAAGTGGAAGGAGCAGAGAAACCTAAACAAAGCTCTGCCTGTGACACCTGATTTCCTTTCCCCTTTGCCCTGGGAGTACATTTCAGTCTTTCTCCCAGGTTAATAATTGTTTTGACAAGCTGGAGTAATGCAGCACCTCAGTTTTCCATGCAATTCCATGTGCCAGGGTCCTTCTGCCCCTGCAGTTTGGTTTTGGGAGCTGCAGAGGCCCAGACAGGGTCACTCCCAGGGGCACTGCTTGCACCTGCAATTCCTGGGGCTTTGGCCAGGTGTCCTCAGGCACTGCCCCTGCCGGGGTGGGAGGTGGGGAGAGCATTCCCAGCTTAGTCCCTGCTGCTGGCTCAGGGAGGGCTGGCAGCTCAGGCAGGCAGGGTCCCTGGCTCCTCAGCTGCTCCAGCCCAGCAGCACTTCTGAGGCACAGGCTCCATCCCTGCCTGCAGTGGGGACTAACCCAAGTTAGCTTGGGAGGAGAGTGATGTAGAGTGATTGATTTTGAAATGAATTCTCATCCAGTGGGTTATTGTGGAGTAATTAGAGTCACCCAGTGTTGTAGATAGGTCAGCAGTGCTTGGACTCTGACACTTGGCTCCATTTGGAGGCAGAGTCTCTTCAGAGACTCAAGATTTTTAGGCTAAGTTTGAGTTTAAAGCTCAGATTATTTCCTTGCTGCTTTTCTGCCCCTCTTCTGGTGGATTCTGCAGGTTACCCCTGGAGGATGGTGAATTCAGGGTCCAGTTCCTTGTCCTGTCCTTGGGCTTGAGCCTGAGTGTGGGATCACTTTGTGTGGGAGTTACAGGACTGGCCAGTCTGGCACAGAAGGAGCTTTGGAGCTCTTCCAGTGAGGGGCAGGTGCTGGGAAAAATCCTCTGCTGAAGGAAGCCTGAGCAATCCTCAGGTGGGAGCAGTGCTTAATCTGCAGTTAAACCTGGCCCAGCATTCCCAGGGCTGGTGGCATCAAGAGCTCCTCAGCTGTGCCAGGAGGATCCTGTTCCTCAGCTGCCAGGGCTGCACTCCCAAGGATGAAGCTTTTTTCTTCATGGAGAAACAACTTCTGGGTCACACTTGTGCTTTTGTGGCACTTGCTTTGGGAAGTTCTCCTTGCTTTGGAGAAGTTGGGTCTCCCACAGGTCTGCTTTGGCCAGCCTGTGTCACCACCTTTCAAGAGCCACGCAGGAATCATTAACCAGAAGGCAAAACCAGCCTAGGAAGGTCAATATTTACCTCTGACAGCCTCATGCAGCATGATCTCCTTTCCCAGTTGTTCCAGGCTCCCTGTGCTTGCCTGGTGTTGGCCCCTCTGGAGGTGTCAGTGCCAGTGCCCCTGCCGTGGCTGCCAGCCTGGAGCAGGGCAGGGAGCTGGGGCAGGGCTCATTGCTGGGGCTGCTGGAGCTCTGAGCCAGCCCTGTGCTGGGCTTAGGGCTCAGTTTGTGGAGGGAGTGGCCAGAGCACAGCAGGAGCTGCTGGAGTAACTCTTGAGTAGCCCTCACCTCACACACGAGAGGGAGGCACTCCCTGAGCTAGGTCTGTCTCCTCAGAGGTGCTGTGGGGTTCAATTCTGTTCTCACAGTGACTCCTCCTGCCTGCAGAGGCTCTGAGGCCTTAGGAATGTAGATATGGACAGGAGGGGTTGGAATCTGAATATCAGAGAATCTTCCCCTTGCCCAGGAGAGCGTGGGGAGTCTGGAGAACTCTTGTGTGCTGATAAAGTTTTCATACCTTGTGTGTGAAAATAAAAAAATTGGAGAAATCTCATTTTTCTGGTGGCAGCACCACTAAAACTGTGTGAGGGGGTGAGCACTTGGGAATCTGACAGACACACAGCTGGAAAGCATCAATATAAATGGACTTTTCTGCTTCTTTTTGCTCTTGAAAGAAATGTGAAAGCTACAGGCTCAGTGAAGCTTTTACCCTGGATTTCAATCAATTCACTTATTGCTACATATAGTTACACACAACTTCTTTGTATCCTTTCCTCCTGTGCCTGTCACATCCCAGCTGCTGCTGTCCCTACAAAATGATACAAAGGGGAGAGCAGAGCATGAATAGCACAGAAAATCAGGGGTGAATTGCTGGGTTTTGCTCCCCCCACTCATAGGTGGGTTTTGCTCTGCTTTGCTCAGGACTGAGCTGTCCAGTGCCCTTTGAATATTAAACTCAGCCTCAGTGTGCTGCTATTTATTTAAATTTCCTATTGCATTAATCAAAGCCATTATTTTTCCCCCCTTAATTAGCGCTGGAGAAAGTGCTGCAGAAAAGAAGACCAAGAAAAAAAGGTATGTGGGGCCTGGTGCCTGCACTGGTGGGACTGGTCCTGCACTGGTGGGACTGGTCCTGCACTGGCTGTTCCAGCAGGACTTTGGGAGAGGGGTGGCAAAAGAACCTTTGTAAATAAGTTTTGGTTGTACTGCTTTGAGTCTGTTACAGCTTTTGTCTGACAGGCATCTGGACAATTTCTACTCCTCCCTGTCCAAAATCTCTCAATATTTTATTCTCTGTTTTTCTCCCTGCTGGTTTTCCTCCCCCTGCATGATCTTGCTGGAGGAGTAAAAGTCTTCCCATTTCTGCCTCAGAGTCCATCAGGAGTCTCTGAAACAAGACTGGCACGGGGGTTCTGGTCTCTCATTGCTTCTGCTCTTTTCATTCCCTTCTCCTGCCAGTTCTCTCTCTCTCAAGCTTTGTCTAATGGATGAAATAAAACATCCTAAAAAGCCCAACCCCAAAACCAAACAAAACCCCCTTGATCCCAAACTAAAGCAAAATCCAGGAAATGGCCCTGGTCCTCTCCACGTCCTGGTTGGAGCCAGGAGCTCTTTTGACATTGTTTGTACTTTACCTTGCATTAATGTTTACTTGGGAATTTGCTTTCCTAGCAAATGGAGAGGAGGAGCAGCCAGAGCTGGAATGGTGCTGGGAGTTTTACACCAGGGAACAGCAACAGCCCAGCATCTCTTCCCCTTCGGTGTCACTCCTGTGTCCCTGTCTGATCTAACCCAGTTCTCAGGAGGTGTTTGAAGGCCAGGCCTTTGCTGTGTGTGGCAGGCAGTAAATAAGGCAGAGCAGATCTTTCAAGTGTTCTTCATTCCAGGCTGTCCTGTGGAATGTGGTTTATTGGAATGGGCTGTCTCAGGGTGTTCTAGCAAAGGCTGCTTTCCCAGAAGTGCCAGTTTATTGCTGGAGTTACTCAGGACTGGTGAGATCATGAAGAATTTACTGGTTTTGAGCTGGGCAGCTCAGGCCTCTTCCTGCCTCAGTCCCTCAGACACTGCAGCCTTTGCTGGCATAATTATTTACAGAGTATTTGAGCTCCAAAGCAGTGCAAAAATGGACAGAGCAAAAGGGTTCATGGGGAAGGGGGTGGTTTGGGCACTTTTTCCTTGAAATTTTAAAACTCTCATAAATTTGAATGATTCTCCTGCTCCTATGCAAGCCCAGAATAATCCACCAATATAAATTCCTTTCCAGTCAGTTTGCTATTTAGATTTTTATTATAACATGGGAAGAGTTCAATGTGGAGAAATCCAGCATATTTATAAGCTCCAGATTTAAAATAAAGCTGTAAAAGTTTGGTTTCTGGCAGGAGGAGGACGAACCTTTTCCACAGAGTGTGTTTGTTTTGATATAAACACTAATAAGGGAGCTCAGGCCTAACCAGAAAAACAGGCTGAGGCAGAGCAGCTGCTGCAGAGCCCTGTGACCTCAGGTGACAGAGCCACCTTCCAGGTGCTCCTTGGCCTCAGTGTCCCACCCAGAATGCCTGAGTTATCCACAGAGAACCCACCTGATACTGAGCACAGGTGAATCTGCCTGGCTGAAGGGCAGGATTGTGTGCTCATTCCCTGCTCATTCCCTGCTCATTCCCTGCTCATTCCCTGCTCATTCCCTCCTCTCCTCAGGCCCCAGCTGTGGCTGTGCCCACAATTGTGACTTTTGGGTGTCAGTGGCACTGGAAAGCCCTGGGGTGTCAGAGCAGAGCAGGGACAGCCTGGGGGGACAGCCTGGGCTCCAACAGCACTTGGCCCACACAGGGCCACAGAACCAGAGATGAACTCTTGGAAACTTGTCCTGAGGAGGATGAAGAGTTCATCTCTGGTTCTGTACCTACTTTAAAAATTCTGTGCTTTTGCAGAGGTGCTGTGCTGTATTTTTCCCCAGAAAAAGCAGTGTTTAAGCAGCCCTCATGGGTTTATCAGTAATGAACAGTCGTTGTGTCTGCACACAGAGACAGCAGATCACAGATGTGTTACAAAAACTTCAGTGCTTTGTGGCTTAATCCACACCCACGTTTGTCAGCTGACAGGGCTGATATGATGAAAAACCCTCACACTCTTCAGTAACCTTAACACAGGCACTTCCTGAGCTGTTACATTGAACCAAACCCTCTGATAAAAAATACTGCATTAATTTTCTAATGGAAACAAGATTCTGCGTTATCATAATTTACATTTTTGGATGCTCTTTGATTGACTTTGGTGGGAAGGGAGGTGAATCAGTGTCTTCAGGGTAAGATCTCTGGGAGAATTGAACTGTACTTTCTTGGAATTCCTATCACCCCCCTAAATCAGAGACTTTGGTCTTGAGAACAATGGCCCCAGGAAGGGCTGAGCATGAAAAAAAAATGCAGAGCATACAGAAATCCTCTTTGCTGTGTTCCTCATTCTGTCTTAACCTTGGATTGTTTCCACCCTTCTCCTCCACCTGGAAAACACAAGCATCCTGTCGTGGCAGGTACTTTGGGTTCTTTTGCCAGGAGTAATCTAAGAAGTTTTTGCTGGGAGCAGCTTTGACCTTGGTGAAATCTCTGCTGAAACCTCTCCTGGCCCTTGCAGTGGCAGAATTTCCCTGTTGCAGTGGTGAGGCAGGGACTGAGCCTGGCTCATTTTCCCCAGGGCTTGGCCAGTTCAGGGCAGTCAGGCCAGCAAAGCCCCTGCTCAGGGCTAGGAACCAGATCCTGGCCAGCTTTCCCTGCCTGCCCCTCTCTGCTGTCCTGCTGGGTTATGCCATGCCCTGGGGCCACCTGCCATTGCTCAAATGGCCCAAATCCACTCGGCCAGGAGTGGAGAAGGGAGGGGAGGGCACAGGGATTCATCTGAGGTGGTGAGGCCTGGAAATTTCGATGGGGAGGTGTGGAAAATTTCAAGGCAAGTAATTGATTTTTGGATTATTGCAACAGAGCAGAGGGAACGCTCTGTGTGTGATGGGCTCTGGCAGGGCTGTGCTCAGCTCTCTGCTCTCCCTCAGGTCCAAGAGTGTGACCAGTTCCAGCAGCAGCAGCAGTGACAGCTCAGCCAGCGACTCCTCCTCCGACAGCGAGGACTCCTCTTCCTCCTCCTCCTCCTCCTCAGACAGTGACAGTGAGGACAGCAACTCCTCCTCCTCCTCCTCCTCCCCCTCCTCCAGCAGCTCTTCCTCCTCCTCCGACTTCGAGTCGGATTCCAGCTCCTCCAGCAGCAGCAGCAGCAGCAGCACAGACAGCAGCTCCGAGGATGAGCCCCCAAAGAAGAAGAAGAAGAAATAGCTGGGGAGGAGCAGGACTGGTGTGGAGTGAGTGACACTGCCCCCCCAGGGGCTGGAGCACACGGCTGCCAAACACTCAATGGTCAACATTTCTACTGCTCCCATTTCTAAGTGTTCTGCCTAGTTGTTCATAGGACATGGAAGGTATTAAATGGCACGTGAGACTTACTGAGAGAGTATTTTTGTGGTTTATCCTTTTATGGAAGATTTTACTTTTTTAGCTCCCAAAAAAAAAAAAAAATTCTATCATCAGATTTGTTTATAAGAGCTAAAGTCCAGTAGCAGCTGAACCTGGACATTTACATGCTGAAAGCAAAAGCTTTTTTTTTTTGTTGCAGATTATGCTGTGCATCATGTGCTGTTCCTCTGTTAATGACAGCTTCACTTCCATTGAGAAAAATCCTCTAAACTGTTAAAAGCAGAAGTTTTTCAGTGCTGCTGTGGAGCTGTGGCATTGTTGAACCTGAATGCACAGCGTGTCCCACACAGAGCCTCCCATCTCGCTGGTGACAGGCTCTGTGCTGCTGAGCTTGTGTTCCAGTGGCTTTTCCTGATGCTTCCAGGTCCAGTCTCAACTGCAGCACCCAGCTGAGCTGTGTTGATTTGTCCCTGCTCAGTGTTGTGCTTGTCCTGCCCACAGGCCCTGGGCCTTCCCTGTGTCCTTGGCTGCTGTGTTGGAGGTGTTTGTAGGACACAGGGTTGGTGTTGGAGAGCAGCAGCTCAGTGAATTGGGGCTGCTGCTGCTTTAGGAGTTTCATCTTTGTGCCTTTTTTTTTGTAAATTCAGTGTACCCCAGAGAAAAGGGCTGGAGTGGATGTCCTGCAGAACTGCATCAGAATATTCCCATCTGTAATATGGGCAGCAAAACCAGAGAAATAATGACAAACAGAACTGGGCACTGTCCTCCCTGGCTGCTCCATAAAAAAGAGACTCCCTGAAGTGAAGGTCTCAAAGGGAGTTGTTCCCCACTGGATGTGTTTCCCCAGAACGTGTGAGATGCAGGATTGCCAGGCTGTGCTGAGAGGCTCTGCAAGAATCCAGTCATGCTTTAAATGTGGGACTGGCCCTGGAGGAGCAAATGAGTGCAACCCCAACAAAAGCAGATGCAAACGTGCTGCAGAACAGGGATTGCTGGATGCACAGTGGGAATTGTTTGGTTTTCTGGTGGATTGAAGCAGTTGCTGGTAGTATTTTATTTGGTGATGCAGTCTCCTGAATTTCTTATTGTTGGAGTGCCCTTTTGGGGAGGGGGCATCACTTGTGGAAGAATTCTCAAGTATCTTGGTTTAGGTTAAATACAGTA
The DNA here is from genome assembly GCF_012460135.2 of Molothrus ater. NCBI lineage: Eukaryota > Metazoa > Chordata > Aves > Passeriformes > Icteridae > Molothrus > Molothrus ater. The sequence continues at coordinate 17,432,828 of NC_050492.2, read as the reverse complement.
ACTAAACTATTTTTTATATTTTTATGGAAAGAGTAGTGTGTAGAATTTGGAATAAACTGTACTTATTTAAATGTTTGAAAATCCCCATGTTGTGTGTCTGTCTGTGACACTCCTGTGTTTTACAGAACACGCTGCAGGCTGTAAATAAAACTACCAGAAAGGTGTTCAAGTCTTGTGCAGTGAGTGTGCCATTTCATGGGAAAGTGAATCAATTATTAAACACTAGGTGCTAAGTTGAGGCTTACTGCAAATATCTAAAATATTTGTGGTGTTTATGTGCAGGTTTCAGCTGGAGTTTCCCTGGCATTCCCTCACAGAGGGGCAGGATTGCTGACCAGGAGGTTCTCCAGCCAGAAGTCCTTCTGTATCAAGAGTTTAAAAAAAAAAAGTTTAGTTTCAAATACAATGTTTATATTAGTTTTTATTCTTCCTTCTTGCCTTTTCTGGTTACTTTGTCTCTAGGTGTTGTTATTTTACAGAGTAACCCCCCAGCCTGGCCAGAGCCTTGCCCTCCTACATCTGCCAGTGCCTCACTTCTGCTCTGCTGGCAGATGAGGAGTTTTATAAAAGCCCCGTGAGCCAGGAGTGCTTCCAGGGCCTGCCCTGTTCAATCCCTCCCACCCTGAGCAAAGCTGCCACTGCTCATTGCAGGGGAGCAGCTGATGCAGCCTGGCAGGAAAACAGCGTTGGGAACAGCCCTCACCTCTCAAAGAGAAACAGAGGGGAGTGGGAGCAGGAGCAGGGGGAGACAGCCCCATTTCTGAGGGCAGGGCTTATTAACCCAGCCAGAAACAGCCTTTGGTACCAGTGCACTGCACAGTCCCTGTGGGGTAGTGCACTGGTTTATTTTCTTAGGGAGGAGTCTTTAACAGACGGGAGCTTCTCCAGCGAAGGATTTGCCTTGTGCAATTCTGTTTGTGTGAGCTGGGCCTTTAGCAGCCCTCCTGCCTGAGCTGGGCCTCGCAGCCTCCTTTGTTCACCAGCCGTGTGTGCTGCACACCTTGGCACCACAGAGCATCCCAGAGTCCCAGCGTGGTTTGGGTTGGAGGGACCTCAAAGTGCCACCACCCAGTGCCAGCCCTGCCATGGCAGGGACACTGTCCCAGGTGCTCCCAGCCCCAGTGTCCAGCCTGGCCTTGGGCGCTGCCAGGGATCCAGGGGGATCCCTGCTCTGGGCACCCTGTGCCAGGGCCTGCCCACCCTGCCAGCCACCAATTCCTGCCCCGCATCCCCCCTGACCCCGGGCCGGTCCCAGGCTGGTCCGGGGCTGCTCCCGGTTCCCGCTCGCCGCCGCCAGGGGGCGCCACGGCCGCGGGGGCGCTCCCCGCGCTCTGCCCCACGTGACTCTCCCGCCGCCGCGCGCGGGAGGCGGGGCCGGGGCACCGCCACGCCCCCTACGCGCGCGCTCCGCCGGGGTCACGTGGTTTCTCAGTGCGTCACGTGATCGGGGCGGCGGCGGCGCGCGGGGGCCGCCGGGAAGCGCCAGGCGGGACCGGGCCGGGATCGGGATCGGCACCGGGACCGGGCCCAGGCCCAGCGCAGCCCCGGCCGAGCCGCGGCCCTGCCCGCGCCCTGCGAGCCGCCAGCCCGGCGCCGGCCCGCCATGGACCGCCGGGACCCCTACGGAGCGGCCGCCCGCTTGTGAGCCGCCCCCCCGCCGGGCCCGCCCCGCGCCCCCCGGCGCTCCGTGACTCGCCGGCGGCTCCTCGGGCCTTATCGTTCGCCGGTGGCGGCAGCCAGGAGATGGTCCGGGCCTAGCGGAGCGGCCAGCGCAGGTGAGCGCGACCGGGCCGGGCCTCCCGCCGGCAGCGGGGCAGCGCCGGGGCCGCGCCGCCCCGGCCCGGGCACTCCGGGACACCCCGGCCGCCCCCGCGGGGGAACCGCCGGGCCCCAGGGCGGGATCGACCGCTACGCGCGCATCTCTCGCCGGGGAGCGCGGGTTTGGCCGGTCGCGCCCCGCGGTGACACCGAGCGGAGGGCGGGGGTCCCTCCCGGGGGCACGGCCGGGGCATTCCCGGCACCGGACCCGGGCTGGGCTCGGTGCCGGCGGGGCCGCTGCGCTGCCCGCCCCGGTGATGGATTTAATCCTGTTCCGGTAATTGACGTCAGGGCTTTGTTCCTTCCCCCTTGCTCTCCGCACGGGTTCAGGGCCGGAGCCGCTCCGGGACGGGGCTCGGGGGCGCGGGCGGGGCCCGCTGGTGGAACCGGCCCCGGGCAGGGCAGGCAGGGCCGGGGCTCGGACACGGCCCGGAGCCGGGGGGGCTGTTATGTAAAGCCTCCTCCCGGTGGGGTTCCACCGGACTTGGTAAAGGAGCCCTCGCTCAGCAGTCCTGCACTCTGCGCTGGCTTTTTCCCTTTTTTTCCCTTTTCTGATGAACAGAACAAAGCGAGCAGGTGTTGAGGTTGTGGCCCGGTACCGGTGCGTTCAGCGCTGTGTCTGTGGCTCTGTTCTGGACACCAGCAAGTGTTTCACTGCATTTTGGGGCAGAGCTGAGTGCTTGTGCCCAAACCCTGCTCACAGCCCGGGCAGGTGCTGCACGATGGAAAAGGAGCCCGACAAAGGGCAGGTGTGGGGCCTGCTGTGCCCCCAGCTCATCTCTCACCCCATCACAGCCTTGTTTCATCATTTCCTCACCAATACTGGTGGTTTTAAACATCCCCCTGTTTGCAGTCAGGCCCCTGTGGGACTGATCAGGCCTTTCCTCAGTGTCCCTGAGCTGGTTCTGCTCAGCCCTGTGTGTTTGTTTGTCACCTGGGCTCCCTTCCAGCTGCTGATCTCTCAGGTGTGTTTCTAGTTCCTGGCATTCTTTTAAAACTACTGAATTCTTCTCTCAGGTCCCTGGCAGATGGGGATTTGCAGCCTGGGGGGTTATTGCAAAACAGGGTCTGGTGAAGTGCTTTGCAGGAGTGGTTGTGCACCTGATTGGTCCTTTCATGGCTCCTCTAATGAGGAAAACGTGATTAAACTGCCAGCCTCGAGGTGTGGGACAGTCCCAGTGTCACACTGGAGTTACTCAGTGGTTGGACTGGGACTGGGGCGGGTCTCGTTGGTCAGGAGAAAAAGGGAAAATTTATCTTTTGGCAGTATTAATATCTTGGCTTTATTAATGTGTCAATGTTGATTTTTGGCATTTGCTGCCTCCTGCACAGGGTGTTTGCAGCTCTGTGTGAGAGCAGAATCTCCTTTGTTCAGGAGTGAGACAACCCTGGAATATCCTGAGCTGGGAGGGACCCACAGGATCATCCAGCCCAGCTCCTGGCCCTGCACAGCCCCAAAATCCCACCCTGGGCACCCCTGGAGCAGTGTCCCATTCCCTGGGGAGCCTGGGCAGTGCCAGCACCCTCTGGGGAAGAACTTTTCCCTAAAATCCCCCCTGACCCTGCCCTGGCCCAGCCCCAGCCCTCCCCTGGCTCCTGTCCCTGTCCCAGAGCAGAGATTGGAGCTGTAGCCCCCAATGAGCTCTGACCTCAGGCTCCTCTTCTCCAGCAGAACAGTCCCAATGCCCTCAGCAGCTCCTTCGTGGTCCTTCCACATCCTTCCCCATCCCTGTGTCCCTTCTTTGGATGCTGTCTTTTTAAAATCTTTTTTGTATTGTGGCACCCAAAAGTGCCCCAGGTCTCCAGTACAGTTTAACAGCAATGAAGGAAAAGAGTGGATTTCAACTCTGATCTCAAAAGCTGTCTCAGGTCCCTGATATTTCCTGTAAACATCTCTGCAGTTCTTGTTTCATGGCTTTTCTCCTTGTCTCAGACATTGAGTGAGTGAGACTGAGCCCCTGGGTCAGTTTTTGTGTGAGAAGCCACACAGCAACCCAGAAAAATAACTCATATTTATGTGTTTAGCATTCTTGCCAGTTCTAGTGACCTGGACTTGATAAACCACAATAAAACCCAGTGAAATATGGCTTGGATTTCTAGGATGGTTTTTTGGGAAGCTGGAATGTGCAGATGCTTTTGCACGGTTGCAACCCAGTTCTTAGTAAGAAGATGCCACATTTCTGTTTGCACAAACCATGGAGTTTGCTTCCTGGGGGCCTGGTAGATGAAGAGCTGCAGCAGAAATGTGTCCTGAGGTTGCAGCTGGCCCGTGACAGGCTGGCATTTGTCACCAGTTGCTCCTGTGGCTGCTGGCGGGCGGGTGCTGCCCCGGTGGTTTCCAGCGTGGGTGCTCCCTGTCGGATGTGACTAAGGGCATACACAGTGACCTTACTGACTGAGACAGCAGCCCTTGGCACCTTCTGCCTGGCAGCAGGGACTCTGTCACCAGGTGATGGTGGAGCTGCTGTCATCGTGTCCCTCAGTGCATTTCCAGTGCTTGGGACAGGGGCCAAAGCTGCTCATGACTGCTCTGATGCCTCCGTCCCTTCCTGCTCATCCTCTCAGTTTAGGGGTTATGTCATCATCACTGCTCTTACCCTTTGCTCCAGATCATCAGAAATGTGCAGTGTTGAGGGCAGAAATAGTGAGGGTTGAGTCTTGAGAGCTGAGCCAGGAAAGCAGCACCTCTGCCATGGGCAGATTTGGGCACGTGGAGAGAGCTTGAGCAGCTCCCAAGAGGCCACAGTGAGGTGTGTGCTGAGCTGGGAGCAGTAGGAGTTCAGTGTCGTGTTTGGAGTCCCCCTCTGTGAGGATGTAGGAATAGTCTGGAGTTTTTGGTGACTGAGGCTTCTTTTCTGTGGCAGTAATTGTTCTTGGCCACATAATTTCAGTTTGTTACTCACCTGTGGTTTGTTCTGCAGCCCTGTTTCCTTTCTCTCGCTACAATGTCACAGTTATCTTCAGCAGAGGCTCAGAAACAACTACATTTGAGACTAGATACCTAAACTCCAGTTTAGATTAGATACAGAAGGAATCCTTCCCTGGCAGGGTGGGCAGGCCCTGGCACAGGGTGCCCAGAGCAGCTGTGGCTGCCCCTGGATCCCTGGCAGTGCCCAAGGCCAGGTTGGAGCAGCCTGGGACAGTGGGAGGGGTCCCTGCCATGGCAGGGGTGGCACTGGGTGGGCTTTGAGGTCCCTTCCAACCAAGACCCCCTGTCCTCCTTCACCTTCAGTGTCTACCTCAGAGTATGTGCCAAAACCAAGCTGAGGTTGGTGTCACCTTCTCTGAACTGGGGGAACAGAACACCCTGAGCTGTGGGGAGATGGAGAAGCTGTAGGATGAAGAAGGAGTGTCTGGAAACGAGTCAAGAAACTTTAACAGATTACATTTAGCTAGGTTAGCAGGGTTAGATGTATGTAAAATATCTTGCTAACTGTGTTAAACTAAGAAAATAAGCAATCAAGTTCATAGAATTGCAAAAGTCAAGATGAAAGAACTTGTGTGGCAGTTACTCTTCTGTGGCAGGATGAGAGTGGTGACTCCTTCTCTGCAGTCACTAATGACTAAGGAGATGCTCTGCAGCTTGTGAAATGACAGGGCTGCTGTCACTGCTTGGGAAATCAGCACGGCCCCTGCTCCTTCCTGTCACCGAGGAGCTCTGAGCACAGCCAGCCCCGAGTGCTGCCCTCCCTGAGCCTCTGTCCTGCAGGAATCCACTTCATTCTCCTGCTGCTTGCACTGGGTGCCAGCTGAATGAGCTCTTGCCATGTGGAGCAGAGCTGGTGCTCAGAGCTCAGTGTGGCCCAGCTCCTGGGGCTGGCCCAGCCAGAATTCCCTGTTCCCTGCAGCTGGAGCTGTTGGCCTCGTGCACTCGTGTGTCCTTTGGGGTCTGCCACCTCCCCAGGCTCTCAGGCTTTTACTGCTTCCTAAGTTGTTCTTCAGCTCTGTGTTGCAAACCCCCCTTTCCCTCACTCTGTTTTTTCTCCCCAGTGCTTGGAGTTTTCCTTGGGTTGTCTTGTCTCTTGTTCTTACTTGGTTCATTAATTCCTGCTGATGAATGTAAAACCTGGGTTATGAGCTGCCAGTAGCACCAGGTACCAGCAGGAAGAAAAATCTCCTTGTACTCCATACTGTGCAAACCTGGAATAAGGAAGTTCTTGCCCTGAAGTCTTGAACTAATTTTCTTCTGTTAACCGCTCGTTAAGAGAAATCTTCCTGCTCATCTTTTTATGGAAAACAACACCTCATGAGGCAGCTCAGAGCCCCCTTTTACTGCCTTTTTTTTTTTTACAGTTCATCTTAGTTTTTACTCATGTCACATTTATTGATAAATTACTTGAACGTGCTGCTTTCATGTTTTATAATTAAGCAAATAGAGTGTACTTTTACTAATGTGCAATCCTGTAGTGATCAAGCTCTCCAGGAGAGGCTGTTTTATGATTCCACATCTCTCCCTGTGGATAGTTGTGCTCCCCTGCAGCCCCACAGCAGTTTCTGACTGTTCCCAGTACTGCCCTGGGAGCATGAAGAGGTAGGAGACCAGAGGCAGGACAATGCTGTGCTTCTCTTCAGGGTGCTTCTTTCTGAAGGATTCATGTTCCCGCATTATTTGCAGTTTCCAGAGCACCTTGAAGCTGTTTGTCCTTTGGGCTGGACACTCCCCTCAGCCTTTCAGCTCAGTGGGTTCCTCGTGGAGGGGCAGAAATGAGCCCTGGGATGGTTGTGCTCCTCCTGCAGCTTCCTGAGGGTTGGGAATGTCAGAAAAAGTCCCAAACCGAAGCAGATCCCAAACCTTTGAGCTTTTCCAACTCTGTGAGCTTTGGTGGTAAAATGGGAGGGCAGCCAAGTTTTGGTGTCACTTTGTCATCTCCTGGAAGTGGGGGCAGGCCTTGGTGCCTCACTGTCACACATCCCTTTCATGACAGACATTTTCCAGTTTAAGAAGAAAAATAAAGGATGTTTAATTTGCAGAACCAGACACTGGGAAAACAGTGTTTGTGATCAGTGACAAGTTAAACTCCTGAGACAGAGGAAACTGTTTCCACTTGTCCTTAGCTGGGATTCTAAGATTTCACAGAGGTAAATTGTTCCAGAGTAGATATTTCCCTCAACAGTTGGTTCCTGTGGAAATTTCATGCCATTGAACAGTCATTCAATTTTTCACTTCATTTTCCTTTGAAATTTCTAATGTTCACTTTCCTTGGTGTGATCCTGTTGAAGGTGCTGATTTAAAATGAGTATTGGATTATATATTGGTTTTCTGCTATATTTTTATATAAATTAGGCTTCCAAAACTGTGTACTCCCATGTATTTCCCCATTCCTGCTGGCTTGACTATAAAAGCTCAAACCTGACCATAATTGTCCAGCTTTGTGCATTCACATGGAGATTTTTTGTTTCTGCATTTAATTTAATTTCCAAAAGACGTTAAAGAGATTTCAGTGATGGAAGTGCTTAAATGGTTTTAATCAGGCTTTGATGTGCACAAATCATTAAAGCGAGGAGGATGAAGAGATCAGAGTCCCCAGTTCCCTTTGTGTGCCGGGGCTGCAGAGGAACTCGGGGAGGAGGAAGCGTTCAGGAAATCCCAAAGGCACAGGACAGGGGAAAACAGCCTCAAGCTGTGCCAGGGGAGCTTCAGGCTGGAAACTGGGAAAATTCCTCCATGGAAAGGGCAGTCCAGCTGCCCCAGGCTGCCCAGGGCAGGGCTGGAGCCCCATCCCTGCCTGGCTTCAAATGTGCAGGTGGGACTTGGGGCAGTGGGAATGTTGGACTTGAGGAGCTTGGAAGGCTTTTCCAGCCTAAACAATTCTATAATTCTGTTTTTTTCCCACAGGGAAAGGGGAACAGCAAACCAAAAAAAGCTACATCAAAATGGGAATTTGATTTGTGTGATGTCGTGCATTTCGTGGGCAGAGGAATAACCAGAGTTTCTGTGGAAAAAAAACTAATTTGAGAGTTCTGCCAATGTAACTTTCCAATTACATTACAATTAACATAAGCATTTCCTTATTTAAAGATATTTTTAAAATTCTTTGGTCAAAATCCAGATTTGAAAACATTAGGATGGAAATTTCAGAGAATTGAATATGGGAAACAGGTTGAAGAACTTAAAGGAACATGTTGTAACTTCAGCAAGTTGTCCTGTACTTTGGCATAAATAAAATAAACCTAATGGAAATTGCTGAGTGAAAAACGCTGGATTTTACAAAAATCTCCTAATATTATCATATTTTTGTAAATTCGAGAGGAGTTGAAGCACAAAGATTGGCCAAGAGGAGGTTAAATGGATTCATGTACTGATGTTTTTCCTTTCTCCTGTTTTTGGTTTGGCTTTTTTTTTTTTTTTTTTTTTTACTGTTCTGAGCTGTCCTCTATGGAACAGAGCTTCCTGAGAGTTTGTTTGTGTGTTTTGAGGAGGTTTTTATATTTTGGAGTGAGGTGCTGTGTTTGTTTGACATTTCCCATTGAGCCTTCCAGTTCCCCTCTGCCTCTCACTGGCGTGGAGCTGCTGGAATCCCCCTGGCTGTGGGTGGAAGGCACTGTGGCCACATGGAGTATTGCTTTAAATCGCCTGGTGAAGTTTGGGGTTTCTGGTTAATTAATTTATTTTAAGATTAATTAATTTAGATTTAATTTAGCCTTCTAATGCTGATAGGATAAATTAGCATCATATTATAGCATTGATTTGCCATGGTGGAAACTGGTGTTTGGTGTAAAGCAGCCTTTAAAAGATAAAGGGTGAAAAGGTTTTTCCTGGAGCAATTGCTCGTGCTGAAAGAGCTCCACTAATTATATTTAATGAGCAAAAAACACAAGTGAGGACTTTGCACTGTGACACATTCTTAGCCAATAATTACCAGAAATATGTTTTAATAGGAGACTTGTAACAAGTAGTCTTCAGCTTAAATTTGTTAATCACTAATAACCTCCTAAAAAAATACTTTCTTCAGGTTTTTCCTTCATTTGTTTTTTTTTTTTTTTTTTTCTTCAGCTTTCTCTTTTTTTTTTTAGTGGAAAAAGTTGCATTATTTCCTGGCCACGTGAAGCAAGGTCCATGCTGAACTGGCATTCAGAAATGTTTTTGTTTGGTTTTTTTTTTTAATTTATTCAGAGGAATGTTTAAATCCGTCCAGTCATGATTTGCTGACAGACTTGAAGCTCAAGATGGTCAGAAATGGGTGTGGTTTAATCTTCATTGCTATTTTAGAGTAGGAGATTTGGAGCTCATTAGCTGCTCTAATGGGCTGATTCCTTGCTATACAATTTATTTCAATGCATTATTCAATTTTTAAAAAAATTATGTGTGACTCTCACTATGAATAGTGAATCATACCTTTAAAAAAATTAATTTGAACTTGTGCTTTGAAGAATTCCATTAATTGAGCCCCTGGCTGGGGTGCCCATCAGTGCCTGGTGCCTGCTGAGCTGCAGCAGCTCCCACCATGGAATTTCTGTGGCACTTGAGGCAGTTTTGGCTCTTCCAGAGACATTTCCAGGCTCCAGCTCTGACCCAGCTCAGTGTGAATTGTGGCCTCTTGCATGAAGGGTTTTGAAACCCAACTGAATTTTGACTCAGCTTTTGCAATGTCCTTGTGTTTGTCTGTAACTTCGTGCCACAAAAAGCTGAGTTTCTCTTTCTAGTGGCAAAACTCACCGAGTTTCCCTGGCTGGAAGTGAAATGGCCTGGTAGAATTCTGTGTTTTGTAGTTTTTTTGTCTTTTGGTTTAGGGCCATATCCAAAAAAGTGCAAAAAGTTGTAAGAACTTGGGGGAAAAGAACCCAAACATCATTATTTTGGGAAAATATGATGTCATTTATATTAAAAGAGTTTGTGCAGCTAAATAAACATTTATCAACTGTTTTCCTGAGGTAAAAGACACCTCACTAAATGCCTTGTTACTCAGTGGGGGCAGAAATGTGAATGTTTTTCTGAATCTGCTCAGGGGGTTTATAAAGTACAGGTGGCATTTAGTAGGCAGGATGAAAAGTGAAAACTTTGCAAGGTTTTGAGCAGTGTTTGTTTGGAAGCACAGCACATCAAAGCTGTGGCTTTCCTGCTGCATTTCAGCTTCCCTCCCTAGATAGTTCTGGGCCCTTCCTCTCGCTTCCAAATTTTTTTGCTTTTGCCTGCAAATCTCAAATGCTCCTCTTCCCTAGGTTTTTCCAGAGTTTTAACTACTCTGTGCTCTCATCTTCAGCATGTTGAAATTTAAAAAGAAAGTTTGGAGGTACCAGGAAGCATCCCAGGTCTCAAAGCTGTCATGTTCTGACAGCAGATTTTAGACAAGTAGGAAATGATGCTGAGTTTGGTGAGCCCTTTGAATACGAGTTAGGGCTGAAAAGTGGGAGGGAAAACTTGTGTTCTCACTTCTCTGCTACTCAGAATTGTGGGTTTTGTGAAGTCTGTAAAGCAATCCTAGAACTGCTGCAGCTGCCAGTGGGGAGCACTGCCCTGTGAGAGTTCCAGCCACCACTTTTGAAAAGATCCTGATAATAATGAATTGGTGATCATGTAGAAAATCCATTGCTGCTGCCCTGGATCCACCCCAGTGGTGCTGGGGCTTCCCCTGCACTTGTGCTGGGAACAGCCTGGACACAGATTTCCCTGTAGGCCTCTCACTTGTTCTGTGGCTCACCCTGAGTGGTTTCCCAGGGTTCTGGGGACAGTGAAATCATTGAACAATGCAGTTTTCAATTCTGGCTGCCCTGCTCCCCAGCATCCTCCTGCTTTCCCTCCATCCCTCCCAAGCTACATTACAGAATTATTATCTCAACCCCAGTGTTCAGCTGAGTGGGGGATGCAGCCCAGTGGGTGAACCTTGGTCACGATGGGAAGTCCAAGATAAATGTCTTGTGAGACAGTGCAGACATGATCTTACACCAGGGCTGGAGGAAGTGACAGTTAAACCAGAGTAAAGGCTCTGATAACTTCTCTCCTTTCTTTTTCTGTACTTGAGGTGGGAGAAGGATGTGAACCTTGAGTGTGATTTTCCCTTTTGCCTTTTCATTCCTGGTTTAGATGGCACCTCATTAAAGCCTTGTCTGCTGTTTCAAATCTTACACAGAGCAGATTTATCTGAGAATTTCTGTCAAGTGAATACTTTCCTAGTCCTACTGCCACAGAGTTCATAGCACTCAAATGTAATGATGTCTTTTATGAAAGTAAATTATTGGGAGGAAGTCAGAATGATAATAGCCAGATTAATGTTAGATGTCTGAATAACTATTGCTTAATAAAATCTAAATGCCAATTGTCTTGGCTTCAAAGTTTAAGCAGATGAACATGTAGGCACAGGAATTGGGTTATTAAGTTTCTGCCCAATTAAAGGGCAGAAATTTGTTGGGAAACTGTGTTAGAATATGCTTTGGTTAGCCTGTGTGGACATGAAAGGATTGCATGTAAAAATGCTGAATTTTTGATGGTCCATCTTTGCACTGGGGGAATTAAAGACTCTCCCAGCGATGGAGAGTGGAAAAGATGGGGAGGATGTCCTTGGTTGAGTGGGAGGTGGAACTGGGCTGAAGTTGGCTGGGAAGAGATTTAACTGGGAAAGGAAAGAGTGCTCCTGGTGAATGGCTGAGCTGGAGGTCACTCTGCACTGCTGGTGAGGTGATCTCAACCCTGGCATCTCAGGGTAAGGAATTTCACTGCCTGGTTTAGAAAGCCCCCTGCTCCTCAGGGCAGATATTGCAGGATGGAGCAAATAGAAATGCAGAGCCTTGGGAAGGCAAAGTTGAAATTCAGCTTTGCTGAGCAGCAGCAGCCTCACTTCCCTCTCCTGGCTGGGGCTGGTCCTTGTGGCAGGAGTTCATTGAGGCTCCTGTGCCTTTTCTGACCTGGAATCCTGACCTGACCTGGTCTAGGTGCAGAAAATGACAATTTTAGTGGCTTCGTGGTGTCAGTCCCTTTGCTCTGAGTCAGGGGTGGCACCTGTGGGATCTGGGGTGTCCCCCAGGATGGAGCCTGGGACAGAGGGACAGAGGGACAGTGGCTGGAGGAGTGACCCTCCCTCTGCTCCCTGCCATGCAGAGAGGAGGGAGCAGGGCTCTGTGCTCTCACTTGCTGGCCTTTCCTGTTCCTCTTCCCTTCCTGAAGAGACAGGACAGAAAGGAGGGACTGGTGTCCTTTGTGCAGCTCCCTGTGAAGGAAAAGAGTTGGGAATTAATTTCTGTGTTCATCAGGGAGGGGGGACCAGACGTGTTCCCTCCTGGGTAGTGCTTCTGCACAAAAATGAGACATTTAAGATGCGTGGTTGTGCATTTTTAAGGTCCCTTGAGTGAATTCCATCAAACCAGTCTTGCAAATTCTCAGATATAAAAAATTTTAAGCTGTTTTAGTAGTATGATTTTAAAATGGGCTTAAAATTGGTTTTAAATGAGCTGCACTGCAAGTGCTGAATTTAGAAATGTCCTCCTCGACTTGTCTTCTAAGATCCAGGTGCTGGGGGTTCACTTTCACCTTAGTTCTTTTACCTCCCCTTGGCAGGAGGTGTGGAACTGGGTGATTTTTAAGTCTCTTCCAACCCAAACTCCATTTCTCCCTTGTGGCTGTGTGCTGAATCTCATGTATGATGAATGATGCACCCAGTTCTCATCTGGACTCGTTAAATGAAATATTACACTTACAGAGCCTCTTTCTAAAGGATCCCCAAGTCCTTTTCCAGTGGTTAGTGTTGAGTTACAAGTGATCACTGTAATTCTTTTATCCACCATCGCTGTGCGTTGGCTTCTCAGGTGGAGGATGCTGACTGATCCTCAGGCAACCTGATATTTGAGGGGTGAAGGGGACTCTGGCAGCTAAAACTCAAAAGCAGGATGTAATTACTTGCACCATCACTTGTCTGAGAAGCTGGAATGAAGGCAGTGCTCCCACAGAAGTGCTCTGGAATTCTCTCAGCTAACGGTGGTGAAGGATTTGTGCTGCTTTGTCTGGGGAGCAGCACAAGCCCAGGCACATCCTGCCTTGCTGGGGATTTCTGGGTGCTCCAGAGTGAGTGGGAAGGAGAAGTGCCTGCAGCAAACTGCTGGCTCTGCCCTCCCTGGGAGTTCTTGTCAAACATTAGCCAGACCTAGGCCAACTCACTTCTTTATTATTTTTCTTTAAAGCTCTCCCACCCTCAGTACGTACAAAGGTGTTCCCAGACAGCTCTTGGGGCACTTTGTGTTCTCCCTGTTGAATGTGCAGTAGGAACTCCTGATGTGAGGGGTGGGATAGAAGCATTTGTGTTTGTATTGTAGGAATGAGAAACGTTTATGTGTCAGCTAGTGGTGAATCTGATTTATATTTGTATCATATTATCAGTACAATTGTATTTGAATCGTATTCCCAAGAGCTGAAATGAAACCTTGGAAAGAGGGAGCTGGAGCTGTGGAGAAGTTCATTCTCATTAAAATAGCTGAGCAGGATGGTGGCTCAGGGTTTCCTCTGTTCACCTGTGCAGTCTCCCCCTGTGATTCTGAGTTCCTCGGATAGAATTTTGGGATCTGGTGCTATCCCAGCCTTTCCTTTGGCAGAGCAGGCCCCAAGTGCACCAGGAGCCATCCCAAACCAAATCCCCTCCCTTGGCATGGAGCCTCTGTGTCAGAAGGTGAGGGACAGAAACAGAAAAATTGATGCTTTTGAGAAGTTGGGGTTTTTCTCTGTCTGGACACATACAAAAACTGCTTGAATTCTGTGTAAACTCTTGTTTTTAATTGTGTTCCTTATTTCAGTTATAAAACTCTGAAGATGACTGCTGCTTCTGTATTTGCACCATCACAGTTATCCTCTAAACCTGTCCTGGAGAATTGTCCTGTTTGTGCTTTTTTGGGCAAAGCTGTATTGTTTTAGTGGGAAATGTTATATTTTTTTTCTGTGTTTTTCTTCTTCACCATCACATAGAACATGGAAGTTAAGATTTTATGTTCACTTCTGTAAGTAGCTCTTGGTGGCACCAGGGCATGTTCCTCTTTGTGTGTCGGTGTTTTTGTGTTAATTGTGTTGTTGCAGAACAGTTATTTTTCAATGTCTCCTTTTTAAACAGCTCCTCTGGGAGTGTGTTTTATTAAAAGCTGACAGAGTAGCACTTTAGGCTCATGCACATGATTTCAGGGCAGGATTTGTGGTGATGCCCTGCTTGATGCACAAGCTGGGAGAAGTGTCCTGTGCCAGCTCCTGAGGTGCCCCTTGCTTGTGGTAAAAAGAATATTTAAAGTAATCAACAGGCATCTTTGGATGCAGCATTAAGGCAGCTTCAGGTATTCTGAAATGGCCTCCTGAAAACATCATTCCTTGTTACAGGCAGGCTCTCCAGCTCTTTTTCCCCTTCCTTTTAAGAAAAAAGGATGAAATCATGGGAGCTGGGTGTGCCCCCGCAGCTGGGTGTGCCCCACACGGAGCTGGGATCCTGCACGTTCCCTCTCAGCCTGTTTATCCTTGCTAGCCAAAATTGGGCTTTCATGGCAGCCAATTAACCAATTAACTGTTTGATTCCTCTTGCTCACAAATCCCATTGAGACTGAAGAGGCCCTGGAGTTAGATGAGGATGTCTGGAAGGAAGTGGAGGTGTTGCAGCAGGCTTTGAAGGTGCACTGCTGGCTGCTGAGGTGTTTGGGGTCAGATCCCTGTGCATGGGCTGCCTGTGCAGGGTCCCTGGCCAGCCTGCCCTTTGATGGGTTTGCCTCATGGAGTCTGGGAACATGAGGTGATGCTGCTGGTGCTGAGCTGAGCGAGGACTTGGGTGCCTGATGTGGTTCAGGGGGTGAGAAGGGCTTGGCCAAGGTCCTCTCTCTTTTAACAGCTTTGCCAGGGGAACTCAGGCAGCGTGGGTGTGCTGCTTGGGGTTTATGTTTAGTCTGGAGTCTCCAAAAGCCCCAGAGCTGGGATGTGCCCCCTGCCCGGAGCTGAGGGAGTGGGAGGAGAAGGCAGCACCAACTCTGCCATTTCATCCCACAGGTTCCACACCCAAGGTGGTGATCTCTCAAACCAAAGGCATGCCCTTGTTGGATTAGGGATGAGCAGAAATACCAGGTGGGATTTAGGAAGAGGTTGGAAGGAGAAAGGAAAGCTGTGTCTGTTCTGGAGGGCGTGGTGGTGCTGGTGTTGATGTGCTCAGTGTGCCTGGAGCAGCCTGGAACGGTGCTTCAGGAATACACACAGGGGAGGCTGGGCCACGAGTTTCTGTGAATTCCCTGCTGGATTTCCTGCTTGCTTTCAGCTCTTCCTGTTGAGCTGGAGCAGAGGCATGAGATCTGAAGGGCTGGTTGTGCAGGGAAATCTCAGACACAGGGACTGTTCAAAGTACAGTGGGACACTGCAGGAGGAGTGACTCAAACCGTGTGGAGTTCAACTTCCTAAAAATGGAAATACTCTCCTGTGCTTGAGGCCTGTTCTCTGAGTTTTTAAAGAATTTTTGAACTTCTCTTTTCCCAGATATGGCAATGAAGATGACTTTGGCCCTTGCTGCTGGGACATTGTTCTGGCTCTCTCAGCCTGGCTCTGCTCCTCCTTCACTCTTTAGCTCAGGCCACCTGGGAAAAGGGGAATTTTAGCAGGATTATCTTGATAGCACCAGGTACAAGGCAACAGGTTCTTCATCTTCCACCTCCAGGCCTGTGCAGGGAGGAGCAGAGGGGCTGTCCTTGTTTCCAGAGGATGGGGTAGGAGTGGTGGGAGCAATGCATTTTAGTGGATATTAAAGGTTTGTTACAACTTCAAATGGTCTGAAAACAGAACTCCTGCAGTTTCCTACCTGCTGGAGTTAAGTGCCAGCAGTGCTGATCAGCAGCCAGGCCTTGGTCACCTGCCTTTCAAAGTACCCCTCCTTGCTTTCCCTGAGCATGGGAACATTTCCCCTCCGGTGGCTGTGGAGGGTTGGGTTGGAGTGGGAAGTTGTCTGAAGTACAGAGCTAAGGAAGCCCCACGAACTTCCTCTATTTACACATTTCATGCTGGTGTGATTTTAATGGCCTTGTACACATTATAGGCGCTTAAAATAGCTCTGTGTGGAGATTGGATGATTAGATACCAACAAGTCTAACTTGTATCACAGTCAAACTATTTGCTCTAATAAAAAATGTAAAAGAGTTAAAGAAAGCTAAACTAAATCCCCCCACAGTCAAGGTGACTCCCCATGAGGGTGTTTAGCATTTACTGTGTTACAAAAGGCTGGGGAGGAGTGGTTAAGTGTCATTAACTGGTGTCTTTCTGATGACTAATTTTACATTGACCTGGGCAGGTAGAGCCAGATCAGCTCTGGGTTTGCACCACTCAGATCTCCAGTGAATCTTTCTTGTAATGTTCCTTTTGTGTGACAGTGTTGGTACAAATGATGGTTTTTCTTCAGCTCTGAGAGTTACAGGAAATGTCGATGCAATTTTAAAAGGTGATGCTTATCTCTGTAAAAAATAGTGAAGGTCTTTATAAATATTTAACCCTCGATTTGGAAAACAGATGTAAAATTCTTTGTTAAGATTATAATATTCTGGATATATAGCTGTCTGTAATTCCTGATCTTAGTGTATTGATGGGAATGAACCATCCAGAACCAGAGCATTCCTATTCCCTGCCTCCAAATTTGCTTTTAATAGTAAATGCCATGGACTCAGACTGTTCCAGTTGGCTTTAACTGATCAGTGTCTGTAATTAAATCTGATATTTATCTGTGTTGAAATCCTACATATGTGACAAATTGGATTGCAGTCTCAAGAATGTTCTTTTCAAGCCTCAAACTTCTAAAACAAGTTTGTCATGAATGCCAGAATGATCCCAGGAGTTTGCTGGCCACATTCCAGTGCCAGGTCCCTCTCTCAGCCCTGGTGGCCACCTGTGGTTACATGAGCTCAGCAGGTTACAGGAGAACTGGAGAAAAAAGTGATTTTTCACATAAAATGTAAGTTGTATTCATGGGTTTGGTATCATCACAGTGTTGTTTATGCCAGTGCTTGTACCTTGTTTGCAAGGCAGGGAAATACAGCAAACCTGGTGCCTTAGAAGGCATCAAAGATCTCAGCTTACAGCCTGGGTTTGGGCTGCTCTGGGCAGCCTCTGAGATTTCAGAGCCGTAGGCAGAGTGAAGCCAAATGGGGAAGAAACGTAAGAGGCAGGAATGTTACTGAGGTGAGAAGACTCATGTTTTAAAAACTGACTGATGGGTTGAAGTTTTCTTGTTGAGAATACAATAGCTGGGTTTGCACAGCTTTCAGAGTCATGCTCTAGCAAGTCATTTATTATTTTTAATAATCAGCTGTCTAAAGACATGAAATAATGATTTTCTAAGCAGCCAGCATTTTCATTTTGGACTGCAGATTATGTGGTGGAACATCAGTGTCTTTCCTGCATGCACCAACTGTACTTTGTGCAGATCAGGAAGGAACATTTCTAAATCTCTTGATGCAGAGTTCAGCACACATTGTGGCTGTGTGGATCCCTGGCAGTGCCCAAGGCCAGGCTGGACAGGGCTGGGAGCAGCTGGGACAGTGGGACGTGTCCCTGACGTGTCCCTGCCATGGCAGGGCTGGCACTGGATGGACTTTGAGGCCCCTCCCAACCCAAACTATCCGAGGGTTTGATGTTAAAGGACTTAGTGGCACCTTATTTATCATCTCATTTTGTTTACTCCTTTATGTCCCAATGCTGTGTCAAGCTCAGGGGGAATCTTTTCCAACTTCTGTGTGTGTTTTGCAAGAATTTGATGTATTTCTGTTAACAGAAGCAGCAAGACCAAACTGCAAAGGAAAGTTTGTTAAGAAGGGGGATTGGCAGGTTCTTAATCTGCATTTTTGCAGTAGGAGGATATGGTCCAAGGCAAAAGGTGCATTATTGCCAGAACTTCTCTGAAATTACTGCTTTGAGTTGAAATGCCTTTTGGGGATCAGGGAGGGAGAGCGACCTGGAAACCACATCAAAGCTTGAGGTTAGAATATGTTGGAGAATGGTGCCAAAAAAAGGTATTTCAGCACCAAAAATAACCCTAATCTGCAGCAGAAGTCAAGCACTGCTTCGTGGGGGGATGGCAGAACATCTGGGGGATGTGGGGGAGAAAAGGTATTTTAGAAATGAATGGGAGATGTTTGGCGTGGGCTGGAGCCGAGATGATTCGAGCGGGTGAAGTGGTTTGAAATAGCTGCTTGCCTGAGGACCTAGTGGGTTTTATTTGATTTAATTTTTTTTATTGCTGCATAAAGTTTCCCTGTTAGAAGCCAGCTGTGGGTTGGGGGTTACAGCCCTTTGGAGGGGGCTGAAATTGGACAGTTCTGAGGAATTGTGGCCCTCAGTGGGTTCTTAACAGGGATCATTCCGTGGCCAAACAGGGCCAGAGGCTGCTTGGGGACACTTGGATCCCTCCTTTGGGCACTCTCATCCCTCCCCTGGGCCCTCACATCCCTCCTGCTTCCCTGTGTGATCAGCACTGCTCTTTTTGCTCGTAGCAACATGAACCGTGAAGACCGGAATGTGCTGCGTATGAAAGAACGGGAAAGGCGAAATCAAGAAATTCAGCAGGGTGACGAAGCCTTCCCACCCAACTCCCCTCTCTTTGCTGAACCCTACAAAGTGGTGAGTTCCTGCACCTCAGAAAAATGCAGGGTTTAGAACAGAAATCATCTGCAAATTCATGTTTTATTTTTATCTCTGTTCTTGAAAGCTCTTAGGGCAATGAAGTGTTTAAGCAGGGCTTGAAAATAAAGCTGGGCAGTCACAGCTCCACTGGCAGATTTATAATGCTTGGGAAGGGGAGGAGCCTTTATAGGGAGTGAGAAAAAGGAAAATAAAACCATCAAAATTTTTTCCTTCCTTCCTCCACCTTCTATACAGTGACTCAAAGCAATTAAACTGTCCATTGTGTGCTGCCAAATTGCCATTTTTGGGGTGCTTTAGACTGTTGCTAAACTTTCTAACCTTTCATCAACATAATCCAGACCTGGATAAGTTCACAAAGAGAATGTTTAAATAGGAGGTTAATTTAAAATGCTGGAATGTTTGATATGACTACGTTTGACATGAATTATCAGCTCTAGCTAGTGCTCCAGTAGTCTGTAGCTGATGTTTTAGTTTGTTCTGAAGGAATTTTTGAAGGAATATTCTGTTTGTGGTCCTGCACAGCTTTCAGCCTGTGCTGGGTTTCCTTCCAGGTTGCTTTGCTGAACAGTACTGGAAAAAATAACCTAATTCTGGAATAACTAATAAAATATTATTTAATAGGTTAATTACATCGTTCAAAACTCAAATTGAAAGCAAACCCTTCCCTTGCTGCAATTTCAGCTGGTTTGCAAGAAGTAAAACATGACTGCAAGCTCTCTTCCTGCAGGAGGAAAGTTGAGAAATATCTGATGGTTTTTTTGGTTCCTGTGCTTGATAACCAAATTCCACATGTGTGAAGTTAACTGGAGCTGGTTGGGGTGCATGGGGGAATGATCCAGGATCCCAGATTTAGAAAACAAAGTGGTTATAGAACAAAGAACCCTTTTAACTGTGTGCAACAAACATTGTGCCAATATAAACACCAATTAAAAATGACTTACGGGGGTGAGGTTAAGTTGATTTTATTTTACTGCTAATTAAAACCTTTTAGGAGTGATGCATTCTGTATTAGAGAAGTTACAGTCTGTAAGGTGACAGGGGGCATCTGCAGCTTTGGAACTGGCATCCAGCTCAGCAGTGCATTATTTGATTATTGCTGCTTCAGCTGTCTCTGCTGCTGAATTTTCAGTATGTTTTAGGGAGTTAAATATGTATTGTTACATATTTTTAATATGTTTTAAGGAGTCAAATTGCTGTTTTAAGACCTAAAATTCAGAATTGTAAACGCTGGCAAAGAAAGAAATGTATTCTAGCTGAAATTCAGGTTGAGTGCTAGAAGGGGGGGTACTCTGGCTGAGAGTCAGGTTGAGTGCTAGAAAGGGGTGTACTCTAGCTGAGGTTCAGGTTGAGTGCTAGACAGAGGTGTATTCTAGCTGAGATTCAGGTTGAGTGCTAGACAGAGGTGTATTCTAGCTGAGGTTCAGGTTGAGTGCTAGACAGAGGTGTATTCTAGCTGAGGTTCAGGTTGAGTGCTAGACAGAGGTGTATTCTAGCTGAGGTTCAGGTTGAGTGCTACAAAGGGGTGTACTCTAGCTGAAATTCAGGTTGACTGCTACAAAGGGGTGTACTCTAACTGAAATTCAGGTTGAGTGCTGTAGCTATCAGACCATTTATCTTCCTGGGAAGTTGTCATCGGTTCTAAATCCCGATTTTGTGGCTTGTTGTCCCAGACCAGCAAAGAGGACAAGCTGTCGAGCCGCATCCAGAGCATGCTGGGGAACTATGATGAGATGACGGATCTCATCGGGGAGCGGCCGCTGCAGAAGATCGTGGCCATCCCCAAGCCCTCGGTGCCCACGGCGCCCGATGACAAACCCTGTGCCCGGCTTCTTCGGGGAGCAGCGGCACGGCGCGGGCTCCCACCAGAGCAGCAAATGGACCCCGGTGGGGCCGGCCCCCAGCACCTCGGCCCAGTCCCAGAAGCGCTCCCAGGGGCTGGGGGGCCACGGGCAGCGCTCGGGGGGCGGCGCGGCCGCGGGGGCCCGGCACGAGCGCGACTCCTACGGCGGCGGCGGCCGCAAGAAGGGCCAGCACGGCTCCGAGCACTCCAAGGGCCGCTCCGGCAGCCCCGGGAAGCCGCCGGCCGTGGCCTCGCTGGCCCCCGGGCACTCCAGAGCCCACGGCAGCGAGCACCACGGCAAGGAGCACCAGCGCTCCAAGTCGCCCCGGGACCCCGAGCCCAGCTGGGACTCTCCCTCGCGCGTGCCCTCCTTCGCCAGCGGGCAGCACTCGACCCAGTCCTTCCCCCCCTCGCTGATGTCCAAGTCCAGCTCGATGTTACAGAAACCCACTGCCTACGTCAGGCCGATGGACGGGCAGGAGTCCATGGAGCCAAAGCTTCCCTCAGAACACTACAGCAGCCAGAGCCACGGCGGCGGCGTCAACGAGCTGAAACCCAGCAGCAAGGCGCACCTCACCAAGCTGAAAATTCCCTCTCAGCCACTGGATGTAAGTTACTGGCTCTGTCCTGCCTTCTTAAGTGTAAATCCACCTCGGCTGGGATTTTCCAGCGTCTCCGAAGTCCCAATTTGCCTAACCCAAATGGAGTTTTTAGTAAACACTGTGTTTTTGTTACTCAAAGCAACTTCACCTAAGCTGTATTTTCAGTGGGGAGCATGCAAAAGAATTGTTTTTGTCTTCTGCTTCTTCAGTGTGGATACTGGGTTTTTTATTAAATAAAGGCTGAGACACTCAGAAAGGCTTACTTAACCCCCAGAGGCCAATTTTCACAGAGTATTTCTCTAGTCAGGAGTTAGGGAAATTGTAGGATATCCACAAATATTTTGACAAGCTGGGTAAATACATTGTTGTTCCTGGGAGCTGAATTGACTTAGAGTTGTTGATACAATATGCCTGTATCAGATTTTCTTTTGAAGTGAGCAGCAATTACTAGATGTGATTATTATACCTTCACACCACACTGAACAGGGTGCAGAACTTTTATCAGTCGTGCTGGATATAAAATCCTATTGGGTTAACAACTTGGAGGAGTTTGGTAATTCCCAAATCATTAGGACACAGACTCTGACTCCAGCTCACTTACAAGGAGAGTGCCTTTGCTAGTAATAAAGTCTCATTTCATCTCCGTCCAACTGCTGGAATCGTGGTAGCCAGAGAAAAGCCCTTGTTCCTGGGGTTGCAACAGATAGCAAAGTAAGATCCAGCACACAGGTAAGGAAATCAGGAATTACTTTATTTGTGAAGACCTGCCACATCAATGCTGATGCAGGGAATCCTTAAGTAGCTTTGCTTCTCTCTGCTTGTGGCAGGCAGGGATGCAGAGGATTCATAGTTTGGTAATCATTGCTGTTTCTGGGATCTCTCTGTGATGAGTGTTTTACTTGGGAATGCACTTTGTCATTCCTGTGCATTCACGGTCCTGCGCTTGAACTCAGATATTATCCTGGGGCTGCTTCCAGGAAATGACTGAAAGCTGTGATTCTCTTTCTCCTCTCTACAAGTTTTTAATATCCCTGCCTGTCTGTGATCACTTTAACTGTCAAGTGAAAAGTGAGAGATTATTATCACAGTTTTATGGATGGCATGTATTTGCTTTTCGTAACTGTGACTCATGCCATAAAAACATGGATCTATCTGATGTGAAAATTGCTGAAAAGAGTTAGCAAGGGCTCTTTGTGTCTATGTAGAGTCCGCATGAGTCACAATAAGGATTGAAGTTTGTTTTTAACTGTTTCTAGTCCCTGGAAAATTTGGGAGATGTTAATTTTGAGTTTTGATTTGTAGGCATCAGCCTCTGGTGAGGTGAGCTGCGTGGATGAAATCCTCAAAGTAAGTTCTTGGTGTTCTTGTTCCTACTTTGTTGAAAGTGCAGCCATTCCTGAGGAGGGGGGAGGACTCTGCAGTGCCAGAGCCTGTCCAGGTGCCGGTGGGCACAGGAGGGCTCTCCTGGTGCTCCTCCAGCACAGGGGGACTGGGCCAAGCTGGGAGCAGAGCTGGCCCTGGGTGTTGTGTGTGATCCCCTGGAGATCCTCACTGCATTCCTCCTCCCTGATAATCAGAACTACATTTCTTCCACCAAATTACAGTTTTTAATCCTGATATTTTAGGTTATACTAAATGCTTTGCTGCCCCATGGCAGCACTTTCCCTCTCTCATCCCTGGGTTATTTTCAAAGTCCTTTTACCCCTCCTGTGATGCCCTGTCCTGTGTGTGCTCTCACAAAAGCATCATCAGGTCCCTCTGGAGCATTTCCATGGCTTATTATTATTTCCTGTGACCTTCAGTCCTCCAGGGGCCTTGGGGATGCTCTGAGAGCATAGGAGGCACTTTCCAGCTGCAGGCATTTGATTTCCCCCTTTTCCTCAAATTCTACAGGCTTCCCTTTCCTAGGATTCTTCTTCCCACACACTCTGAAAGGATCAGACTCTGACTTGCACTGCAGTTTATCTTCAGGCCAGCCCAGCTCATTGATTTATGCCTTGCTGCTTGTTATTATGTCATAACTCTCTCTTCTCCTGGGTAGCAATTGAACATTCAGGTTAACATGCAAAATCTTTGTTGCACATTTGGGAAATTAAGATTTGAATATAAAGCTTAGTGAAGGGTGAACAATGAACTGAAAATTGAGAGAATCCAGATTGCAAGTTGAAACCTGATTTATTTTGGTAATAACTTTGATTTTTGTTGTGTTTCAGGAGATGACCCACTCCTGGCCTCCTCCACTGACTGCCATCCACACCCCCTGCAAAACTGAACCCTCCAAATTCCCCTTTCCAACCAAGGTCAGTGCTGAATCCAACAGTGGATGCTGTTGAGAAAGTAACTCCAGTTAAAGATCAGGATTTTGGAACTCCTGCGTTCAGTTCTGCATAATTTGGGTTTGTTTCAGTGCTTTGTCCCTCTTTATTTATCTTCACCTCATCTGTCAGCAGCTGCCTTATGAAAAATGTCCTTGGTTTTCCTCTGCTTTGCACAGACAATCTGCAAAGTTATCTGTGATACAACTTGCCTTTTTAATTTTTGTGGGATAAATTCAAACTTTCAAACTTTTGAAGCTTGGAAATGCCTTTGAGCCCTTTCCCTAACAGGGAAATGCTCTGCACCATTTTGTGTAGAACCAAGTGAGTTTGCTTCCATGTAGCAAAACAGAGACTGAATGGTAAATGCTGAGAAATTTAAATGGGCTTTTCTGCATAAATTGAATTTTCCTCTTAGTTTGAAGTCCACTAATAGTTGTGTGAGATTTTTTTTTTGCATTTTCAATTACAAAAAAATTCAGACAATTTAAGAATCACATGTTTTGCTGAAGTAATCAGTTGTTCCAAAAGATCCTCTTCCCAACCTCCTGTGTTCTTAAGAAGTGCTGAAGGGTTTAAGCAGTTAATTCCAGAGAGAAATCCACCTCTGCTGCTGCTGAGAGCACAGGGCACGTGTCCAGGGGAGCTGCTGGGGCTGACACCTCTGAGGAAGGAATTCTGCTGCTGCCTCCCCCTGGGCTGGGCCGGGCAGCTCCAGGGTTCCAGGGCACACTCGGGGCACTGGGAATTGTTTGCCTGGAAGAGCAGCTCTGCAGGATCCTGGAAGCCCAGGGAGGCAGCTGTGGGTGAAGCCAGCATGGGGAGCTGACTCACCCAGGAATCCATGATCTGCTTCCTGGGGCTGCTGATTACCAGTAAAAGATTCAACTCCTCAACGTGATTTCTCTCCAGACTCAACATCTCTCTGGGCTGAATTGGGGTGCTCCACCACTAACTTGGCAGAGCTTCAGAGTGAAGAAATTGCCCCGTTTGTCTTTTAAAAGTTACCTATGTAATAATTCAGACCATGCTCTCTCTCACCAGCTGCTGTTCTAGACACCACTTAATTGCTCTTAATTTCCTGTTTGATCCAAATTGCTCCCCAAAACAGAACATCCGAGGGAATAATTTTGAGAAGAGTTTCTCACCTGAGGTTTCTACTGTCATCTCTCTAATCCCATCCTTTTATGTGATTGCTTTGTCATGACCTTCCTTCAGCCAAAGCTTCCAGTCCCTGTTGGAAGGGCACATCCACAAACCTCCCCCAGAGTGCTCCAGGTTCAGGTTCTCATCCTGGCTGGATATCCCAGAGCAGGGGCAGTCCTGCTGTCACCACCTCTCTGGGACCTGTCCCTGGTCACTGCTTTTTGCTCCTCTTCAGTATCAAAAAATGCAGAATTTACCATTCGGTTCTCAGCTTTACTTTGGAAGGCATACCTAGAAATAAATCCTGTTTTCTGTTTTCCTAGCATTAGATCAATATTAATCTTGCAAATATTACTTTCAGTCAGGGTTTATTTGTGTGCTACGTAAAACTGTCAGCCTGGAAATAATTCATACCTTTCCTTGTCAACAAAGGTCCTTATTCCTCTGCTTTGAGTACTCATTCCTGAACCTTTGGGGAGATATTTTCCCTTTGCATTTTGAGCACCCTTGTCTGTGGGGCTGCTTGGTTTTAGTTTCCCTGGCATTTGACTGGGTTTGGGAAGAGGAAGGTGTGCAGAAATCCCTGTGGCTGTGACCCAGAGGCCACACTGTAACACTGCACAGCTCTGGCAATGCCTGAACAAAAAGGAGCTTTTTCAACCTCCCAACCTGGATTGTGTCTCTTCACCCAGTTTGCAAAAAATTCCATTTATGGCTGCTCTGAGTCTTTTTGACTTTTTGCCAGCTTTTTTATTTTGTGGCTGCACATCTTAGCCATGGAACTCTGTCAAATTCTCTCTCTGCATCCAAAGCCTATAATTTCCTCTGCCTTCTCCCCTCTGTCATTCTTGGCAGCAGCAGCTCTGCAGAATTCCAGGGAGTTAGTGAGCCATGGGCCTGTGCAGTCTGGGCCCAGAGCAGAATCCACCAAACAAAACACAACAGTGGTTTGCTTTAATCGAGCAGTTCTGTTGGAGGAAAGCTCCTTCTCTTTAGTACTGTGCTCCATTTATTGCTGAAGTGTTTCTCAGCATTGCCCCTGTGGGCAGAGCCTGGTGTGTTCTTCCTGCTCACATTAAATGGAGCTGCCCTTGGTGGACCACTTGATTTTATTTGTCAGACTCTTGGGATGGGATCACTTTCCCTGTGTGTAGGGAGTGAGTAACTCGAAGGAACCCAACCTCCTGACTGGGGCCTCTCTGATTACTATAAATATATCCAATAGTTCCCAGGAAGTCTTGGATCAGAAGAGAAAACTCCATGAAAATAGGTCAGGGAAAGTTTTATGGGTGCTGTGGAAAAATGCAGATTGCTGTGTCTTGATAAAAAATGTTATCCTGTGCCCTAACACTCTATAATTTTATCCATGGGCTCACAGTCAGACACTCCAGCAATGCTGGCAGTGTTTATGAGATGCATTGAGCAGCCCAGCTGCTGGCTGGGAGGGAGGGCTTGGCTGTGCCTGTCCCTGTCCCTGTCCCTGTCCCTGTCCCTCTGCAGAGCTGGGGCCAGCAGGACCCTCCTGCCCTCCCTTCCCTGCTGGGGCACACACTCTGCTCCTGGGAAGCAGAAAGGAGATGTGACCTGAGCTTTCAGGTGTGACCTGAGGTTTCAGGTGTGACCTGAGGTTTCAGGTGTGACCTGGGAATGTTCCCCCCTCCAGCCCTGCTGCCTCCTGTCCAGCTGGAGAATTCCTCTCTCCAGGTGGTTTTGTCAGAGTTTTTGTTTCCTGCTCCAGTGTCTTCCCTGTGTAACCTCAGTCCATTCTACTTTGCTTTAAAGGGTTTCCTTCCTTTCAGTTGGTTGCAATTTCTTTCTGAAGCAGACCTTTAGGAGCTGCTGCTCTCAATAACCTGGGAGTTGAAAGTAGAGCTTTTTTTTTTAGTCTCTGAGTTTCTTAAAGAAATATGTATCCAGTAGATGGCAAGGGAGTTGGAAAAAGTTGCACATTGAGCCATAACACCTCATTAAAGTGCACTTAGCTGAGAGTCAGTGCTGTGCCTCTGAAATAGGAAGTTGACTCAAGTGGGGGATTAGGCAGGTGTGCTCTGCACAATTCCCAATCCATGTGCTGCTGCAAGGGGTGCCAGTTCCCCATCCTGTGCTCCCCAGTGCTGTGGCTTTGGAAATGTGCAGTTTGAGGTCTTTAGTTCTTTTCTCACTCAGTTTGTTGGCTTGGCTGAGCTGCCAGTGGCAAAGGAAACCAGGGATTCCCACCCTGCCTCCTCCTACCTGTGCAAATGATAAGAAATGGATTTATTTTGAAGGGAGTGTGGCTGTTCACAAGGCTTCTCTCCATCTTCACTTTGCTCTTGAATTCTTTCTTAATTTATTGTTGTTTTTATTGTCCCTTCCTTTCAGTTAGTAAAGATCAGAGGTATTGGAATCACCTCCCAAGGAAAGCTCCTTACGAAGTTCTCCATCTACAAAATTCTTGTTCAATGCATTGTTCCATTTTTGAAATACAAAGCTGAGGGAAATTGAAAACATCTCAAGGGTGCTTTGCTGTGTAAAGCTTTTGTGTGTATAAAAACTTCATTCTGTAAATTGCCTCTGGAACCACTGCCTGGCACTGGCTTGGTGTGAGGGAAAACCAGGTCACAGGTGGACCAGGAAAAATGGAATTCATTGTTGAATTGTAGCTCTGGTTTGCCATTGCCAAAGCATGTAAGTAAAATATGTGTATACAACTAGAAATTGCAAATATTGGACTCCATTTATTTTTCTGGGGTTATCAGTTGTCCTCATTTTGAAATGAGGTCAGGAAAGTCCTATTTTAAAAAGGCACTCGAGCCTGGAAGGGAGTTTACAGTGGCTCATAGCCTCTGTGTATTTGTTAAAACAAGGCTTTGGGATTTCAGTAAAGTTCATCCTCTGCTGAGTCTTGGGAGTCAGAATTGGAGTTTATGAAATGGGAATACTGAGGAAGATAAAAGTGCTGAAATCTGCAAGGCTTCCTCTTTCCTGGCTGGTTTTATAGGATATTGGGAATGAGGAGTTGTTCTCTGTGAGGATGGGCAGGCCCTGGCACAGCTGGGGCTGCCCCTGGATCCCTGGCAGTGCCCAAGGCCAGGTTGGAGCAGCCTGGGACAGTGGGAGGTGTCCCTGCCATGGCAGGGGTGGCACTGGGTGGGCTTTGAGGTCCCTTCCAGCCCATCCTGTGCCTCTAAAATGCCATTTCATTGGCTTCTCTACCAGAGCTGGCTGGAATTCTGTGCTGCCCACCCAGGCTGGGCTTCCTTTGGGGCAGAGTGTGCAGAGCTGGTCCCATTTGAAAGCTCCCCTTGTCCCTAAGGCTCCTTTGTGGCTGAGGAATATTTTTTGTTGAGATTTTTTTGTTCCAATTTCTGTGTGTGCCTGGAGAAGGAAAATGAGGAGGAAAGGGTTGGAAGGAAAGCACTTCAAACAGCAGCAGAGTTTGTGTGTGTGTCAGGAGCATAAACAAACATCCTGAACAGTTCCTCTCCATCCTAAACAAACTGGAGGAGGGGATTTAGGGAAGTCACCCAGGGATTCGGGAGCTTCAGCCCTGATGTGCCCTTGGGAACAGCAGGAAGTGGCTGAGGAAGAGGAGTGTGAAGGTCTCACCTGGGGTGCCCCAGGGCCTAGGGAAAGAATCACTTTTTTTGCTTGTTGTTGTTTTTTCCCCTTTTCCAGAGGTGGTGTCATCCATTATGTAGAAATAATCTCTTCCTTACAGCCTGGTTTTTAGTACCTTGAATTCCCACTGAAAAAAAACCCACTTGTGATGTTTTATTCCCCCAGGAGTCCCAGCAGTCCAGTTTTGGCACTGGAGAACAGAGTGAGTACATGAAACTTCCTGGAATGTGTTGAATATTTTTGTTGTCTTTCTGCTCTCAGCATCTCCCAAGATGTCAGGGCTTTTAGGAAATGAGGTTTTCCAGACTGCTCACAGGATGGAGGCTGACTTCAGATTTTCTCTGCTTTCTCAAGTTTTAAGCTGTTAAACAGTTGCTTGATTTTCTTTTGCATTTCTTGTTCAGATCTTGGAGGTTATCACTGAGTGGAAGGGTGGTGTATTTGAGGGAAAAGATGTATTTTAATTGATCCAATTCTGTACAAATGCCTCTATGATTGATTTGAAAATAACTGAATACTAAACCAAAACACCTTAAAAAGCCCAACTCCCTGCTTAGGGACATACTAGAAACCAGAAGAGAACTTCTGCTTTTATTTCAGTAGAAAAAGCACATGGCAGTTTCACCATTTATTGTTACTTTGACATTTTAAAGTCAAGAGAGAGAACTGGTCAGGAACTTAAATCACATGCTTTTGTCCTTGAGTTTCTTGCACTTTTGGGCTTTGGAAAAAAGTAGCTTTTATTTCTTTTAAACTGTCATTATTTTGAATATTAGTGAAATGAACATGAAACTCAGTAAATATCAGGTAAAATTGAATTAAATTAGTGCTGTTACCTTCCAAAAGTCCTTCCACTCCCTCTTGAAGTGATTAAACAGCTTAAATAGTAAAAGAAGAATGGTTTATTCTTAGATATTCACAAGCAGCTTAATCTGAACACCTGATACAGTGGGGAATTAAGGAAACAAATTCAAGCTTAATTCCATGATGCTAAACCATAGGCTCACGTTATGGGAGCAGCTGATCTTTAGGTGTGGAAAAGAAGAGCCAAGGTTAATTAAACACAGAGCCAGTTTCCTGTGCCTTCTTGGATTTTCTGGAGAGCTTTTAACAGCTCTGTTCTTGTTTTTGTTGAGCTGTACCCAGTTATTTACCAGAATGAAAGAAAAGGGTGTATTCCTGCTGTCAGATTTAGTGTGTGAGCTGGATTTTGGGGTGTGGGGGTTCTCATCCATCAGAAGCTGTGTGGGGATGCTGGAGCAGTCAGAGCTCAGCAGGTGCATCTCTGTCCCAGAACCTGCCTGTGTAAGGCAAGAATTTCATCTTGCTAGGAGCAGAACAGTTTTCCACACCATTAATAACAAATTATTGTGTATTGGTTCACACAGCAATGATTTAAATGGTTTTCTCTATTTTCTTGGTTAAATGATTTGCTGTATTTGGTGTTTGGCTCTGCATCCTCCCTGCCTCAGCCTGGGGGAGGTGGTACCTGCTGTCCCCTGCTGCTGCTCCCTCCTGTCCCCTCACATGGCTTTGCTTTGTCCATCCTTGTGGCAGCTTTGGGGGAATTCTCCTGCTGTGCCTGAGTTTTCAGCTGTGCTTTTCTTCTTTTCTTCTCCTAGAACGATACAATCCCTCCTCCAAAACCTCCAATGGTCATCAATCCAAATCGTAAGTGCCTGCTGAGCAAACATTTCACAAACAAAAGTTGTGTTTTAAGAGATTTAGGACAAGGTGTGTGGTGGAATGTGAGTGACACTCCAGCATCCTTCTCCTTGGCTGGCAGGGAAATGTTTTTTGGGACAATAAACCAGATATTGCTCACTGGAGTGAGTAAAAAATACCCTGAGCTGCCTTTCTGCTCCTTTGCTTTCCTGTCAGCTGCCCCAAGAGGGGAGAGGGAGTTTGCACCTTGGAATTGGCTTGGGAATCAGAAAGGGCATCAGCATGGGATGGGACTAACAGAGCTGGCAGCTGGAGGTTGCACAAATTCAGGGTGAGGAAAGGTTTTGGATTGGAGGAGACAGAAAACTGGGTCTGGCATCTTGTGAGGTTTGTTCTGCTCTCCCTTTAAGTCCCTGACAAATGTTTTGAACACAGACCCAGCAACACAGAAAAACTCAGAGGCAACTGGAATGTTCTGCATGGCTGTAGTCCACCTTTCTCAGACTTAAAAATCAGTGATATGCAGTTAAAAGATGGTTTCCAAATAAATCTGCCCATAAAAATAAATATTTACCAGTTTACTGTGACAAAACAACTTTAAATATATTTTGGTAAAGAAAACCCTTGAAAAGGAGATAAATGCATCATCTGTAAAATGGTAGCAACGAGCAGTGGTTCAGGAGTGGGCTCCTGGAGCTTATGTTGCTGTTCAGATCAGCAGAGCAGCTCACTGGGAAACTCAGGAGAGTCAGACTTTTAATTCTTTCTCATTTTCTCTCCACAGATGTGAATCGAACCAGACAGAGTAAGATGTTTTCTTTTTATAATCAAATGTTTCCACTAATCAGAAAGGCCCTGCTGTGTGTTTTCATTGTGCTCATGCATTCTCAGTGTGTGAAGCTGTGTGTGTGTGACTACCAGCAGTAATTATGGCTTTGGATACAGTAATTAATGATGGCTCAGGACAGTTGCAGTGCTGCCACGGGACAGGAAGCAGCCACTGGGGCTGGCTTGCTTTCCTCCATCTCCAACACAATTCTTGCCCATTGTGTGTAAGAAGTTGAACATAACACAAGTTACCTCCTCCCACACCAGTAAATTGTGTCAGATTTCCTTTCTAAGTTTAACAGAATGGACTCAGGAGCCAAAGTACCTGAATCCTCATTCTTCTCTGAGAATGAGTCAACTCTCCATTCTTAACCCTGAAATGTGTGAGTGCTGTCTGGTGGCTCTCGCCCACGCAGCCTCTGCAGGATAAACAGTGCCATGTTGAAATCTAGCAGAATGCTTTGGAAGTAATTAAAGAACTTGGAAAAACTTGTCTCACTTTCTCCCTTTTCCCTTAGTATGTTGAAAGATGACTTAAAACTCAGCAGTAGTGAAGACAGCGATGGAGAGCAGGTAAGTTCCTCAGGTGGCTTCCCAAAAACCACTGCACTCATCCAGGGGCAGCCCTGGGCAGGGAGCAGGAGATCTGTGGAACTGAAATCTCCTGGAATGTTTTTAGACAAACCTCAGGCATTCCTAAATGCAATCTTGGGGGAAATTTTGTGCAAACAAATTGAAATGTTGTGTTTTGTGGAAACAGTTTGCTTTTATCTAGAAATTCTTATTAACTGATTTCACATGGGCCTTCTCTGAACATCAAGTTACAATAGTGCACTTTAAAACTTATATCATGGCTCCTTAATTAAAGATAAACCCCTTTGTGTTCTGCCATCCCAGCTACAGAGCTCATGGTGTGAACATCTGTGTGAGTTGGTGCCCTGGGATGTTTGGGGTGACAAGGAGTCCCTGGGAGTACAGCTGCACCTTTATATTTATCAAAAAGTCTCTTTTTTACTCTTTCCAGGTTTAACTTTGTGCAGCTTCTGCCAGACTGGCACTTTAAATGCTAAATAAAAATGGAATATATGTCTGTGCTGCCCAGTAGCTCCCACTGCTCTGGGGTTTCTTCTCGGTTCTGGTACTTGATTTTCTTCAAGTGGAAAACTTGAAGATGGTGAACTCCACTTACCCTGGGCATCTCAGGAAAATCATTGTGAAATGCTGAATCATCTGATTCAAAAAGGTGGAAGCAAGATATTAATTAGTGGTAGAAATGGCAACTCTCACAAATGGAGTCAGAATACAGAGACTTGTGCTGAAAACTTAGAGAAAATCATGCTGCTTATCTTTCTGTATAAGGAAAATGCAGGTAAATTTAAACTACTGCAAATAATGGATATTTTAGAAATGAAAGGCTCTAAACCAATGTTTTACAACTTAATTGTATATACCAGCCTAAAATAGCTTCTAGAAGCTTCATGCTCTTTTTTTTAATTGCAGGACTGCGATAAGACCGTGCCAAGGAGCACACCTGGAAGGTAGGAATTGAATTCCTGGGGGATTGCAGCACATGGGGAAGTTCAGCTCAGTCAGCATTCCTGGCTTGGTCTTGTTTCCAAAATTCATCTTTGTCCTTTGGCTTGTACTAAAGCAAAAGTGATGAAAATTTAATCAGTGATTGAATAGTAATAAATATGATATTAAATATTTCCTGCAAATGAGACTGACCACTTTGGGAAGGGGCAGCACCCAAAGGCTGAACTGTGTTCACTTAGGCTGAATTTTCCCCTGAACGCTGATGAAAATGTTACATTTTGTTACTTCTAATGCCAGGGTTGGAAGGCTGTACCTGTGCCTCGGGTAATGCTTGCTTTCCCTGCTTTGTGTTGCAGTAATTCTGAGCCTTCCCAGCACAACAGTGAAGGAGCAGATAACTCCAGGGATGACTCGAGCAGCCACAGCGGCTCCGAGAGCAGCTCGGGCTCCGACTCGGAGAGCGAGAGCAGCTCCAGCGACAGCGAGGCCAACGAGCCCTCCCAGAGCGCATCCCCCGAGGTAGGGCAGCCCTGCAGCAGCTGCCTCCAGTCCTGCACTCAACAGCACTAAAGTTCAGTAAATTCTCACTGTTAGAGGCAAAACACCGACACGAGCTCGCTGTCAGGCTGGGCTCTTCTGCTGCAGTTCCTGTGCTGCATGTGACAGTTCTCTAGATAAGCCCACGTTTGATGTTTGATTTGAAGTGGTTTTTACCAGCAGTTGTCTGTTGAAGAGCAGAATTAGATGTGGTATCAGAACCCTAAAAAACCATGGCATCAAATGTTGCCTGTTGGTAGCAGACAAAGGGAAAAATTGTGTTATTTGGGCCTGTATTTATTTATCATTTCATTCGTTTATCAGGTTTTGGGTGTCCCTCGTGCTTTGGTGTGCAGCATCATACAGCTGCCACGTGGGAAAGATTGAAGAAATGGGAAATATTTTATCTAACTCTGTTTTTTACTTTGTTTTTAGCCAGAGCCACCACCCACAAACAAGTGGCAGCTGGATAACTGGTTGAACAAAGTTAATTCCCATAAAGTGTCACCAGCTTCTTCCGTGGACAGCAATATCCCTTCTTCCCAAGGCTACAAGAAAGAGGGACGGGATCAGGGTACAGGGAGTGGGTACACTGATCAAGGTGGATCCAAGGACTCCATTTCTTCTACACCAGGGAGAGATTCCAAACCCACCCAGAAGGGCTCGGAGAGCAGTCGTGGGAGGCAGAAATCACCTGCCCAGAGCGACAGCTCGACTCAGAGGAGGACTGTAGGGAAAAAACAGCCCAAGAAAGCAGAAAAGACATCTGTGGAAGAGCCCAGAGGAGGTCTTAAAATAGAAAGCGAAACCCCAGTAGACATGGCAACAAACATCCCTTCAAACAGGCACAAGGCAGCCACCAAAGGCTCCAGGAAACCCAATATAAAGAAGGAGCCCAAGTCTTCCCCTCGGCCTACAACGGAGAAAAAGAAATACAAGGCTTCGAGCAAATCTGCCCAGAAATCCAGGGAATTCATCGAAACAGATACCTCATCCTCTGATTCAGATGAAAATGAGAGTCTGCCTCCTTCCTCACAAACACCCAAATACTCTGAGAGCAATAGGACTCCTGTTAAATCTTCCATGGAGGAGGATGACAGCTTTTTCCGGCAAAGAATGTTCTCTCCTATGGAAGAGAAAGAGCTTCTGTCCCCGCTGAGTGATCCTGATGAAAGGTACCCACTCATTGTGAAGATTGACCTGAGCCTCTTATCCAGGATACCAGGGAAGCCTTACAAGGACCCCGAGGGAGCCAAGGCGGAGAAGAAGAGCGCCCCGGAGAAACACGGCCGGGAGGGCCAGAAACAGCCCTCAGACAAGGGCTCCACCAAAGGCAAGAGGAAACACAAACAGGTGAGCCCTCTGGGGACAGCTGCCTGTCCCCTCAGCCCTTGGGCAGCCCAGAGTGCAGGTGACAGCTCAGGGCAGGGACTGAGCCGGGCAGGAGCAGCTGTGCTGCCGTGTGTAGAACCCCTGGATCATCTCCTGGTACAGGAGACTGCTGGGATTCTCTTGCAGAAACACCTGTGGGAGTGTCAGCCCTGTAACCAGAGCTTAGGGAGATCACAAATCTGTGCCTCTGAGCTCTGCATCCAGCCCTCTCCTGCCTCCCTGGAACCAGCCCCTGGTGCTCTGCAGGCCAGCTCAGGCAGCTGATCCAATGGGAAATCCACCTGGGAAAAAACACCCAAAAGTCAGTTTTCAGCTGGATCAGCTCTCAGAGCCATGGAAATGCCCATTGCCAGGATAAGGAATGGGGCAGGACTGGGCCTGGGGCTTGGCAGCAGCAGCAAACATCTCAGGTGCTGCTTTACTGGGAGCAGGGTCATCTCTCCGTAAGAATACTGAATCCTTCCCAAAACCATTTCATCTTTTCAGCTAGAAGTAAGAAGCAGGAATGGCTGGGGGACAGTAAAATGGCAGGAGACAGTGGGAGAACTGAACAGAAGGGATACTCTTGGAGGGGGAAATGTGAGAAGTCAATGCTGGTGTAATTTTAAACTGCTTTTTGAAAGCTCAGCACAGGGACCCTGTATAAAGGGCAAAGCTGGGGCTGTCAGCTGGGCTCAGTGATCCAGGGAGTTTGGTTTCCAGGAGTGTAGGGCTATGAGGCCCTGGGGCAGGGATTCAGAAATCCCTGTGCTGCTCTGGATGTCCCTCTGGAAACTCCATTTTACCATGTCCAAGGGATCTGGCAGGGGTTGGAGACTTTGTTGACATCCCAGGATTGTGGGAGACCATTGCCAGAGGAGATGGATCATCCCAGTTACACCAGTTTCCTACTGAGCAACCAAAGCAGACTGGATCCCTGGCTGAAGTCAGTGTCCTGCAGGAGCCCTGACATGTAACTGCAAACAGATTTATCCTGTTCTGTTCCTAACTGAGATTCCTGTTTTCTCTGGCATGAGAAATGAGCTGCTTTTGTAAAAAGGGAATAACTCTGCCCACTGCAGTGAACAATTACTTTTACAGGTGTTGCTGTATAGCTCCTGATGTTCCTGGGAATGCACTCACACATTCCAGTGGGTCTGAATTCCCTGGCTCCTCTCTCTTTGGCCAGTTTAGCCTTTAAGCACACATTTGGAATTACAGTATTAAAGATCTGTGCTCTCACATCCAAACCACAAAGCTTTGGTGAGATCAGTTAAATTCAGGATTTATCCCAGGAAACAGTGGTGGTTAAATGTTGTGAAGCCTCAGGTTGCTCTGCTGCTTCCTGAGAGGATGGGAACCTGGGTGAGGCAAGGACAGAGCCCCTTTCCCCACCCTGCAGTTTAAGTTTGTGCTCCAAACCCAAGTGCCACCACTTGATTTTCTAATTTCCTGGGTTTTCTTGATCACAATTCTCGGATTGCAGCATCAGTGACAAAACTGGGGTTTGTTACCAGATGATTTATTCTGTGAGGCCCCATTTTCCCTCTTACTCACTGGATTGATCCCTCCAGTGCTCAGTGAAGACATCTTAGAAATTTACCTTCAAGACCTTGTGATCTGAGGATTAAATTTATATCAATACTTAATCTTCAGCATCTCTGAGCTGACTTTAATAGACTGATTTGATTTCTACCCTTTCCTGGCATTGATCAGACACCTCTTTAGGCCCCACAACATCAAATCTGTCTCCTGATCCTGCCAAAGCCTTTGGCAGATTTTGATGAGATTTCATGTTTGTAATTTATCTGTGCTGAAATGAATAACTTGGCTGTTGCTACTTTTATCAGGTTGTAATTTAGCAGCCAGACTGGGATTTTCATTCTGTTCTAATGTCAGGGTCTGGTAAGGATTTGTGAGGATGAGGATGGGCCATGGTTTTGGGGTCTGGTAAGGATTTGTGAGGATGAGGATGGGCCATGGTTTTGGGCTCTGTACTAACTGTGAAACACCTGCTCAGTGCTGTCTCTGTGTGAAATACTCCACTCTCAGTGATGTGTAAATGTGGATCTTTGCTGGAAGTTTCTCTCATTTGCTTTGCTCAGAACGAGGATGAAAACAGAGCCAGTGAAAGCAAGAAAACGAAACTGGAAGAAAAAGCTCCCTCAGGACACAAGAATTCCAGCAGCAGGGAGTGAGTATCTCTGCTCTTCCTGCTCTCAGGGTCAGGGGGCCTGTGCAGAGAATGGTGCTCATCTTCCCCCCTTCTCCCCTCTCCCACCCTAAGTTTTCCTAAGTTTTTCCTCCTCCTAATTAGGAAAATTTCATTTTTTCTTACCCTTCAAACAAATTTACTTCAGAGCTTCTACAAGCAATTGGTGGAAATGAATTTCCATCCCCAAAAACATTGGCCAAGGACAATTGTGCTCCTTAACAAAACGAGGTGACCTCTCCTGTGAAGGGAATATTTCCTTCCTGGTTTTCTCTGATACACAGTGGGACTTGGGTTTGGTCTAGAATCAAAATCTGTGCTTTTAAATTAACCCCATCTGGTAATTCTCTGTTTAGTAAGTTTTAAACTGGGAATAAACTCCTGAACTGGCTTTCTTTGGGAAGCTGATGGCATTGAGCTTTGGATCCATGGACTTATCTCCCATCTCCTTTGTTTGTTAGTGCAAGAAAAGTGTGAGTGATACCAAAGCAAGGTAGTACAGAATGAGCAGATCAGTCCCATTGTTTAATATGTTATTTCTGGGTTCCCCGTGTTTTTTGCAACACCTGTTATGCCTTTATTTGGTTCATTTCTTGGTCAGTATTAATCCACAGGAGAGATTAAGTTTTTTTCCACTGCATTTTGAAACTTCTGTTTCAGTTCAGGCAATGAAAACTGGTATAATTGTGTCATGGAAAATATTCCTGTCCTGTGAGCAATTGCCAAATTACAGAGGTGTGAGAAGCTGCAGCAGTTTGGATGCTACAACTTTTGTTTGCCCCTTCTGAATTAAACAGTGTCTTACTGTTTGTTAGGAAACAGCTGTAGAATGAATGGATAGTTTGATTTTTACCTGATATTTGATATTTTTCTGTTCTTTGCCTGACTGCCAGTGCAGTTCTCTAAAGGACATTTAATTAAATGAAATATGATTTTTCCAGAAATAATGTGTAAAAATATGGATGGTGGGAGGGCAG
This sequence comes from Molothrus ater, assembly GCF_012460135.2. NCBI lineage: Eukaryota > Metazoa > Chordata > Aves > Passeriformes > Icteridae > Molothrus > Molothrus ater. Next base: position 17,395,820 of record NC_050492.2, on the reverse strand, counting down.
GAATAGCCAGCAGCATTCCTCAGCAGCCAAGTGAGAGTGTCCTGAAAGGCTGTGCTGGGGAAGTTTCCCATTCCCTGAGTTCCAGAGCTTTATCTGGAGCATCTTTCCCTGGAGCTGTTGGCTGGCTGGTGTGCACAGACAGCCTGGCGCTGGCACTGGCTCCCACTGCTGAAATTTGGGAGGGTTTGGGATGGTTTTTGGACAGAACTGGTGCAGGGGTGGGGTTTTATGGTTAGAACTTGTCTGGCTTTGCCTGTGCTTTCAGGTCAGAACAAATAAAATGGTGAAAACAAGTTCAATCTGGCTTTGGAGAAACCTACTCACTGAGAGGATTATTCTGCTTTTCTCCAAAGCTGGGTCTGACAGTAAAAATCTTGGAGGGAAAAAGGTGTTTAGTTAGAGATTTAAAAATCAGACTTTTGTGCGTTGTTTTTTTGGGGTTGTTTTTGTTTGTCTTGGTTTTGTTTGTTAAGGAAGAAACCCAACCCCTGAATTTGTTCCTCTTTTCCAGGTCTTCAAAGCCAAGTGCTGTTAAAGAGAAGGATTTGCTGCCCTCCCCTGCTGCCCCAGCCCCGCAGAAGGATTCCAAGCAGGAACACAGCTCCAGGAAGAGAACAGTCAGTCAGTCCTCATCCCTAAAATCCAGCAGCAACCCGGGCAAGGAGAGCAGCAGTGGCAGCAAGAGCAGCTCCTCCTCCAAGCAGAAGAAGACAGAGGGGAAGGGGTCCAGCAGTGCCAAGGAAGCCAAGGTAAAGGGCTGGTTCTGACCCTGCCTCCTGTGATTTGTTCAGTTTGATCTAAACAACCATTTCCAGTTCAGTTCAAGCATCATTAGTTTGGGATGTGCATTGTTTCCTGTCATAGAGCTCAGGGGCCTTGGAAGGCCATAAATGAGAAGACACCTTGGAGAGATCATGGAATATGAATGCTTATCCTGCCAGATCCCTGTGTTAGTAGAGGAATGGCTTTAATCACTCCTGGTGACTGGTGCTGCCTGTTCATTGTTTAGGGTGGTTAACAAGAACATCCCTAGAAAGCTGGAAGTGGAACTGTGAGGCTGCTCTGGTCTCCTCAGAGCAGACACAGAGCTTGTCCTGGTCCCAGAGGACAGCAGGAGCTCAGCCCGTGCTCACTGCTGGGCTGGGAAGCTCTGGCTCTCATTTTATGACATTGTAGGAAGATTATTGCAACTCCAGCTCAGCAATTTACAGAGCTCTCCATGGCTGGAGGGGAGAAAACATGGTTATGGAGATGGTGCAGAAAATGGTTTGTAAGAGATTTAGGTTGGGCAGATAGATGTGATGGAACTTAAAAATATAAATGTCCTCCAGCCAGCTTAATTTGTGATATGTTTGTTGTTTTATACTCAGGTGTGCTTACTCATGTCTTCCTCAAAGGAGTAACTACTCCTGTGTGAGTTTTTCAAGGCAAAGGCATTCAGAGAGAGTATTGTTGATAGAAATCCTCCAAATCCTCCTCATCTCTGTTAGAGTAGAAAAGCAGGATTTAGAAACAGTGACAGGTGAGATGGAGGGAGGGATTTCCTGCCCCTGGTGTGTCTGGAAAGCCTTGGCTGCGCTCTCCCCCTGCAGGAGGAGCCCAGCCCAGCCCCGTGGGAGCATCCTGGGAGCTGAGTTATTCCCAGAGCTCCTGCAGCCTGTCCTTCCTGGAGGCAATGGGGAAGCCATGGGGGAATCTGGGCAACAAATGCTCTTCTTGTAATCATGGCATGGATTTCCCTTCCAGGAAAAGATCCTGAACAATTCCTCCAGCTGCCCTCCTGCCTCTGCTCAGGCCACGGAAAGTGTGAAGTCGAGGAGAGCAAAGCTTGTTTTTGATGATAGGTAAGGACAGAAAATTCCCTTTCCCTCTGGATCTTGAGCACAGGCAGCTCCCATGGAGCAGAGCTGGCATTTTGCTCCACAGAAGATGTTACACACAAGCTCTTTGTCAAAGAAAATACCTTGGAAAAAAAGTAAAACAAATATTTCACCATCTTGTGCAGACTTGAGGTTTCAGTTGGGCCAATTCAGGTTCAGCTTGCTCTGAAAGCACTTCTTTAAATACATTTTACAGATGAAATTATGTTTGCACCAAATGTAAAATAACTTTCTGCTTAAGAACTTGCTTGAAATACTGTTGGAATTACCTGAAACTACAGAATTAACTTGAAACTACTTTTAGCAATTTTTAATTAAGTAAATTAACAGATTCCTTTTAACAGTTTTATCATAGTGTAGCTTGAGTTAGAGCAGAAAAAGCCCTGGAATGTGGCAGCATTAAGGAGCTGCAGCTACAAAAGGCAGTGGCAATGTGTGGCTCCAGTCCCTCAGTCCATGCCCTCTCTTGCAGGACTTACTCAGCTGATCACTATTTGCAGGAAGCAAAGAAGCTGAAACACAATGCAGATGCTTTGGTGAGTGGGTCTGCAGTGCCCCCCCGGTGTGTGCCCCGGTCCTGGGGCTGGTTTGCAGCTGTGCCATGCTCCTGGCACTCCCTGGCACCACTGCTCTGGTGCTGAGTGTTCTCCCTGCCTTGCAGTCGGACAGGTTCGAGAAGGCCGTGTACTACCTGGATGCTGTCGTGTCCTTCATTGAGTGTGGGAATGCATTGGAGAAAAATGCTCAGGAATCCAAGTCCCCGTTCCCTATGTATTCAGAAACTGTGGAATTAATCAAGTAAGCTTTGCAGGGCTCCTGCAGGGGCAGGTGGGTGCGGGGAGCTCTGGGTGGGCAGAGGCTTTGCCCCCAGGTTTTGAGATCTGTTGTCATTCCCAGTGACACTGGAACAGTGACCACTTCTTTCCAGTTGCTGGAGTTGAAAGCATTTCCAGGAAGGGGGAGGTGATTCCTGCTGAGGCTTCAAGTCCCTCTACAATGAGTGACCCACAAAGAGCAGAATTATTCTGGTTACTGCTGAGTCAATGCTTTATTCAGTGCTGAGAGATGTTCCTAAAACAGTGGGGACAGCTGAAACTGGAAATTCATGAGAACATGAGTGTTTTGTGAATGATAAACCAAGGTAGTTTTTGTTTTGGGGCTGATTTGCTGCCTTTCTCTGCAGGTACACTATGAAACTGAAGAATTACTTGGCCCCGGATGCGACGGCTGCAGACAAAAGGCTGGCAGTGCTTTGGTGAGTGTGCTGGGGCTTCCTGCAGTGCCCACATCTGTAACCTACACAAAATGCTGCTTTGCACTGAGCTCTTGGGTGTTCCTGAGCCAAACACAGGAGATTTCCACTTGTCTGTACACAAACATTCATCTGTGTCTGATGGCTGTAAATGGGGGTGCTGCCAGCAAGGGCCAAGGCTTTGCCTCATTGCAGGGTGAGAGCAGGAGATGCCTCCTGAGCTCCAGGGATAAATCACACCTGGACTGGCTCTGGGGGCTGGCAGAGGAGCCCTGAGGCCGAGGGAGTGGCTGCAGAAGGTGTGGAGGAGCAGAGGTTCAGGGCAGAGCAGAGGGCAGGCCCTGGCAGGGGCTCAGGGGAGCAGTAAATGAACCCCTTGCCTCAACTGGGTGGTGCCTCCCAAGCCCAGCAGCAGCACTGAGAGTTCAGTTCCAGCTCGAGGCACACGGAGCTGTTCCAGTTCTGAATTCCCTTCAGGATTTCAAGGTGGTTGTGGATTTTCTGGTTGAGTTACAACTTGAGGGCTGAGTTGGCAGAGAGAACATCATGACCACAGCTATTAGATTTTTGAAATTCAATGAGTTGAGATAAACCTGACTTTAATTATGACTGATTTGTCCTGTCTTTGGGCAGCCTTCGGTGCCAAGCTCTGCTGTACCTGAGGCTTTTCAAACTGAAAAAGGAAAGTGCATTGAAATACTCCAAAACTCTGACTGAACATCTGAAGGTAATTGCATCTGTATTTTCTGAACAATAAAACCTAATGGTGTGGAAGCTCTACATAATTTTAAGTTCCCAAATCCAGTTTCAGACTGCTGCATGTGGACACCTGTTTAGAGCTGGACTTGAAGGTGTTTTAAAGCTGGGCAGAGCTTTAAAACCTTTTTTAAAACCCAGGACCCTGCTGGTCCTGGCATGACAGCTCTGTTAATTTGATCTTCTTTAATACATGTAGTAGACTTCAAGTTGATGGCAGTAGGATGTTGGCTGGGTTTAGGGAAATTACCCATGAATTTATCTAAATTTCTGTGCAGCTGGTTCTGAAGCTTCCAGCTCTCAGTGCTGAGAGGAAACAGGCTCATCACATACCCAGTCTCTCAGATTTGGGATATCTTCAATTGTTCACTGCCAGTGATAAGAGTCTTTCTGTTAAAGGGCTGAAAAAATCTCAAATGTTCCCATAAGGGACAATGGGCTAATACTTGTTTGTTTTGCTAAAATAACCCCTTAATTTGTGTCTTGGCCATCAGTAAAAAAGGATATTTCCCTAAATTATAGTTTACTGTGATATTATTGAGAACATAACTTCAAAGTACAACTATGGAAAAAAACTTGGTTAAAAAGAACCAATTAAACAAGCAGATAAAATGTAACTAGTGAAAGTATAAGTACAAATCAGGTGAAATGTGTCTTTTTCCCCCCACAGAATTGCTACAATAATTCTCAAGCACCATCACCTGGTATGGGAAGGTGAGTGGTAAAAGCTGTTACTTCTATTTCTCAACTTAAAAGACATTTTCTCCATTTCCTGTGTGCCAGGGGGCTCAGGGAGCAGCTTTTGGGGTGGTTATTTGAAGGGTGTGGATTTTGATCCATTTTTTGTGTAATTATCATGGTGGAGGGAGGTGCTGCAGCTCTGCAGGGTTTGTCAGGGTAAAAAAGGAGCAGTGTGCCACTAACCCACAAACCATTCATCCCAGGGAGTTTTGGTGTTTCATTTAATGCTTCTCCCCCCAAACAAGAGCTTTGTTAGTGCTGCAAGGCCAGAGGTTACCAGCACGTGCAGGATTCTCTGTTCCATAGTTTAGCAATTGCTTCTGCTCTTTTAAACCCAATAATGGACCTTTGATAAATTATTGCATGAGTTTAAGGGTGGGGCCACTTCAGATTTCCATTGTGTTACCTGCAATAATGTAATACAGTGCAATATTCTGGCAGTGGAGTTACCAGGTAGCTGTAATTTTTTCTTAATGTTCATTTAAGCAATGAATTTAAGATTTTATTGAATTCTGAGATGCTGAGGTTTGGTAATTAGGTTTTGTAAGCTATAAATAATTATTGGAGGATCCTTAGCAGTTCCCAGCTCGAGATTCCCATTTGTTGTTGGGCAAATCCTGATTTTTGGTGGTCTCCTGATTTTGGGAGTGTTTTCCCATCCCACACCCTGAGTGTGGCAGAGGGGACATCTCAGAGCATGGTGTGTCTAAAGCTGGTGCATTTCTGCCTTTCCATCTTGCCCTCTGGGTGAGCAGCAAACCTGTTGGGATGCCATCTCCAGTCTCTCCAAAGCTGTCTCCAGGGAATTCAGGAAATTACTCTTCTGGGGCAGCCAACCCTTCAGGGAGCGGGTCCTCGGTGACGATCCCGCAGCGCATCCATCAGATGGCTGCCAGCTACGTCCAGGTCACCTCCAACTTCCTCTATGCCACTGAAATCTGGGAACAAGCAGAACAGCTCTCGAGAGAGCAGAAAGGTAAGGGCTGCCTCGGGGGGATGGAAACCTCCAGAGGGGGCTGGAACACTCCCAGGCTTTGATTCTGTTGATGGAGCCCTGAGTGCTGAACCTCTGCAAAATCAGGGGGAATGTGACACCTTGGGTTGCAGGGATAACCCCCAGGCTGGGTGTTGTGGTTGTCAAGGTGGTGTTGGAGTTGTGACATAAAAATCTTTGCTGTGTTCCTGTGAAATGTTCAGTGTAGGAAGAGGAACTTGGTTCGTTTCCCTTTCTGAAATTCTTTAGTAAAGACTTCTTAAGGAAGTTTGGCATAGTTTAGTTATTTTCAACTAATGAAATATAAATTTTAGGGGAAGACCAAGAAGTTTGGCAATAGTTTAGTTGTTTCCAAGCACTCTTGTGCAGAAGATTAAAGACATGGATTAGGAGTGACCTTTCTCCTTGACTCCCCACTCCCCCACCTCTCCTCATTCCCTTTCCCTCCACCCCAGCAGTGGCTGCTGGCACCTGGGGTTGGGTGTGGTTCCCAAGCGTGCTCCTTTAACGTGTGTTTGTGCTGTTGCAGAGTTCTTTGCAGAACTGGACAAGGTGATGGGGCCCCTGGTGTTTAACACGAGCATCATGACGGAGCTGGTGCGTTACACGCGGCAGGGCCTGCACTGGCTGCGCCTGGACGCCAAGTGAGGACCCGGCCCAGCCCAGCCCCTCTTCAGCTGCCTCTGATTCCTCTCCACAACACTGTGTCATGTCAATAAGGAAGACTGCCATAACACATTGCTTAGTTGACACTAAGAGCAAGGAATGCTTTCCCATGTCTCCCATCCTCATTTGTGTTTTGTGTTTAACCCCAAATCAGCTGGTTCATGGACTTCTCCAGTATTCCCGGTTTAAGTTATTTAAATATTTGAAAATTTGCTACGTAAAAGTTGTAGTTTTGCTGATCTGTCATGGATAGATCATTGGGATTCCGGTCACAATACATGAATAGTCAGTTTAAATCCTATTTATTTTAATTTTTTTAATTTTAATTTTGAAAAGCCCCCTTTGGGGCTGGTTTTAGCTATTTCTTCTTCCCTAAATTTCCCCTTTTGAGTACTTAGAAATTAAACCTAGACACTTTATTTAAGTACGTTGTGAGCTTTGTTACTCTGTAATGTCTTGTGGTGGTAGAGCCTGTAAAAGGAACTAGGGTTGATAGGTTCTAATGAGTAGGGACACCATACTTCTCATGCCTAATGCCTATGAGTCGACTAATAAATGACAACTACAGATTTATTATTGCAGAATTTGTACTAAATAGAAAAGTTCCAGATATTCTTCTACGTATTGAGATACTTCATTTAAATGAATTATAAAGAAATTTATATGGAAAAATATTTAGCTGGATCTGCCTTGGATTGTTTCCAAGGCAGCTTCAAGCCATTGATTAACACTATAACAATCACAAAACATTACAGTAATTTGCATTTAATGTAACGTCCAGGCAATGGTGTAGGAATGACCTTCAGTTTGATGGGTGCGATGCAAACAGGAAAGGCTTTGGAAAAGGACAATCTCGTGCTTTTTTGCATCTCTTCATTTCAAATACCTTTTGTTTCCATGCTTGACACTTTTTGACAGTTACAAAATTGGGGAACTTTGTGGTTCCAAACGCAAGAGTAGCTCAGTTCCTACCAGAACGGTCATTTGCATCTTTTCCATTGACTGAGAAACCAGGAATCTTTAGTAGAACTCTAGGTCCATTTTGTCCTCTTAGGGTCTGCTGGGTGATGGACACTACAGGCTGGCAGCGCAGCAGCCGCCGTGGGGTGGGAGCAGAGCTGCTCCTGCAGGAAGCACCGTTCTGTGCAGGATGGATGGCAAACTTGGCTTTACCCCGTGCTAATGAAGGTCCCGTTCATGTCATGTAACGTCCACTCCCGAGGGGGCTGCTGGGTGCCACAGAGGGGTGGTGGAGCTGCAGGTGGCCCCTCTTCGAGTGCAAACCAAAGTACCTTTCCATGTGAGGTGCTTGTCTGAGTTAAAGGTTTCAAATGCTACTGCTTTCAGTATTGCTTAGTGCCCCCAACATGTCTGGTGTGCCTTATGCCTTACTTTTAGATGAAGATTTTATGAACTGTTTACAAGATGTTTTACAGCAGGACCAGGTATACTGTATGCAGTGGTCTTCTGCAGTACTTGGGTAAAATTCCATTTCCTTTTTCAAAGTCCCGGTGTCTGTCACACAAACTGACTCATCGTGGTAGTCTCCTTCCCCAGAGTCCAACTCTGAATCCTTTGGAGTGAGATTGTGGAATGCTGCTTTGTTTTCTCTCCCATTGAACCCTTTATTCTGTACCAGATATGAACGTGCATGTTCAGGAAAATTATTGCACTAAATTTTTTGTGTAGGTGTAGTTAAGTGCCAAAATCACGGCAACCTCGAGAGAAGGAATAGAATTCTACGCTCCTTAGTACTGCAGTATGTCCTATGGGCTTTAAGAGTTTAGAAGTTTTGCAAATTAGTAACCTACTACAAGGTAGCTGCATCTTCGTAGAGCTTCCTTTGCGTCCCAGCGTGTTTTGTACTTCCAGAAAAGCTTTGCTACGTCCGGATTGACAAACGGGGAACAGACCTGGGGCTCTCCCTGACTCGACTCTTCAGGTCTGTCGGAGCATCCTTTTTATGGAATCACTGTGCAAGGTCACCTTTCTGTTAGTCTTTGCTGTTGGAGACAGAACTCTGTACCCTCAAACTCCCCGCCGTGGGCATGGGACACTGTCAGCTGTGTTTCCTTTCCTCCTCTGAAGTGCCTCGCACACCTCTGACGCTGAGAAATCCCTTGGTAGAAGTTGCATTCGTGGGTGGGTTTGTGTGTAGTGCTGCACTAGCCAGCGTGGCTGTTCTTGGCTTGCTCCTTTGTGCACAGTCACCATTGCTGTCAGCAGGAATGGTGGCATCTCGGGGAATTTTTTTTCCTTAACTAGAGTCCCACAAATACCTTTTGGTGTCACGCAAAATCGACCCCTTGAAAACGCATCGCTTATCCCTAGAGCAGTGGATCTTAGAAATTGGCTTCAAACAACCAGAAGGCTTTTTTAGCATCATGTCAAAATGTGGACCTGAGCTGGTTGGAAGTGTCCCAGCTGAAGGGTGAGCTCCATGGTGGCCTATCCTCTGGAGTGCTGTCCCAGGCGTTGTGTCCGTGCAGGGGATCCGCAGGGCCTTGGCGATGGATAGGAAATGCCTTGTGCAGCTGGGGCTGGTGCAAACAGATCAGTTCAAACCTTACAATTCCAAAAGCATATCTTAATTTGGGATTGACCCTTGCTTCCAAGAGGAAAGTTCTGTACTTGATCAGATTTTATAGCCAAAAAAGAAAAAAGCAATTAAGTCCTAGGCTTCCATCCCTCTGCCAAAGCAGGAGGGCTCTGTCCCTGTCCTGGGCAGCTCCCAGCACCACAGGGGAGTGCAGGTCACAGGAGTGACTAAGGAGGGACTCCCCAATCCTGGCTTCCGAAATGATTCCCTGGACAGGGAATATGGATCAATACATATCAATGCTGTAATTTTAATCCCTTTGCTGATCAGGGCCCCAGTTGGTGAATCTTAAAAATGGCTCAATCAGACTAGGCTTGCTCAGCTATCTGTGCTGTTTGACTTTGCTCTCAGACTTGCAGGTTCCAGGTGATAAAGGTGCAAACCATTTATAATTCCAAACAAATCTTCAGGACCCCAGAGTAAACCAGCCCAAGAGTTTTGTTTTGATTTGAATCTCAGCCATAAAGCAGAGCAGACGGATGGCTCTCCTTGGCTTCGATGGCAGTATGCAATTTGTATTGTATGTGTCTTTTAATATATATGTATATATATATGACTCAGTCTGTCCAAAGTATATGTTATACTTGTTTTTAGATTATGGTGCAACTGACTATATTGATATATTATTTATTGAGTGCTGAGTCACCATCTTATTGGTGATAAATATTGCATATTATCCAGGAGTGCAATGTATATTCCTTTAGATTGCTGAGGCTTGATTGCTGTGGTAACAAAAAATGCCCTGAAATGTATTTATGAATGGCCCCAACACACAGAGAGTCAGAATTTATGGGAATGATGTAGCACTTGCCTGGGGCAAGTAAAATAAAGCCGTAGGCAGAGAATTACAGAGTTTGCCCAAAAGGCAAACTGCTGGAGAGAGAAACTACCTTTGCTGTATTTAATGTCATTTTCTGAACAGATCTTTGCTGTCACTGCAGTGTTTCCATTGAGGCAGATCCACAAGGGCCTGAGCAAGTCAAGTTTGAATTACCCATTGGGGAGTAAACAACTTCCAAATTCTTACCTTCACGACAAATCCTTGGGTCAGGGTTGAAACTTTTCCCTGTGCTGTGTCAGTGTTCTGGAAAACCCCTGTTCCCGAGCAGTGAGGTCAGTGCTGGGCATCCTGAAGGACAGAGAGGAGCCAGAGCTTTGCTCACCAACTCACCCAGATCCAGAGCTGTTCCAGGAGGGGCAGGAAGGGGCAGTGGGATCCTGCTGTGTCTGAGCTTTGGGGCTGTGGTGCCCCTGGGGAGGGAAGGGCTCCTGGGCTGGGCTCCCCTGGGCAGCTCAGGCTCAGCCCTGGCTGCTCTGGAGCAGCTCCAGCTGCTGTGGCAGCTCACAGGGAGCTGGGCTTGGTGTGGCCCTGCCTCCCTGCTTCCATTCCTGGGAGCTCAGTTCCCATGGCTGTGTGAGCTGGGCTTGGTGTGGCCCTGCCTCCCTGCTTCCATTCCTGGGAGCTCAGTTCCCATGGCTGTGTGAGCTGGGCTTGGTGTGGCCATGCTTCCATTGCTGGGAGCTCAGTTCCCATGGCTGTGTGAGCTGGGTTTGGTGTGGCCATGCTTCCATTCCTGGGAGCTCAGTTCCCATGGCTGTGTTCCTTTGGGGCAGCCTGCCCCAGTCCCCAGCCCTGTCCCAGCACCGGCTCCTGGCGCTGCCTTGGCATTCCACATCCCAAACTCTACTCCAAGGACCAGGCATGACTTTCCAAGCACAGTTCCTGACATTTGTATCTGGTCCCCCTTTTAAATTGTTTTAAAAAAATTTTGTATATGGAGGATAAAGTGCTTATATATTTATTAAAAATCCTTTATCTTATTTGAAATTATTATTTGGTGAAGAAGGGGTTTTTCTTTTGGGGGAGGGCTGGGGAGGGGAGGTAACTTTTAACCTGTCACTTATAAATGAAGCCCTGATTAATCTACAGAAAGGTACTATTAGTAACTAATGGGATGTCTCTGTTTTATGCTTTGTACATGACAAGTCCATGTGTTACATTTTGTTTTCTATCAAAAGATTTGGGCATCTGTCTTCAACCAAAACCAGAAAAAAATAGAAACAAACTGTGATTTTATTTGTTGCAATACATTTGAAATTTCAAAGGGTACTTTGGGGCTCAAAATTAGGATTTCTAAGTCAGTATGTGCATTTCACGTAATAAAGCTGTTAATGGTGAGCAAAGTATTATATACTAACTAGATTTTTTCCACATCTGTATAGTATATTCTATGTATTTTGTGGTATTGAGATTATAGAAAGTTTAGTGTCTGAAACATGCGTTTAATGTGTATTTTTAAACAAATTTATGGCAATTAAAATATTTGGAGAAAAGGGTATCACATTTCAATTTGTAAAGATCTTTTTAACTACTGTGTCATTAAAATGCTTTGTACAATGCAAAACTGTAACTGGAGAAACTAAGTTTAATAAATATCAAATAGATTTTCTGTATTAAACTGCCAACCCCCTGTGCTTGTATCTGTTTTGTGGGCCCTTCTCCTTCCTGGAAGTGCATTTTTAGGCAGAATTTTCTTTCATTGATCCTATTCCTCTGTGAAACAAAAGAAAAGTAACATCCAGTGTGCGTGTCCAGACTTGCTGATATTTTTTTTTTGTCTTTCAGCCTCCAAGTCGACATCCAACACATCAAAACAGCATTTTGATCAATTCATTTTAAGACAGGAGAGAAGGTCAGTGGCAAAAGTCAGTCTAGGACATGTATTTAAGTAAATTTGATTAGAAGTAATTAAAAGTAAATAGTTCTCATTCCACTTATTGCTGGATATATTTAGGGTATTTGAATTGCTATCAGTATTATCAGTTTGGCTCCCTCTTTCCAACAGGCCTTTATCAGAGGGCTGATAAGAGCTAGACTGGGAGGGGATGGGCTCTGATCTACTTTAGCTCTTGCCAGGGGGAAGGAGAAATGTCCAAAGTCTGCCTGGAACTGAGCCCCAGCTCTGTGCTCACCATCCACTTTGCTCAAGATACAAGGAAAACCAAACTACTTTGCTGAATATATATTTTAATTCACACCTTCAAATAAATAATAGGAAGCATTACAAAAAAACCAAACGAGCAGGAGATGCAGAGCCCTTTTATTGAGCTTGGCCAGAGGCCTCCAGAGGCGTGGCTGGGGAGGAGATGCTCTTGTGCTCCTTGAAGTCCTTTCGTCAGCACATGTGACAGAAATATTAAATACTCTGCTTGCTTGAGGCCCTTGCAGCTCCTGAGCAGTCAATAAATACATCCCAAGTGTGTGGAGCATGGTCAGCAGTAACAGTGCAGGCTGTGCTTGGTGCCAGCTCACGCTGACGCCGTGGAGAGGAGGCAGCGGTTTTTCCTGGGGACAAAAAGCATCATGAGGCACTGAGGGCTGGGGCTGCCTTGCCAGGCTCAGCCAGGGGTCCCAGGTACATCTCTGTGTCCCTGTGCCAGCAGTGCTGGGTTCAGGCATTCTGTATTTCCCCTCAACTATTCAGTCTTGATTCATTTTTTGGTCTTTGCTTTCCATCAGAATTGCAAACATAGCATAGCAGCCCACCCACCCTGTCCTATTTACTGACTTATCCTAATAATTTACAATATAAAATAAGCTTATTTATAATAATAGTCATTAATAATAGGATGTACATATAGTACATAATCTCTATATTATTATTTATTATATGTACTACATTATATATAGTATATAATATTCATTAATAATAGGATATGCTTATCTGTTACTGCTGTTTACATATAGTAGAAAATTATTTTCTATCTTGTCTCTGAGTATAGTATGTGTACAACAGGTGCCATAGAAAATCATCTTTCAGTAAGTAATTAACTAATAATTTTAACTAATCAATTTATGTGTAGTTGGACAATTTGCTCATGCCTAATGAGAACTAAATAGCTTTTGATATGGTAGTTGCTTTTTAAAATATGAGCTTAAATATAATCACCTTAAAGTGATTAATTTTGAGTAAGATACCAATACAAGCTTTTCACTTTTCGTTAGTACATGCTTTAGAAGGAAGGATTAATGGGAATGTCTATAAATTGCCCAAAAGCTGTCTGGAGCCCTTTGTTCTCTTTGCCCAGCCGGGTTATTTGGGGTTGCAGTGAAAGGACTGGGGCTGGCACTCGGGAGACCTGGACTCTGCTCTGTTTGTTCTGCTTGCTAAAGAGTCTGAGGCTGTTACCCCATCCCTATTCCTGGTATCTTTTTTTATGCACAGAGCGACCTCTGGATCCTGTTTGGAGGAGCCCAGGTGGGAGTTCCTGCACACAGCCGTGTGCTGAGCGAGCTTACCTGCAGAGCATGGTGAGGCACTCGCTGTTGTCCCTGCACGAGGCCCCGATGGGTCTCAGGGACACCCCTCTCCAGAAGGGCGTCATCCGCCGCTGCCGGGCGCTGCGGGGCTGGCCCTGGGGCTGCCTCGGGGACAGGGACACGCCGTGGCTCTGAAACAGAGCAGGGTGACTGTCAGCACACGTGGCAGCTGCAGCGCTCCCTGTTCGGCTGCTGAGGTCAACAGTCTTCATTCTAAGTGAAGCTTAACTTGAAATCGCTCTGGTTTGCAGATTGCAGCACCCTCAGGGGTAAAGCATGGCTTGCAGCCCGACCCCAAAGAAATATCTACCCAAATTAGTGATGGTTTTCATCTTCTGGGGAGTGAAGGCAGAATCACTGGCTGAGCTATGGCTCAGAGTAGCCCAGTACTCAATAGGCAGTAACTACATTTTTTTGATGCTGAATCCTGTAAAAAGCCCTGCTGTCACATCTTAACTCCTGCCAGTTGTCCATCCAGATCATAACAGCTTTTATGGACTGCCTGTCCTTTGAATTAGCCCTTTAAATAGTTTATTTCAGTATGGTCTCAGTTTACCTGGCTGAGCAGCAGTGAGCAGAGCAGAAGGGCTGCCATCACTTTCCACCAGTGCATCTTCCCAGCGGGAGCTGTCACTTGGAGCAGCTATGGGCAGAGGAGGCACAAAGAGCTCCAGTCAGGACTTCCCAGACTGTCAGCTACATTTTTATAGACTTCATTCTCTTATCATTGCATCAGCTGCCAGATATTACAGGAGCAAAGTTCGCTTTGGAGCAAGAGGGAATTGCTAAGTCTACATCTGCTGCAGTGATCTGGTTCAAGGCCTGTCTCGAGCTAATGATTTACTCCCCTCCCACTTGTACTTTGTCTGGTCAGTTGTGCTGACCCCTTGTGCCAGCTGTTCCTTTTTTTAAAGCCCTCCTAAGATGTTACCAGAATTCCATGGTCTATTTGTAAGCAAAAGGGGGCCTGGCCCAAATTATTGTGGTCAAGATCAAAAGCCTAATTTAACTTCTGTAGCTCTGAGTTAGCCAACCAGGGATAAGGGTTGTCTTACCAAACTGATTTGGAGCAGAGAATTGTGCTTTTGATTTGTTTCTCACTCTTGGTACATGAAAGAACCATAAGGAAGTTGCTTAACCTTTATTTCCAGGCACACAGTGCTCAAAAAGCAGGTGTAACACTTTCCAGCTGGGTTTGGGAAAATGTGTGATAACTCACAGAGCTCTTCCCCCAGGAATCCCAAGGTGTCAAAGATAATCATCTCTAGGTAAATAATGGAAGAGGCTGCTCAGGGCATGTCTGGAGCTGAGGAGCTCCATGTGCAGCCTGTGGTTTCATGGATGAGCCATCTCTGCCCCAAGCTGTGTCACTCACCATCAGGCTTCCAGAAGTGCCAGCATCGCCCATGGGGGTGGAGGGGCTCATTGTCATTGAGAAGAAAATTCAGTTTTTCCATTGTGGGGTGAGGTTGCAGCAGCAGAGAGAGGGTTGAGCACAGCTGGTGCCTCTCATCTCCTCTCCCCTTTGCCTACACACTTGTGCCTGTCCCAGTGTCTCGTGGCTCCTCACCTGTGGGATCCTGTGGATCTCATTGGATGGGGCTTGGAGCAACCTGGGCTACTGAAGGTGGGGGGAACTGCAAGAGCTTTAAGGGCCTTTCCAACCCAAACCACGCTGTGGTTCTGCTGGCACCCACCTCTGTCAGGTCAAGACACCTGAGATTGCAGAGTAATATAGAGAATTCCAACCTGTGTCACTGTGTGCAGGTTTTGGAACACTGTTGGAATTCAAGTAAATACTTTATAAAGTATAAGTGTATAATGAACTGTTTTAGCTAAATTGTAAATACAGATCTGGATGTCACAGGCTCTATTTCTCTGATTGCTTAATATGAAGGCACAAGTGCCAGCGTGGAGGACAAGTGACTTAGATTAAGATAATGCTGCGATGTCAGATGATTTCCCCTTAGCCCAAATTTCCCTGGGATGAAAAGAAAAACCTTCCCAGCACAGTGTACAATCACTATTTGATCATTCCCATCATAGGATGGTTCTTACACACCTTCTTCTGCCCTATTTGTTTTGCTTCTCTGGGAGGAGGAAGCAAAATTTTCATTATTTCACCTTCTTGGATCTTAAAAAGGGAAGGAAATGGGACAGTAAATCATGGCAGACAAGTAGCTGAACTTAAGAAGTTTATTTTATATTTGGGTGTGAATTTCTCAGTTGTTTTTCCCATGGAGTCCTTCCTTTTCATGTAACTGAGTTCTAATTTCTGCTGTTTCCACCAGGCACTAGTACAGAACACAAAGGAGGACAAGCAGCAGGAGCCCTGACTACTTCCATGAAGCACAGGGTTTGGAAGAGCAGCAGAGCCCTCTGTAAGTCATTGTCTCAGCTTTTCTGGCTGGGGAAGGCTGATACTTTGTGATGATAGATCAGAATTGTTGTCTGTACCTCTGGGTCACTAATAGCATCAGACTGTCCCAGTCAGGCAGCAAACTGCTCTGTGCAAGAAATTGGGGGAAAAAAGAGAATAACAGCTGGTCCTTTCCATTCCCTCAATTCCCACAGGCCAGTAAGACCCCACAGCAGAGACGTGAGGAAAGAAACACAAAATCTTGCTCTGTTGCCACTTCTAATAATTGCCCAAAGGAGAACAGAAATAAATGAGTGAAAACTTCTCAAGCCCCTTGTTCAGATTCTGAAATGCCCATGGGTCGAACTCCCACTGCCACAAGGCTTGCAGGAGCCATCCCAGCTGGGAATGGGGCCTGCATCCGAGGTGGAGGTTGGCAGGGCAGGATTAGGATAGGTGGGCACAGTTGCAGGATGGCAGGGCTGGGATGGCTGGGAAGGTTTGGGCTGGGTGGGCACAGTTGCAGGATGGCAGGGGAAGGGGCAGGGGAGGGCTGGGAAGGTTCAGGGGGGTGGGCAGGGTGACAGGATGGCAGGGCTGGGATGGGGCAGGGCAGGGTAGCAGCAGGGTGCTGTGGAGCAGCTCGGTGCTGTGGAACAGCTCGGTGCTGACCCTGTCCCTCCGTGCTGACCCTGCCGGGGCCGGCGCGTGGCCGCAGTGCCGCTGTCCCTCTGTCCTTCTGTCCTTCTGTCCCTCTGTCCCTGTGTTTGCGTTGGTCTGGCCCCGGGGCCAGGCACGGTTCAGCCGTCTGTGAGCAGGAGCAGGGACCTTGTGAGAGCCCCGGGCAGCGCTGGGACAGCACACGGTGACAGAGCTGCTGAGGCACAGCTGCACGGGGCTGGCACTGAGGCCACCCCTCTGTGGCTCTCAGAGGCGCCGTGAGCAGGACACACGTTCTGAATGAAACAGCTCGGGGAGAGGGATTTTATACAGGCACACAGTGACAGATGTGGGGGAATGGCTTCAAACTGCCAGAGGCACGGTTAGATGGGATATTGGGAATGTTCCCTGGGAGGCCCTGACACACATTTCCCAGAGCAGCTGTGGCTGCCCCTGCATCCCTGCAGGTGTCCAGGGCCAGGCTGGACAGGGCTTGGAGCAACCTGGGATAGTGGAAGTTGTCCCTGCCCATGGCAGGGGTGGCACTGGTGGGGCTTTGAGGTCTATTCTGGCATTAATCTGCCTCTATACATCTCTGCCAGCTCACAGCCACAGCAGCCAGTTTGTTGCTCCCCACTTGCCTAAGCTGCCTAGAAAATAGCAGTGACCCAAAATGCAGTTAAGCACAGAATATTTTTGGGACAACTTGGGAACAGTGGCTGATTGATTTTATTGCTACTTATGCCAACCTCAGGTTGTGCTTGGAGGAAAGAGGCTGAGCTGGGTCTCACGTGCTCTGGTCCCCAAAATACTCCAGCACTGAGCTATAAAAATTGCATCGCCCCAGCTTCCTGAAGTGAGAGCATCATTGTCTTCCTGACAGCCCAGCCCTGAGCACACAGGGAAACGTCATTCCTGCCCTGCAGATAAGATAAACTCCCAGGACAGCTCCAGGAATAGCACAGCAGGAACACCAACGTGTTGCTCTGCATGGGGTGGGAGCTGGAGGCAGTCACTGGAACACTGCGAGGAAAAAATTAGGATAAAGGAACCAGCCAGGTGTTCTGAGCTTCCAACAGTGAAGGTGTTTCTACACTCAGAGACACAGGGTGAATTTTGTCACCCTGTGTCAACTTTATTACCAGCAGCTGATTTTTAATCATCTTCAGGCATTAAACAGTCTTGCTTCTCCTGGCATTTTCAAGAAGGTTCTGATGCAGCCTCTTACCATTGATCAGATATCAGAGTGTAGTTAATTACCCAATTAACATTGGCATAACTAGGTAATTAGAATCATAGGATCAGAGAACAGCCCAGGTTGGAAGGGACCTTGGCAGATCAGCTGGTGCAGGCATCTGTGGGAAGGGAGCCCAGAGGTTACCTGGCACCCCGTCCAGTCACCTCCTGAAACCACCAGGCTGTTCCAGGGACGGATTGTTCTCACTGGAAAAAATTCCTTTGTTACACAGAGATGAAACCTCTCCTGGTGCAGCCTGTACCTGTTCCCCTTCATCTTCTGCCCGGGGCTCCCATGAAGAGCGAGCCTCCGGCCAGAGGTCAGAGTCCATCCCAAATCCCAAGCCACCAGCCAGCCCATCCAGCTTTAATCAATACCAAACCAGGCAGTGTTTGTTTTTCACAGATCTCACGGCTGGAGCAAAAGCAGTGGCCAGTGATGGGAAAAATAAAGGGGACAAGGAACAATTTCAAACCAGCCCTTGTTGCACTTTATACTGAGGAATATTTCAAAGAACCAGGAATTACGAAGGCTGGAAGTGCTTTAAGATAAAACATCCGAGCACATGGAACTTCAGCCTGATTATCGGCCTGTACAGAGAGAACCAGACAAGGGATTTGATGCTCCTCACCTCAAACAGCTCAAGACACGGATTTCACACAGAGTCATGGGGCAAAGTTACAGTTTATTAGCCAAGGCTTATCTCCCTGTTAATCCCCTCCGGCCATGGGAACAAGCACAGCAGGTCCCCGGGAGCTCCGGAGCCACGTGGGCACTGCTCCTGGTCACTGGCACTGCTCCTGCTCACTGGTCACGCTCGTAGTCAGCCGGGTTCTTCCTCTTGAGCCGCTCGAACTCCTGCGTCCCCCAGGAATAAATGAGGTAACCGAGGGCTAGGGCTGCCAGGGACAGAGGACAGGCACGGTCAGGGGACACCACAATGAGGGGACACTGCTAGAAAGGGACACTCTCCATAAAGCGACAGTGGGACGAGGGAACGCTGCTCTAAGGGAATAATGCATTGAGGGTACACTGCAGTAAGGGGAAATTCACAATAAAGTGGCATACGATGCAGTGACAGGACACCTACAAAAGGATACTGCAGGGAGGGGACACTGGGATTTCACCACACGGGGACACTGGGAAAAGGGGATTTCACCACACGGGGACACTGGGAGAATGGAATATTCACAATATGGGGACACCGCAGAGGGGACACTGCACCGCACACAGCACCTACCTCTTGCGACACAACAACATCCCACAACCCCCACCCTGCCCCAGTGCTTCCCCTCCCCAGATTTACACTATAAAGGAGGTACAAAAAAGAGGGAATCCCCCCCGTACTCACGGGGCACCACCTTCAACACCTGGGAGGCGAAGCGGCGGGCCACGTTGGGGACGCTGTGGGACAGGACATTGGGGAAGGCTTGCTGCTCGAAGGGCGACAGGCTGTAGGAGATGACATGGCGCACCCGCGCCAGGTTCCCGAAGTGCTTCCCCATGGCCGCGGTGTCCGCTCGGTCTCGGTCACAGCGCAATGGCCGCCGCCCGCCCCGGAACTGCCTCGGCGAGGCCTTCCGGGGCACCGCGAGCGGCGCTTTCCGTTTGCAATAAACGGTAGAGGCGATGAAGTACGTGTGTGATAAATCACAGTTACACTAAAGTGTGTTTTTAACGGGCGATTTGTAATAAATGATGTGCGCCATAAACGGGCCCTGCCCTGAGGTGAAGGGGGGGGGGGGGGGGTGGTCACGCGAGGCACCTGCGCCGTGAGGGGCGGGGGGGGGGGGGGGGCGGTGCCTCAGAGCGGAAAACCGCCAAAAATAAATAATGAAGAAAAAAAACACTTTTGTGTGGCGATTGTGGAGCTCCCACGGAAAATAAATAATGGTCTGAGGAAAAACCCTATATTGTGTGGCGATTGTGGAGTTCCGACGGAAAATAAATAATGGTCTGAGGAAAAAAAAAACCACTTTTCGTGTGGCGATTGTGGAGTTCCGATGAACAGCCGAAGTGCCTGAAGCAGAAAATCGTGGAATTATGGAAGAGTTTGCACTGGAAAAGGCTTTTAAAGGTTAAATATCCCGCCACAACCCCCCTCCCCGCCCCGCAATGAGCATCCTAAACAATATTGGAATTATTATTAGAATATAACTGAATTATCAGTTTGTGATATAACTATCACATAACTGAAATCACTATTAGACTGTATTAGATATCTTCAATATTACTGGAATTATCAATAGAGTCTATAATTATTAGACTGTATTAGACATATTCCATATTATTAGAATTATAGAATATATTCAGCATCAAACTTATTTAAATTACTATTAGAATATATTAGAGGTCTTTAACGTTATGGCAATTATAATTAGAATATATTAGAATTATTATATCAGCTTCCACATTAACAGATAATTGTTAGGATTACTATAATATAATTAATCATCTTCCACATAATTGAAATTATTAGAAGATACTAGAATTGTTAGGCATATTTAACATTATTGGAATTATTATTAGACTAGATGAGAATGGCTAGAATATTAGACATTTTCATCATGATATGAATTATAGTAGAATTATTAGATTGTATTAGACATTTTCAACTTTATTTGATTAGGCTCTATTAGACATATTTGCCATTATTTAAACTAATATTACACTATATTAGATTCGTTAGAATATGTTAAACATCTTCAACATTGTTGGAATTATTATTAGAATATATTAGATAGGTTCAACATTATTGGTATTATTACAATATATTACACATATTTACTATATTATTATTGGAATTATTATACTATACTAAAGATGATACCCATTAATGGACTATTAGAATATATTAGGATTATTGGACTACATTAGACATTTCACCATAATTAGAAGGATTTGTCTCAGGAAACAATTCCATTTATTTTCTTTTCTGGCAGGTGAGCAAAGCCAAATTGCCAGAGTTTGAAGGGAAGAGCAGAAGTGATAGAATCCAAACTAACCCAGCTGCCCACAGTCCTGGCACCAGGATGGTTTTATATTCACTTTTTGGGCAGATTTGTGCTCCAGGAGCTCTCCAGACACCGCTCCATCCGTGGGTTCAGTGACCAGGTGCACCATCAGAGTGACACCACTCAGCAGTCCCTGCCCTGCCAGGCTGAATTCCCAGCCTCTGGAGGTGCTCAGGATCTCAGGTAGGGGCTGGTTGGGTGACTGAGTGCAGAAAGTTACAGCATTTATTTATTAATCCATTTGCAAGTCAATGTTAAAGAATGTTCTGAACAAGTTTTACAAGATAGTGCCGCTCCACAGCCTTTAATTAACAAACAAACAAGAAAAATCCCCACTAAAGCTGAGAGGTTTGTGTATGAACCCCAAGTCCAGGAGGAGAAAACAAATCATAATAAATCAATTACAGTAAAAATTTGGTGTGAAAGCATCTAGAGTTGAGGCACTTGTTGCCTACAGTCTCATTGTGAGAGGAAACAAAGCTGCAGCCCCACGTTTCAGAATATTAAACCCATTGAACAGCACTTACATCAACACATTTAAGGCTTTTAGAAGCCATTTTGGGGGATTAAGCTTTTTAAACAGTTCTTCCTACTCCAGAAGCTAGTGTGGCTCCCGTGGACAATGCTCTGCCCTCACCCCATGGACAGCTGCTCCTTATTTTTGAATCAAAGGAAGCCTCACCTGATTCCAATTGTTACCAAAATAGTGCCTTTAAGTGTTCACAAATTACCCACAGCTGCCCTTAAATTCTTACCCTTCTTTTAGCTGAGAAAGCCCAAAGAGTGCAACAGAAGAAAAGCAAAAACAACCTGTTAATCTTTATAGAACTGTGAGGAAGGGTTTTGTCACCCTGCTTGGGAGAGCTGGAATGTGGTAGGGGAAGAGAATGAAAAACTGGAGAAATAATTGACATTAAAGACTTTCTCCTCTTGCTAGTCATTGCTGGAGATGCCACACACAAGGTTTCTGTAGAGGCAGAGTAGCAGGCACTGCATGTCAGGGTATGTGTGACAGCCATTTATTTCTCTCCTTTTTTTTTTTAATCTGTAATAAAGCAGCTTAAAAATAGACATTTAGTAGTTGAAACCTTTCCCCCATTTTAAATGCAAAATTCTCCCGATAAAAAGACACTATTTACATTTAATTGCACATCCTAGAAAGGCTGAGTGAGTACAAAAACCAGTGCTCTGGCCTGAAACCCCCTTCTGTAACTCGGTGCTAAATCCCAGCTCCTGAAGTTACAGCAACGCTGCTCAGTGACCGCAGCTGCAGGACCTCGAGAACGCAGAACTAAAAGCTGCACTTGGGGTGCAGAGCCAGCCCGAGCAGGGCCACTAGCGGCAGGTGCACCTGGTGGCGATCATGTCCTCGTACTCCTTGTAGGCGATGGAGCCGTCGGGCTCGATGGTCAGCACGCTGAGCGGGCTGTAGGCGGCGGGCACGCACGAGGGCCGGGGCACGGCGGGGTCCAGGCGCTCGTAGATGAGGGTCTGCACCATGGTGTGCACCGGGGAGCCGTAGCGCTGGCCCAGGGCGCGGGGACAGTCCCCCCGGCAGAACTGCGGGCTGTAGCGGTGCGGGGCGATGATCCAGCGGTCCCAGCGCAGCTGGCTGAAGCTCAGGCGGAAGTTGTGCAGCTCGCACTCGTGCGGGGGGAACGCAAACTGCTTCAGGTACTCGCTCAGGTTGTGAGGTGAGGTGGCCGGGGCCGCTTTGGGATTCTCGTTCCTTCGCTGGCGAGAGGCCCTTTTGCCCTGGGGACTGCCTTGGTCACCCCTTGGAGCATCCACCAGCGGGCTGCTGCTTTTCCTCCCGTGCCCCAGTGAGCTCCCCCGGTGATAAGCTTGCTCGCTGGTGTCATTCAGATAGAGCAGAAGGGAAGGGGGAACCAGTGTCACATTCACAGCGTTTCCCAGTTTCGTGCTCCCTTGTGGGTCACCCATCAGACAAGTGAAGTTCAGAGCCATGTGCACGTTCCTCCTGTTCATTGCAATCAGAGGCTGGAGGAAAGAAGTCACATCCATCTCCACCCATTTGCGTTTCCTAACACCAAAGTGCAGGCTAAAAGCTAAAGAGTGGGAAATGCTGGGACAAACTTGGCTGGAAAAATCATGTTCCTTAAGGGATAAATGGCATATGCAGGTAATGGAAGAGGAAATGGGAACAGATGTGTCAAAGGAATAGAGCAAGACAGACTTGAGTAAGTGTTCCAGAGCAGTAACACGATCCAAGCTGAAGAGTAAATCCACCGAGTGAGCGTCTCCTGGGAAGGGAAACAGATTCCTGTAGTGTTAGTGTGTCTTATTTTTCCACCTAGACATAAATACTGTTGTAGTGGGTAAGTAAAAATTATTCAGCAGCATAAGAAAACAATTTCAATGCCCTTCCTTACATTTACTATGTGAAATTTCTACTTTGGTCAGGGGCATATGAGTTAAAAATTAAGAAATTTACAACAAAACTAAGAAAGCCCCTGATTTTAACAGTCATTATGATTCATTTCTTTAAAAGAACCAGCACAGGAGGAAGTCAGCTGTTGTCTCTTTAGTGCTGGTGTGAGGTAACAGGAACTAAACACTCCAGATGATACAAACCATGAACTCCACCTCAAAGGGCTGTTCCTGTGCAGCAGCACAATGCTTGTGTTTATCTGTCTTTCTATGAAAAACCCAAGCCAGGAGAACTCAGGTCATCTCAGCAGGATTAACAGCCAATAAGTTCTAGGTGCTGTTGTTGTGATCAGCCCACATTCAGGAAAGCCATAGAAGCACCATGTTACAGTGTGCCCAGCCATCCCAGTTCTAAGCCTGATTTACAAGTAATTCTCCTCTTCCCGTCAGGGTTTGGTCATGATTCTTCTCTAGCAAACACACCAGGCAAGGAGAGGAGTCTCTGGCAGTGGGTTGTGGCAGTTTGGTACAGATCTCATACCAGTGCTGCAGTTCTTTGAAAAATCAAAGCCAAGATGGGCTGTAGAAGGAAATGTACTGCCCCTTATGCCTCAACAGTTTTTCCACTTTTCTTACTTCACTGAGATCTGCTTGTGGCTTTTTCTGACTCATGAGGAGATGAGTCAGCCTGAAACATCAGCATGTCTTGTACGTACCACTTGTGTGGTGTTCCCCAGCCTGTAAAGTCTGTACCTAATGCCACTCAAAGAGAAGTAGGCTATAAAAAACTCCCCCAGTTTAGGAGAAGAGCCTCCAGGACTAAAATAGCAGCAGTGCTAAAGAAAGGAGGTGTTTTTATCCGGTGCTGCCGGCACAGGACGCGCAGAAACCCCGCGTGCCCTTGCCAGCAGCGCATACCTACCTGTACCCAGGTGCGCGGGGCTGTGCTCGCACTCCCAGCACGGGGTGAAGAGCCGCACCGTGTTATAGAGGCGGCCTCGCTGCGCCTTGGGGATGCCGTCCCTGGTGGCAGACATCCTGTACAGCCTCTTCATGTAGCGAAGGGCCCTGGAGTCCGGCTGCAGCCGCGGCGCCTCGCTGTGCCAGCCCCGGGGGCCGCGGTCGTGCAGCACCTTGAGCAGCGGGGGCAGGAGGGCGTGGGCTGGGGCCGCACCTCGGGGCAGCTGCAGCCCCGCGCTGAGCAGGCTCGCAGCATCCTCGGGAACTGCCAAAAACCCTGGGGTCTCCGCAGAGCCCCCCCGGGCCCGGGGCGAGCACTGGGTGCCAGCAGAGAGCCAGGGCAAGCAGCAGTACAAACAAACGCAGATCCTCCAAGCGCTCTCCATGCTCTTGAGGGCTGCAGATGAACAATTACCTCCCCTCAAGTATTCGAGGAAAAACAAGAGTGCCTGAGCCCCATCCCTTATATAGGTTGCAGCTGTGGAATATGAGGGAGGTTTCCTTCTGATTAGGAAACAAAGAGAAAGATCTGCAGCTGGTCCCTGAAACCACAGGTTCAGTGCAGTTGGGCTAAGCCTTGGCCCTGGGAGCTTATTATAAAGAGATACTAATTCTGAATTAACCTTTTTCACATGGGAAATTACAGGCTGGGAGCGAGTGCCAGCCCGCAGAGGGAGCTGGGGAGGCGTTAGTGCTGCCTGCTCTAATTAATCCTGGCTTATTTGCAGGAATATATAAAGCTAAATATTACTGCTCTTAGCCTTTGGCCCCTCTCCATGTGCTGGTAGAGTAGTTTTACCAGCTCTGAGCTGACCAATCCAGCCCCTAGCTGCTCACTGGGCATAAAGTTGTGGGCCTTGTTAAGGAAGAAGGTTTGAGGCTGCTTTGAGAGCATCTTACAGGTAGCTTAATTTAGGGCTTATCCCTCTTGCCTTGGTGTGCTGCAGTGGAAAGCTGAGTTTGCCAAGCTTGTTACTATCTCCTTCAGCTTCCCTGCTGTATTTTCCTGCCTGACAAGCTCTTGTTTACAAGGTGAAGAGCAAAGAAAGCCCTGAAGAATCAAAAATTGTGAAAAATTTTTGAGAGAGAGTCTGCTGGTGTTACCTGCCCTGTTTGCTGCCTGAGGTGAGGTTTGAGGTCACCTGCTGTACACTAGATTTGAGTTATTTTTTCAGAATTTTTTTATACTGGTCCTTCTTGCAGGATCTCCACCATGGAGTTTCAGTTGTGGCTTTAAGGTAGAAGTAGGGAAATTGTTTCTCATTTTGTTGGTGTCTTGTTTATTTTACATTATTGTTGGATCTGGTTATGGTGCAAGTCTACGCTCAGACTCCAGAGCAGGGGGGCTGGAGGTTTTTTGTGATTGGGAAATACAAGGTGTTTTCAGAAATCCCTTCTTGTCTAATTATGTTACTTGGTACCAAGGCAGGGGCAGATTGTGGTGGGTCAAAAAGGTTGCTGAATTTACTTTGAATTACAGAATTTACTGAATTTACTTTGAATTATTAGTAGAAGGTATATGGAACAAAAAGCAATAACCCCAAGCTTTAGACAGCATTTGCTCAGTGCTGGCAGTGGCTCACTGGTGATTGGGCTGGTTCCCACTTCCATCTTCCCAAAATAAGCTCTATTTATTTTTATCTTAATGGGTCAGGGCTGCAGCTCCTAAGCAGAGCTAATGGTCTCAAGGGCATCCTTTAAGTTTAAACAGGGTTTTGACTCATTTTTATGGGGGCTTTTGGAGAGGGACAATCACTCTCTGTAGGCTGCTTACAGGCTTCCAAACTGCTTTTATGCAGGGCAATAAAAATTACTCAAATCACCATCCCACAGTAAGACTGGAGGCTTGTTGTGTGGAGAAATGCTTCATCCTTCCCATTAGTATCTCCCCAAAACCCCAAAGCACTGACACTCATCTTGGTGAGGCACACTCCCATTGTTACTGCTGGGTTTGAAGCTGCCTCCAGCCTTGGTGTGAATTTCAGCTCTTCTGGCATTTGCTGAATCATTTTATTTGGTTACAAAGTCGTGGCTGCAAGGTCAGTGCCTAACAATGAAACCAGTGAGTTCTCAGAAGGTAAACAAGGGGAAATCCTTCCAGGCTGGGACACAGCCCTGCCCTGGGCACTGATGGTTGCCCACATTTAGGCACTCCCACATCTCCCCCACAGCACGTGCACAGCAACAGCAAAGGGTGAATGAACCTTTAGGTGACTTTGTCCTGCAGGATTAAGGATGACAAACCAGATATATTTATATAGAAATAAATGATTTATTATGCTAGTGATAAGACTAAAAAGGCCTTAAGCAGAATTATTTGCTACCTAGTATGGGTAGCCAGAACTACTAGTATAGTTACAGTGCACTAGTTTTGAAGCAAAACTGAAGCATTTCTATTAAAGCAGTTATATTGAGGCAATTATACTAAAGACAGTAAAAAGTATTAGCTAGAGAATGGTGTTACTCATCCACACCAACCACTGTGGGCAAATCTCTCTGGCTCAGCCCTGAGGAGTGGCCTTGAGGGGCGTCCCCACTCCAGGGAGGAATCTCCACACACTCTCCAAGAGGGGTGTGTTGGAAAACCCTCTGTTAAACAGTGGGCCTGGGCTGGCAGGCAGATGTGTCTGGGCCAGCTGTGCCAGCTCAGCACCTTTGGGTGAGGTGTCAGTAGCATCACTTGTTTGTTCCTTTATCAGGCACTTTATCATCTGCCCCATTTTCACCTGGCTCTCAGGATGTTTAACTTTGGGATCCATGGATCAGGCTGGTTTTGGCATTATTCACCCCAAAAGCAGCATGAACACCTTCTCTGCTCACTGACAGCTTTCCAAGCAGGGCATTGTTTGAGTTGTTCCCCTCCCACTCCAGGCAGAGCATCCTGAGCAGGGGCTGCACCCCCAGCCCACACCGGTCCCTGAGGCAGCCCCCCTTCCCTGGGGACACCACAGCAGAGAGGGGACAAGATCTGCTGAATGTCCCCTGCAGTGTCTGAGCACGAGTCTCAGGCTGCTCTGATTCTCTGTGCAGTTTGTTTATTTAACAAATTGTGCTGCCAAGTGTTCTCAGCAGAGCTGTCTGGGACCCCGGTGGAGCCTGGCCTGGCTGTGCAGCACAGACAGATTTTCCATCTGCCCAGAAGGAGCTTCCATTCCCAGCAGTTTTTCCCCACAGTGCTGAACTAGGTCAGGCTCTCACTGCCCTCCCCATGCTGCAGACCTGGGCACAAAACCACCCTGAACTGTGAATTCCCTGCTCCTGCCTGGAGCTGCCTGGCAGCACTGCTGTGTGTCCCAGCGTCCTCTCGTCCCTGGCCCGTGTCACACCCATCCCAAAGCACAGGTGCCATGGGGTAGGAGCAGAGTCAGCAGAGGAGCTGTTCCTTTCCACACCATCTGAGGAAACTGTGGCTTCCTAGGCCCATCCCACTGGCACAGCAGCACAGCCCAGGGAAGCTTTCACCTGGTTTCCTATTTCACATGCAATGCCTTGAGCCTTTTGGCCCACACCCAGGCAGAGGGGCCCAGCACGAGATCTGAGTTCTTACAAATTCATAGAAACAGGCAAAAAGTGAGAATTTCTATCTGACCAATTTCCCGAGCAGCCCTTGGAGCAGTGTCTGGGTCTGTCCCAGCTGTGCTCACCCCAGTGCCAGAGGGGAGCCAGCTTTTCTAGAGCAGCCCTTTCCCCAGGGAAATGCAAAGCTGAAGATTGCATGGGTTTGGGAAGGGCTGTTCCCCTGGAGGTTCTTCAGTGCCAGGGAGCTGGGGCCGGGCTCTGGCTCTGCAGGAGCTCTGTGGGACCATCAGCACAGCATGAAAACAGCCCTGTGCTTCCTCAGCCAAATGTTCCCAGTCCTCCCAGGAGCATCTAAACTGGCCCAGCTCACAAAGCCAACTGTGTACAGACTTCATTTTTATGTTAGATCCGTTCCCACCAAGTGCCAAAAGCAAGCACAGGGGAAAGCTTAAAAATAAACCATGACAGCTCTGAGAAGGATGAATCTGGGCAGAGCAAGGAATGACAATTCCAGCATTCTCCTGATCAGCTGATGTTCTGCACTGAGCAGAAAGGATTTACTGGCTGCAGGGCAGGGTTTGGAGCAGGCACACGCCTGTCCCACACCCATGAGGGATCCTGCTGGGGCCAGAGCAGGAACCCACAACCAAAGATGAGTCTGGTCGATACCAGCCCTGGCAGCATCCCAGAGCATCCTGCTCCAGCCTCAGCTGCTGTTCCTGCCTCACCTGAAGCAATTGTTGGGGGGTTGTAATTATTTTCCAAGCTTAAAACAAAATCCCAATCCTTTCCCAAGACAGAAGCATTCTTGCCCGGCCATCCCTAAGATGAAGTTGTAGTGCACATCAGCCTGAAGAAGTGCCAAGGTACAAATTTGCATTTGCAGAGCTGTTGTCTCATG
Source organism: Molothrus ater (assembly GCF_012460135.2). Taxonomy (NCBI): domain Eukaryota; kingdom Metazoa; phylum Chordata; class Aves; order Passeriformes; family Icteridae; genus Molothrus; species Molothrus ater. The sequence goes on along the minus strand of NC_050492.2, from coordinate 17,367,570 downwards.
ACTTGGTCCTTAAATTCAAGCCTGGAGTGATTGAAGTGAGTTTCCACTCCTAGGACAAAATTTTCTTCCCTTTAATGCTCCAGATAAAGTGTGAAAGTTGTTCCCCAGTTGGATCAGCGTTACCCATTCCCTGCTTGTGAGGGCAGCAACTACAGCAGAGAGGGGCAGCATCAATCAGAAAGGATCCAGGCAGCCCCTGAGCCTTTCCTGCAGGACTGTGAGGGAGAGGGAGAAAGGGAAAAGCTCCCTAAGCATCAAGAGCTTTCCAGCCACATGTGCATAAAAATCCCTTCCCGTGCCACGTGACCGAGGAAGAGGCACGGATCCATTACACAATAATAAAAATATGCCTTTGGCAACGTGGAGCCAAAGTGGAGCTGCTGCAGGGAGCTCAAACTACGCACGAGAAGGAGTAAAGCAGGAATAAAAAGGACCAAAGTCAATCCTGCACAGCCCTCCCAGGACCTGCTGTGGCAGGACGGGGCTGTGGATCTGCAGCAAAACATCTGCCTGAAGCCCTGGGGGCTGCCAGCGCCTGTCAGGATCTCACTGAGGAGATCAGGCTGGTGAGTAGATCCACTTTTCCTTCCTCTGCCTCTCCCTCCTCTTAACCTTAGCTTTGAAAACTTCCCAAATAAGGTCTAAGTCACTGAGCACTCAGGTTTCCAAAGCCTGCACAGGAATCCATAAAGGCAACAGTTGCCAGTAAAGAAATAACACCATGAAGGAAACATTCCTCAGCTTTTGCTGGGAGCTCCCACCTCCTTCAGGCTGTCCTGCGCTGGGCAGCTGCCAAGAGGGTTTGAGCTCGGGGTTAGGAGGGTTTGGCACTGGAATTCCTGGTGTTTGTGCTCCAGGCTAGGGAACGTTTGGCACAGGAATTCCCGGTGCCTGCAGCCAAGGACAGAAGGTGCATCCTCTGCTTTCCCTCCTTTGCTTTGTGCAGCAGCAGGGAACACATCAAACCCCTGTGGGTGTAAATGCTTCCCTGGCTCCTATCAGTTAAATCTACCCATTTCCGGTGTTCTGTCACTGCTGTCACACCTGATTTCACCTACATCAGCCTCACACCCAAGGACTCCTTTTGCTTCCACCCCAGGGATGCTGCAGGGCAACCTCCAGAGCTGAGAGTTAGGCTCATGGGGATAATGATTATCTTGAAGATTAATTAAGACACCTTGAGGTACACTAGGAAATTGTGAAGCAGAAAGATGGATGTTTTATTTGAGAAAGCCTCAAATACTGAAAGGAAATAGAGAAGAAAGTCACAGTGTTCACTCACTGCTGGGTCCCCTCATCCTGCTCATGCCTCCCTTCAAGCAGCAATTCCCTCAGTTTCCTATTCCCACCACCACATGGCACAGGGTGGCTTCACTGGCCAAAAAATCATCGTCACTGCACGTGCCACCAAACCCTGCATCTGGCAACCCTCAGGGATTTTCCTCTGGGATTTCAGCCCAGCTGCCCTGGAAGCAGCAGAAAGTACAGCTGATCCTGACTCTTCCAGGCAGGATCTTTTCTCACAGAAACAGTTCTTTAATGCACAACAGGCATTGGTCACGGCCCAAAGGTCTCTAACCCTGGTGACAAAGCCGTTGGTTAAAATGTCATTGGAAAATCAGCCCTGCTGCTGCACAGCCTCCTGTGCTGGGCTGCCTGCCCACACCATGGAGAGGGGAGATGCTGATCTGCTTCCAATTTGCTTTTTGGAGCTCATCGGACCTTCTACATCGAGGAACAATTTTCCTTTTAAGGTGGAACAGCATGAGGTTTGTTCTCTTTCAAAAAGATTTCTTGAAGAGGTTATTTATAGATGCTCTTGTGGATGTGGCGGTGCTTTGCATCCCACACACATTGCTGGGATATGGGATGAGTGTTCTTGTGGAGCTGTTAATTAGCACCAGCTCTGGAGCTGTGCCAGCTCCCCACTTCTCCAAGTACTGGTCCCACAGACCTCCCAGCCTCGGGGGCTTTGTTTGCCACTTTTTATCCCATCGGGTCAATGAGCTGGGTTGTCTCAAGATATCAGAAGTGATTATGGTAAGAAACTGTCACAGGAGGAGCTGCTCTCCCACCCTCTGCTCCTTCTCACACCTTTCTTCTCTACAGGAGGCATTCCCAGCTTTTCTCCAGGTTATGCTCCACAATGACATTTCTCCCTGCCACAGCTTGTGAGTCACATCTACCTCCAGACACCTCTCACTGCTCTGCCCTGTTGGAGGGTTCCTGGGAAGCAGGGATGCAGCTTGTCTTGTGATCTCCCACTCCACAGGCATTTGTTTCCCTTCCCATGAACTCAGAAGCCTTCATTCAACCTTCCACATGAACACTGGGTGGTGTTTTCCATCTCAGAAGTCCATTAAACCAACCAGCAGCAAATCAGAGCTGAAGAACCAAAGGGCTTAAGCAGCCAAATCCAGCCCTGGATCTGGTTTGCATTTCCCTCTCCTCTGCATGTTCTTAATTATAATATCACAGAACTGGGGGCTCTCACTGAGCATAAATATGTAGCATCAGCTGGCTGGATTTGGAGCATCTAAATATGCATTTCCACCCCTCAGGAGCTGAGAGCAGGATAAGAGCTGAGGCCAACATGGAATTTAGCCGGTGCTTTAAGCATCTTATTTCCAGTGCAGGGCTTGCACATAACAGTACTGGGGAGCTGCTAAAGCTGAGCTGCAGTGGGGAAGGGGATGAGGCTCAGCTCATCTGACAGGCAAAAGGCACCAAGGCCTGGCCCAAAGCCTGCCCAGCCTCTCTTCTGAGTCCTGCCCTCATCACATGATGGGCTTTGTGCTTTGAGAAAACCCCAGTGACCCAACCATGGACAGGTCATGCTGGGGATGTTCACACCAAACCCCGTTCTCCTTCTTCCACTCCCCTGCTCCCAAGCAGCTGCTTTCTGCACCCCTCTGCCATTGCTCCTGCTGTTTTGGGTGAAAAGAGGCTCAGGGAGCAAAGTGAAATGAGAGATGGCCACAGACACAGAGCTGGAGAAGAGTAAGTTTGATAAAAATATTGGTCTGACCTAGAAAACTCCATGAGCCAAGTCCTTGGAATCGCATCACACCAAAGCAAACGGCTCCCCCACTCTGCCAGGACAAGCCAAATAATCTCCCACTTTCCTGCAAGTTTCTACACCAGCCATGCCAGCGGTGCCCTCAGGCTGCTGATCCCGTCTGCTCCCCACAGGCTGTGCCATGATCTCTGCTGTGCTGCTGCTCTGGACCGTGCCCTGCGTGGCAAACCACATCCTGGGGGGCTTTGCCAAGCGGGAGCTGCGGGAGGGTGCCCAGCTGGCCTGCAGCCTGCCAGGGCCCCCCGGGCCCCCCGGGCCCCCGGGCGTGCCCGGCACTCCCGGCACCGTGGGCAGGATGGGCTTCCCGGGCAAGGACGGCAAGGACGGCCAGGACGGGGACAAGGGCGAGCACGGCGATGAAGGTAAGAGAGAGGCGCTCAGCGTGACAATGGAAGGGTGGAAGCTTCGGGAACGGCCCCTTCACAGCTCCACCTCATGGGAAACTCCAATTCCCACTGTCCGCCCTCCGAATGGTCCCGCTTGTCCGAGGGGCTCCACGCTCCCACCATGTCCTCACAGCTGCAGTCTGTGTTGGATTCATTCGGTGACACAGTGAGGTCGGCCCTGCGCTGCTCAGGGCTCTCTGGAGCAGACAAGGAGCTGGTCTCAGGTTCCTGCTCCCAGGAAAACCAGAGCCACGAGAGAAAAGGCAGGATCGGCTGCCCTGAGCGCTGTAACGGGACAGGGCGCTGGCCATGCCGGACCTAGCGCAGGGCAAACAGAGCCGAGGCGGGGCTGTGCCGGAGTCAGAGGCAGCAGGAGCAGCGCTGTGCACAGCAGAGATTTCCCTCTGCCACACTAGAGAGCACTCCTGCCTCAGCAACGCCAGCGAGCCCAGCCTGCGGCTGCCTCCCTCCTCCCTCCCAAGCCGGCAATCTGGAGAGCAGATTTCCAGCCACAGCCGCATTTCGATCTGCTCTTGCTAACAGCAGGTCAAGAGGCACTGCATAAATCCGCACGGTTTTGCTCAAATCAGATACCACCGAGGCAGAATCGCTGCCAGCCAGCCCAACTCCCTCCCCATCTCAAGGCAGCCCCTTCCCCCGGTGTTTGCTGGTTCATCCCCCAGCTGGGCTGGGCTGGGCTTTTTGCAACATCTAGATTTACTTTTACCTTGTTTTTATACAGTCTCGTGCTAAGTGTAAAAAAAAAAAAAAAAGCTAAGAGGAAGGAAAGACATGAGATCAAAAGTATTCACCTGCTCAAACTGAGGCTCTGAAAGCTTCACAAACCTGCCCTACTCTATAAAACCCAAACATGTAAAGCTTGTTCTGTAATTCCTCCTTTTCTCAAGTGAGCCAGATAGTGGAATCAGCCTTTTGGTCCTTAAAAAGGACAACATTCCACCGTTACCACACCAGCTCCCTGCCTACCCTGGCTGGTCAGTCCAGACAGATGTCCAGCCCCGATGGGATTTCATTGGGATTCTCACACAGCAATGGCTTCCTCCTAAATGAAATCCCTGCTGCAATGCTCTAACCCCCTTCCACTCACTGTATCAGCTCTTTCCCTCAAGAGCGATAAGAAATCCTGATAAGATCATTTGTCTTCCAGGTCCCCAGGGCAGAACAGGAAACCCTGGCAAGCCAGGCCCGAAGGGGAAAGCAGGAGCCATTGGCAAGGCAGGGCCCCGCGGGCCCAAGGGTTTAAAGGGCAATCCCGGGAAAAACGGGGCCCCGGGGAAGAAGGGGCCCAAAGGGAGCCAGGGCGAGGCCGGGCTGCCGGGGCCCTGCAGCTGCGGGGCCAGCAGGGCCAGGTCTGCCTTCTCTGTGGCCGTGTCCACCAGCTACCCCCGGGAGAGGCTGCCCATCAAGTTTGACAGGATCCTGATGAACGAGGGAGGACATTACAATGCTTCCAGTGGGAAGTTCATCTGCAGCATCCCAGGGATTTACTACTTCACCTACGACATCACTTTGGCCAACAAGCACCTGGCCATCGGCCTGGTCCACAACGGCCAGTACCGCATCAAGACTTTCGATGCCAACACCGGGAACCACGACGTGGCCTCTGGATCCACCATCCTGGCACTGAAGCAGGAGGATGAGGTGTGGCTGCAGATCTTTTACTCAGAGCAAAATGGGCTCTTTTATGATCCCTACTGGACTGACAGCTTATTTACTGGATTCTTGATTTATCCTGACCAAGATTATCTCAATGAAGTGTAGGAGGAGAAACTATGGGGATAAAATATGGAAATGGGCCTCAATCCAACCAAGTGGGGCCTTACGTGGGACGTGCCTGAGATTATCAAATGATTCCACATTTGCCTATGGGATTATCAGCTGGTTGCACCCTGGTTGGGCTATCGAGACTTTTCCTTGATGTCATCAAACCCACAGGGTACCAGGCCTTCAGCAGCCTCAGGAATGCCTCCATCCCAAAGGCACCCATTATGTATTCCATGATTATTCCAACATGCCATGGACATGTAACTCACATACTGGTGCAGAATGCTTTGGTTATTGCATTGTTATAATAAAGCATGGAAACCAACAGTCATTTCCTAAAGCTGAGCTGGGGAGTGACACTGATGCTGGAGATTGTGTCACTGGGCTTCCTCCTCCACACCCCAGCACAGCCCTTGTTAATGGAATCAGGCTTTGCCAGCCAAAAAGAGTAAGGAATTTGTCAGCTGGAATTGTAAAAGTCCCTCCCAGCCCCATCAAGGCATCTGGTCTGCACAGGAAGTGATTAAAAGGTCTTGGTTTTAAGGCTCAGGGCTCCTCTCAGGGCACAAAGTGGTGCTCTGAGCACCACTGGTGTCCCTCAGAGCAGACAATCAGAGTCACAGAAGGGTTTGGTTGGGAAGGACCTTAAATCTCATCTGGTTCCATCCCTGTCAGATACTTAGGAATGGAGTCAGCATTAACATGATGTTTGCAAAACCAAGAAAGAGACAAAGACAGAACTTTATTTTATTTATTTTATTGTTGGCTTTCAGTGCACTGGAAGAGACTGGCCTTGCTGCCTTAGGCAATCTTTTTGCTGGTCCTTTTGTAGACTACACCAGAAGAAGTAGAAATCTGGAACAAAGAACAACCCAAAACTGTGGTTGAGCAGTGTAATCAGAGCCCCAGAGTCCCAGGGGAACAGCCCTGGGGATGGCTCAGAGCCTGTCCTTCGTTTAAGATTTTTTCCTAAATTTCAAATTTTGGGGATTCTCTTTGTTTTTGTGAACTACCCTGGATCTTTGAGCACTCACCTCCACCAGCTTCCCCCCACAGATCTCTGAAGTGTGGCGGTAGTTGGGGAAATCAGCTACAAGTTTCCCATCTTCCATTTTGACAGTTGCCTGTGAGAGAAAAAGGGTTCCTGTTGCTGGGATTGCTGGATTTCTGTTGCCAGATTCTGTAAACACCTGCACACCTGGTGCTGGGAGTTTATGAGACAGAGGTCGTGTGCTGCACAGGGCTGAAATCCGTGGGCTTTAGTTCTTGAATATTCTCAGGTTAAACAGACACTTGTTCATCTCCCAGTTCCTGCAGGTTCCAGATCTGCACATCGCTCATTAACAGCTCTGAAAACGGTTCTGGCAGACAGCCCAGGAATCTGGGATGATGGACTCAGGGAACCCCAGGGTGGTCTGGGCTGGAAAGGCCCTTAGAGCCCCTCATGTCCCACTCCCTGCCATGGGCAGGGACACCTTCACTAGGCCTGACACAGGTTTGCTTTTCACCCTAAATCCAAATCCCCTGAGGCTGGGGAGCTGAGGAGCTCCATGAATTTACCTTGAACCTCTTCCCTCCCATGGTCTCCATGTCTGCCTCCTTGCCCACGGTGAAGGTGTTGGTGGTGGTGCGGCCTCCTGGGAAGTGCTGTGTCCACGTGAAGTCATTCCCATTCTGCACCACCTCTGTCACAATCTTGCAGTTCCTTCCCATTTCAACCTTGTCACTGGGGAGACCTTAAACAACAAAAACCACCAGGAAAAATGTACAAAGTACATAAAATATTCCCTTCTCCATAGCCTATGTATGCAGTACTTGGAGTTTCATCTGTGTGACCTTGGGCCTTTGCTATTTAGCTGCACATACCTATTTGTATATTTGCTCTTGCTCTTTAACTAGAGGCACATGGAATCTTTGGACAGTTTGTGTTGGGAGGGAGCTTAAAGATCATCCAACCCACCTTCCACTGTCCCAGGCTGCTCCAGGCCCCATCCAACCTGGCCTTGGACACTGCCAGGGATCCAGGGGCAGCCACAGCTTCTCTGGGCATCCACAGCTTCTCTGGGCATCACCCTCCCAGGGAAGAATTTCTTCCTAATATCCCATCTAAACCTACACTCTGCAAATTTGAATCCCTTCCCCCTTGTCCTGTCACTCCATTCCTTGTAAAGTCTCTCTCCATCCTTCCTGTAGCCCCTTCAGGCACTGGGAGGCCACAGCTGGGTCACCCCAAAGTTTCTCCTCTCCAGGCTGAGCAATCTCAGCTCTCCCAGCCTTTCCCCAGTGTTTTTCCCAATTCATACCCTGTGCCTGACCCCAGCCAGACCAATCTCTGCACAAACCCCAGCCAGACTCAGACTCACCAATCTCTGCACAAACCCAGCCAGACTCACCAATCTTCTACACAAACCCAGCCAGACTCACCAATCTTCTACACAAACCCAGCCAGACTCACCAATCTCTGCACAAACCCAGCCAGACTCACCAATCTCTGCACAAACCCCAGCCAGACTCACCAATCTCTGCACAAACCCAGCCAGACTCACCAATCTTCTGCACAAACCCAGCCAGACTCACCAATCTTCTGCACAAAGGCGTCGTAGTTCTCGTCGCCCTCGAACTCGTATTTGCCTGAGAATGCCATGGCTGCCTTGGGATGAGCCTGGGGAGCAGAACAGCAGCTGGATGGAGCAGGATGGAGCAGCTGGGCTGAGCCCTGGCTTTATAGAGCAGCCCCAGCTCTCAGCCCACCTGGCCCACACCCTTGGAAGTGGAGCTTTATGGCCCCTGAGTCACAGCAATGCCATCGACCTGTGTGACAATCAAGGTCATCAGGCAATTGTGCATCCTTGCCAATAACCTGGAGATCAGCAGGAGTCAAGGCCAAAGGCTCAGCTTTCCTTTAATGCAGACTGAAACAAAATATGCATTTTTACTTTTAAGATTTCACTGGTTTTGGATTCAGGATGGAATAAAAGTAAAATATAAATGGACCATGCACCAGTTCTCAGCTCTGCAGAGAAAGACCTGGGGAAACTTTTGTCACCACCAGGATTTCCTTTGCACTTTTGGTTTAAAAGTGGCTGCAAAATGACTCTGACTATCCTGAAAACATATTTGACGCTTAGTATGTTAATTGAAACTCCTTCAGCTTAATCCCAAGATTGCTGAACCCAACGAAAGGAAACTTCCTTTCCCATCTGGACCCCAGTGCTGAGGCCCCAGCTGTAAGAGCAGAGCAGCACTGGCACAGGGAGCAGGGCAGGGGTGGCACAGCCATGGCAGCCTCAGTCCCCACTGCTCTGCTCCAGGGGGACCTGCCCAACCTTGGGAAGGAGGTCCATGAACTCAAGCCATAAACTCTCCTGCTCACATAAAACTTGCAGAGGACAATTCCACTGGCAGAGTAGCACCACAGAGACCTTGGGACAGAGATCAAACTGGATAAGGAAAGCAGCCCAGTCCTATGTAAAAGGAAGGAGATAATCAGATTATATGAACGGTACTTGAGCTTTTATGCTCCCTGTCCATAAAGATCAGATTATATTGATACCATTATTATATTGATACCACATTATATTGTTCCATGATGAGATACAAAAATGCTGACAGCTCCATATAGGCATGGACAGGAGACTCCATGATGCCATGATTTGATTCTGCTGCTTACAAGGAGCAGCTATGCAGAAAAGCTCATTGCTGTATTTGCATGTACCAGGATAATGTAAATTCCAAGTGTGTGGTATTTGAAGACAGTGAACAGGAGTAAGTTGTCAGAGAAGTAAAACTCTTGTGGAAGCTCATCCCCAAAGGAAAAGGTCAACCAAAGTGAGCAGTGAATTCCCTGTGCCTCCAAGTCAGCTGCCTCTGATATGCAAAACAGCCGAGTCTTCAAATGCTGCTGGGAACAGAGGGAGCTTTAAGGAGCCAAATCAAAGCCTTGGATATCTTTACTTTGAGAATTTGCTTGCACAAAATAATAACACAGCGTTTTTGCATTCCCTTTGTCTGCGGAGTCCCCTTGCCCTTGGGTGGCTCCCAGCAGCCTCCCAGGTTTATTAACCTTTCAGAAGAGCTGCAGAAAGCCAGGGAGATTCACTCAGAGACAAAACGAGAATAAGGGAGGTAATTCCAGCAGTAACTGAGCCAGGCAGTGCCGGGCTTTGAAGTGCTTTTAGAGCTGGATTGCAACTGAACTGGGAGTGCGGATTGAAGATATCAGAGGGAGCTCTGCAGTGCCCACGGAGCTGCAGTTAATGACTCCCTCGAATGCAGCTGCCTGGGGAAACCTGTGGAGCCCCGGATCCGGCAGCCCTCCTTAGGAAATGCTAATGATTATTAATTCCTCTGGCACTCAGAGTAATCATTGCTAATGAATTCAGGATGAGCTCATTTGGCCTTAATGTGCTGGGTAATTCCAGGGGAGCCCTGTTACACTCGGCCTCGTTAAGTGCCCGTTTAGTCTGGTCCGAGGTGTTGCTGCTCTCCAGCCCTAAAGAGCTGAGAATTCATCACCAGAGCGGGGCAGGAATATTACACAGCTTGGGCAGAGCTCAAAGATGCACAGAAATGCACCTGCCCAGCTCCACAGGTGACACAGCCCAGAGCCTGTCCCTGCTCCAGAGGGGCCTGCCTGACAAAACCAGGAAAAACTGGAGCTCACAGACGTTCAGAGACAGGAACACCTGCAGGGCAGGAAGGCACAGATCTCCCAAAAATCCAGTAGCTGTGGGGACTCCCTAAAAGAAAATTCAATTATTTTGTGTGACAACAGTCCATCAGGAGAACCTTCAGCGTGTCTGGATGTCCAGAAAAGAAATTTCCAGAAAAATAAGACAACCAAAGGATTCATCCAGGTGGAACTCAGGGGCACTGCTGGGGCCTGGGCTGGGAATTACAGAGACAGAAAACTAAACCTGGGCAAAATGTACCTGGTGCCACAACTTCTTGGGAATTCAATTCCCTCCTTCCTCCAGGATTCTTCCCTTTAATGAGTTATCCTGTAGTGAATGTTATCAGTGGTTAAATTCACTGATATCCAGTTAAATGGGATGGGGATGGACAGTAGAAATGGGAAGCTACCTTGATTTTTAACAACTACAACAGAAAACTTGAATTTTGTTAAGCCAGTTTGGATTTGTGTATCCTGAAGAGGCACAGGAAGACTAATTTTGGCTGCTCTCAATTTGGCTCCCACAAAACTGCTCAGATTCCTTTGAAGTATCATCCTTGGATTAAGAGCCACTGTGGAATATTTTGGACTCCATTGGTTTTAGTCTAATATAGACAATAGTTCAAAGGTTGCTAAAAAGGAAGATATAATTCAGCTTTATCTGCAGAGTCTTCTGGTCAAAAATCAGAGTTAAATCTCCTCTCTCTATGGATTTCTTATATAGAAATACACAAAGTTCTGATGAAGTGAATACCTGACAGGCCTGAGGAATCAGGAACAGGAATCATTGCAACTCTTCTGGACTTTTCTGAGCAAACCCCAAAGCCACCCACCCCCATTATCTGCACAGCTCATGGGCTGGGTTGTAAAGGAATTATTACTTGATAATATCTGTGTGCTTAGGTATTATTACTTGATAATATCTGTGTGCTTGTCCTTGCTGACACATCAGATAACACAGCTCCAAATGGAGCTTATCCTCCAGGGAATCTAATTGGGATTTCCTCCCAGGCTGTGGCCTCCCACCCAGAGAAATCCTGCTGGTCCAGAGCATTCCCTCAGCTCTGCTTCCCCAAGCTCTGTCAAAGGGAACATTCCATTCAAACACTGCTCTTTTCTTTCTCTGAGGCCACATCTGGTTTGCAGTTGACCTTTTGGTGCTCCCAAGTCCCCTCCTCTCTGTGTCACCCTCTGAAGCCTTTCCTGCTCTCCCTTCCCCTGCAGCTCACCTGGGAGAGGGCTCAGGTGGAGCAGCACCTGCCTGGAGCTGGGGAGAAGCCACCCCAGGAACCAGCCAAAGAGGGATTTGATCTCAAATAATCAAAGGCACACAGGAGAAACCAATATTTGAGTGAATTTCTCTTATGCCAGTGCAGTGTTTAGTAAGTGCCCCACTGAAAATGTTGATCCAAGACAAGTGTGCAGGGACAGAGAGAGTCTGAGAAGCAGAGAAGGATTTCTTTCCTTGAAATACAAGAAAAGCCAGTTTTCTTTGCACAGAAAGCCTCTTCTGGGCCTCAGCTCTGCTTTGATGTGTGTGATCCACAGCAACATCTCACTGCATACTTTCAGCTCTTTGAAATTGTTTATATTGCCTTGGATACATTTATCAGGAGAAGAAAATATACTTCTGTGGCAGAGAAAATACACACATCTCACGTGCTAGTCCTTCCCCACCTCCACACCAAGCAGATCTTTGCATCTCCTTGTTCCAGGAGCTGCTTTTATTACATCTGGTGTCCCTCTTCTACAGTTTGATTTATTCCTGAGTTGCTCAGCACTAAGCTGGCTCTTATTAATCAAACAACATTGATGGAAAAGTGGGAAAATGAGACTGGGTTGGTAACAGCTGTGATTTTCTCAAACCCTGGAATAAGCCACGTTTCTCTTAAAGATTCCTTCCAGAATCAGAAGAAAAAATCTGGAAAACACTTCAAAATCTGCACTTCTATTTAAGAGTTTCTTTACTCCAGAGTACCAAACAACAGCTGTTTCCCTCCTAAACAATGGGAAAGCATCAGGGGCCAGAAAGCCCCTAAAAAGGGCCAGATTGGTTCAGTTCATCAGAGCAGGGTGCTGAGAACACCAGGTTTGTGGGTTCAGTCCCTGTATGGGCTTAAGAGTTGGACTTGATGATCCTTGTGGGTCCCTTCCTCAGAGCATTCTGTGATCTGGAAATTGGTTTATTTTTTAAAACTTGATTTTTAACCTAAACCTGCCTTTTCCAGTGGCTCAGACTGGTAACATGCACAGGTCACTCTCAGGGTGCTCAAAAGCTCAGTGACTGGGGAGGAGCCACCTTCCCAAAATTCCGCTTCCTCAGGCACAAAATGCTCTTGCAAAACCTGCTTTCAAAAAGAATTGAAACCCAGGAGTAAAGCAGGATCCTGGCTGTCCCTGTGGCTCCCCTGGTGGTTCCAGGAGCAGCAGGATTTGTCTGGCAGCCAGGTGAGCTCACCTGTGCTGGCCCACAGCACCATCCAGTGCCAGCTCTCGCTGCTGAACGCTGCCCTGGGAATTCCAGGGCCAAGCTGCAGCTCTGCCCTGAAAGGCAGGAGAGCTAAAGAAACCAAAATTTCAGCTCTCCATGTGTCAGAACTGGGGGTTTTGTCACATTTACAAAATTCAGGGTCTCAGGATCACAGGATCACAGACTGGTTTGGGTTGGAAGGACCCTGAAGGTCCCCCATTTCCAACCCCCTGATGCAAAGTTTTGGGGCACAATATGGATTTTGAAGAACGAAGGGGAATCTGTTGGGTTTTAATCTGCATTTCTACAGAGCTTTGCTACCTGTGATCTGTACTCAGGGCCTGTTTATATCTGTTTGTTTTTTTTTTAAGATTTTTATCTGCACTTTTGCCACCCAGCATTGTTTGCCAGCCAGGGCTCACTAAGACTCTTTGGCCAGAGCATTTGAACCTCCTGAGCACCAACCTTTGGCTGCCTTCCCCTCCTCTCCCAAAATAAAACCCTGCAGGTTATTGGTACTCCCTGCTGGCACAAGGCTGAGCCAGGGCCAAACCCAGGGTCTGTTTTCCCTCCCCAAAGCTGGAGAGCAGCTCAGGGAAGGTGTTTGGGTGTCCCTGCAAGAAGGAGGAATTCCCCCAGGGAAGCAGGGAGTGAATCCCTGCAGTGCCACTGGCCATGGAGTGATGCTCACAGGGGTGGCAGCTGCAGGGAGAGGCTGCCCAGCCCTCCCTGCTCCTGAGGCCGAGGGGCCCAGCCAGGATGGATTCCATGGCTCAGCCCAGGGAGCAGCTCTGCCCTCCCCAGCAGAGCACACGGGGCTGCAGCTCTGCCCGAGCTGGGAGTGGGAATCCCAGGGAATGCTGCAATCCTTCAGTGCTGATTTAGGGGCTTGTCTGAGAAAAAAATCCTCCTCCTGCAACAATGGCTTTGTTCTGAGAGGTTTGGTTTTGTCTGGTCAGTGCCTGCTCTTTTAAGTCATTGTGACCTACATACAGAGAGGATCCAAATGAAAAATTAAAGAGAAAGAGTTCTCTGTGACACTGCCTGGCTGAGCCAGCCCTGCAGTTCTGTGGCCTCTGGATTACTTTTTCACACAGGGCCAGATATGAGTTTATATAAATTTTGTATGGTTGGATTCTTTTCTTCATTATCATATGAATGTTTAAATATCCCTCCTCAAGGAAAAATGTAGAGTTTACCCACTGAGGGTGAAGGGGTGGACACACTCTTGCTAGTGCTGTTATCCTGATAATATAAAGAAAAACCCAGCCTGGAGCTGTGCCTCTGAATCGAGCCCAGGACTGAGCACAGGGGGATGTTCTGGGAGCTCCCACCTCAGTCACCCTGAGCCCCAGGTTCCTGTGCCAACACACAGCACAGCAGCTGGGTTAAAATCATTTTCCCCAGGACACTTTGATGAGGTCTGGATGGCACAAGGAATCACTCTGGAGATGTGGAATCCAAGCCCTGCCCTAACTCCCATTTAAATCGGGATTAGTGGCACCATGACTCCTGCTGACCGCTCCCTAAGCTGGGTGAGATCAGTCTGGGATCAGCTCAGATCCCAGGGGCTGCCAACTTGCTGCAAACTGATTTCAGAGCCCAGAGGTCTGTTCCACCTGGAGGAGAGCTGTGCTGCTGCTCCAGCCCTGCAATCCCTGCCCCAGCTGGAGAAACAAGAACATTCCTGGGGCAGAGGTGCCCTGCAGGGCGCTGTGCCCTGTCCCTGGTGCTCCTGCAGCAGGGTCTGCACAAAGAGGGGCAGCTCCCCCAGCCTGGCACCTCTCCCTGCTCCCAGGGAACAACTGGCATTTCAGCCCAGCCGAGGGAAGCAGCTGGCTGGGGGAGAAGGAGGGAGCAAATCAGAGTTTATGGGGATCAAACAGGCCCTCATCACTCCTTGTGCTTGGGGCTGCAGGGCCAGCTCGCATCCACCTCTGCTGCTGATTGTTTTTTTGACAGGAATTGCTCCCCAAACAGTCATGTTCAGTGATTATTTGTCTCCTTCCCTCTTCCCCTGATTACAGCCAGACTGGGACATCCCTGATCCGCATAGAAATGAATATTTGAAAAGGCAGGGCTGTCCTCCAAGGGCCCTGAGCACCATTAGGCCTCCAGATTTACTGCCCCACCAGAGGCCAGGGGGGTAATGAGGCAGCAGCAATGGGCCACGAATCAGGAGAGAGCAGCTCAAAGAAAGGGATCTGCCTTGGCACATTCCTGGCTGTAAATTAAAATTATCACTGAGGTCCTGCCTTTATCAGAGGATTTTTCACCTGGTTTTGTAGCCCCACCCCCAGTGCTCTGCACTGGAGCAGCTCCTGCAGACTCTGCAATGTGTTTTGCCTGTGCTGATGGACAGGAAGCACCAGCATCCAAACCCCAAGCACATTTAACCAGGACTTCTGCTGTGTCACTGTGGAGGATGAAGTCCTGCAGGAGAGCTTTTCCCTCGGTGCTGGGCAGTGCCTGCTCCTGTGGGCCCTGCCAGGAGCCCAGGTTTGCCCAGGACTCTGGGGGAAGCACTGGCATTAACTGCAATCTGTGCACCCAGGCTGCTCCAGCTGCAGCAGGAACGCTCATGAGTGCCAGGAATTGTGTCCTCCCCGTGGCAAACACATCCACAGCTCTCAGTCCTGCAGCCACCAGAGCCCTGCAATCCAGCACCTCCAGCCTGGGCTCCCTCTTTCCCCTGGACCTGCAAAGATCTGCAGAGCTTTGGATCCCAAAGTGCTGAACCCTCGGAACTGACTCATGTTTTCCCTCATTTGGGAATGATTCAAGAGCTTCCTCTGGCCTGACCACATCTGACTCACCCCGGGTGACTTCAGAAATTCAAACCAAATTGAGATTGGTGGAGAAAAAGCAAAACTAAAGTCAAATTGTAACTACTGATGTGACAAAGTATTCCTGCCTCCAGTCTGCAGGCAGAAGAGGATTCATCTGCTCTGTCACTGCTCCAAGCCTGCATCCACCAGCCAATTTGATTTCATTCTGAGGGAAAAATATAATGAGTATCAGGAATCCCTTTTATATTAAATTTATCCCCTAGAGGAAAACCCTTTGCAATGACAAAAAATTCCCCGTACCACAGAGAAAAGGATTTCCAAAGCCCACTCACCCAGAGCTAGGAGCCCATGGTGAACAGGCAGAGAAACTGTTCCACATTTCCCAGATACAATGTCCTAGAGAACAGTGTTTTAACTGCAAAGAGCTGTTTTGTTTGCAGAGCTTACACAAGCATTTAAACCTTTCCCATTTCATGCAGGAGACAGTTGCCAAGTCTGCTCTGTGCCTGCAAGCACAGATGAGCACAGAGGATGCTTTGTGAGGACCGATTATATTCCATTTACCAAATTTTAAACAGCACTGATTTTTACATCTTTCCTTCTTCATCTCAGAGAGGACAAGAGGTTTTCTCCTTCCTCCTCTGTTCCTTCCTGCACTGGAAGATGTGTGGCTGCTTTTATGCAGAATCCTGACTGAGGCTACTCCATTCTCATTAAGGGATAACTTGATTCAATCCTGGGATTTGGGACCCAGTCCCTCCCCTTGCATCGTGTGATTCACCAAGGGAAGTTCCTACAGAATTGTGTCCCTTGAAGGGTGCAGCATGAAATTCCAGATTTCAGAACATTTTTGCCAAAGCAGAACAAAGAGAGGACACCAGACATGTCCTAGACTGAGGCACCAGAGGTGGAGAAGGAGCTGTCAGTAAACCCCAGGTGCCAGCAGAGCAATGCCCCTTGCCAGGGGCTCTGCTGTGGAATATCCAGAGTGCAGATCTCCAAACACAAGGGATGAACCCTGGGTGAAGGGCAGATTGCTTGCAAACAGTGGCTGTAACTCCCAATCTTTTCCTCAGAATAAATACAATGACATGGGTACAGTTCATTTATTTCCCTTACAGTTTCCCATCTCTTTTTATTCCAGAAGTCAGGCTGAGCATAAACAGAGGAAGCCTACAATCTTACAATCTTGCAGCAGAGCAGCCATTACTGGGTGCTTCCTTTTCAGCATCAAGCACCTCTGTTGTGGTTTCATTTCTGTATTTTCTAAACTAGTATGAACTGTGCCTGGAAAATGCATTTTTTTAGAGCATTTCTCAATGTTTTGGAAGCCTAACCTTGCCTACACCCAAGAGAAATGACCACACACTTCCAACCCGTTGCTCCAGTGAACAGAAATAAATGTAAGCTGGCAAAGGTAGCTTTTGCCAGCAGAGTTTGTGCTGCTCAGCACGGTGGTTTCAGCAGCAGTGGGGACTGAACTGTTAAGAATAAAGTATTATCCAGCTCCAGCAGCACATCCTGGGCACTGCAGCTCAGGCCCTGCTCTGTGATAAGCCCCACATGGAGGATTAGATTAGGGCAGTATAGAGAAATATTGGCTACACCAACACATTTCCTCAGAGGGTGGTGACACAGTTGTTGAAGGCTTGCATTTTTCTTTTTATTATTTGCTGAAGGGTGAGTGGGGAGAGTTTCACTGGACCAGCTCTGGAAGGAGGGTCAGAGGCAAGATCCAGCCCCTGGTCCCAGGGAAAGCAGTGAAAAGCACAAACAATGCTCTGCAAATCATCAAGCTTGGTTCTAATTGCATTCATCTTCTGCCTCTGGAGCTGCTAACAGCCAGATGTGCAGGAGTCACAGCTGAATGACCCCTGACAGAGATGTTCTCATTGCTGGCCTTTGTCACTTTGTGAACTTGACTGTGACAGGACCAAGGAAAATTATTTTTTAGAGTTCCCATTCTGATTGCATCACTCCAGCTACACTCCCCAAAACTCTTGGACAAGCAACATTTACTGTCTTTTTTTACAGATCACCACGTGTCCTTATCAAATCTCTCATGTCAATCATCTCTGCTGTGGCTTTGTGGAGCAGCTGCCAATCACCCACCCTGCCACCACAAATCCCAATGCTCCATTGATTCCAGTATCAGAGCCACAGCCTGTTTTGTTCTGGAGGTGATGGGATGTTTTTTCTCCCTGGCCTGAGTTAAAGAGAGTCTCTGAATGAGGCCAACACAATTTCCAGCCATTGACAATCCTGGAAAGGCAACAGAGCAAGCTCTTGGTGTGAAGAATTCTTTCTCTTGATGTGCAAGCCCCTTGCAAATGATGTTGCTCAGAGTCAGAATGTACAAGATTACCTGGGAGGAGAAATTAAAACCTGACCTGACTTTACCAAAGGAAGTGACTGGCAAAGGGCCATGCTGGGATTTGCAGGTGAGCTCTGACAGGAATTCAGGCTGAGCCTGGGCACTCCATAAATTGATCCTACTTGGAATTGGATTAGGAAAGGGTGAGAAAAGATGCCACCAGATATCCATAAAATACAGGGATACATCTCTTGCTTGAAATAGATTTGGCTCAAGAGGTTCCAAGTCCACAAGAAACCAGAAGATGAGACAATGACAAGAACCAAGGTCTGTAAGAGAACACAAAACACTGACTGAGAGCAATCTGTAATTTCCTTACATATTCCCCCTCAACCCCTGTGATATTTTAAAGTAATAACAAACTTGCCATTTTATTCATCACCAGGGTCCCTTCATTATTTTTATCCAGAATGCAAAAATACAGAAAGCAGACAGGGACACACAGTCCATTTTCTATCAAAATCAGAAAGATGAAAATACTTGTCTGTGATAACAGCACTTCTTTGCTCCCACCCCTCCCAGGAGAGCTGCAGACCTCAGGAAGAGCTGGGACTTATTTTTTGGGTTGGTTTGTTTGGGTTTTGACTGAAAGACAAACTGCACAGCAAAGCTGAGCTTTCAATACTTTTGCTTTTTAAGCACAACTTTAAAAACTCGACTGCATTGTCATTTGTGCCCCACCCCTGCCTTTGGAACAGCTTCAAAAGTACCACAAGAGAGGCAGAGGGACCAGGGGAGTGTGGAATCCCAGGCTCTGCAGTGCCTCCATCAAGACTGAACTCCCAGCAAGATCCAGGTACAACCCCTACGAGTTCTGGGTGACATGGAAAAGCAGACAAGGTGTGAGACAATAGTTACTTGGTTTTACTCAGGTAAACCATGAAGGCAAGCTGCCTTCAGGAGGGACAGCCTGTTACAGGCCCTTTTGAAATCTCCCAGAAATCCCACCACCAATTTGTTCTCTTTTGGGGACCACCTGCAGTGCTTGGCTCTGGTCTGCAGCCAGCCCATTTCCAATTGTTGTACGTCACACAATATCGAGCTGGAAAACACATTTGTCTCCACCAGTCAATTTACTGAAATCCATCCAATTGTTGAAGTCAAACAATTAGCAAGAAAGCTGAATGCCTCAGTAACTCTTCATTTAAGGAGAGAAATTAGTTTGTAATTTATGGAATAACTTGATGCATCTGAAAGACCAATTTTCTGATCCCTGTGCCATTGTCAAGGCTACCATTCAGCACTTACACAGCACTTCATCCTCAAGTTGTTTTTAAACCTTCACTATAATTAAACCACATCACTCTTGTGTGGATGAAATGTTACTGTCCATTTTTCACAGCCAGCAGAGCTGAGGCTCCACGTAGGTGCCAAAGAGAAGGACACAGTGACACAGGCAGTTGGCAGCTGCTCCTCCAGCTCGGATGTACAAAGGATCCAAATGATTCCCAGTCAGTTCCATTTCCTCCATTGTCCTGTCCCCTTGAGCTCTGTCAGCACCCAACCCCAATGAGAACAGCCTGTGTAGGATTCCCACTCCTCTAATTAAGGTGTTTTACCCTTCCTGCTGTTCTTATTTGAAATAGGGTTCATCTCCAGGGGCCACAGGTGGGGAGAGGTCCCACCTCACCAGTTGGGCACTCTTGATGTGAACAGAGCTTGGCTGCAGACATAGAATAACCTCAGAAACACCACAAGGAACAAAAAATTTACTCTGACATATTTATGGCTAAAGAGACTTCTGTAATTTCTCAGAAGACTTTAATGAGAAATTCCCTGTTAATTACCAAGCTGCCTTGCCCACAGCTGAGTTTGGCCTCCCCATCTGTCCTGGCTCCAGTGATGATGCCCCTTTTCTCTGAATGGAGAAATCCATGGAGATCCAGGGTGACTGCCAGCAGCACCTGCAGCTGCACAGGCTGCAGAAGAAGGCAGGAACCAGTCAGAGTAGAGATAAGACAGGAAGTTCCTTCAGACTCCATTTCCTCACAATTACCAAGTGAGAGCTCAGCAGTGAGACAGTGCCAGTCCTTCACACCAAGGGCTCACAATTACCATCTTTCTGAAGCAACCCCAGCTCTGGAAATTGATTTCAATCAATTCTCCATATGGACATTAGATTAAGCCCCACTCATTGACTTCATCTCTTGCTCACAAGAAATGCAGCACATAATTGACTTTTCAGATTGCAGGGCAGAATTCTGGGGCACGTGAGACTGCAGTGAGGTTTCCCAAATCCTTTAATGCTCATCCCTAAACCCAACAAAATGAGCTCCATGTTCATAGGGCCACAGAAATCAGTTACCAACATTACAGGAGGGACTGATGATTTTCTCACCCCAAACTTTCTCTAATAATTCACTAAGAAATTTCAATCCAGCTTAAATATAATTAACAATTGTTGTAAGAGCATTATTTTCCCAATCTATTAGAGGAGCAGTGAGTTTGCAGAACACAACCAAGACTCAGATTTATGTTCAGTTTATTTGCCTGTATCCCTCTGCATTGCTCACATGCAGTGGTTTTCACTGGTTACACTTTTTAACTTAGCAAGCCTTGAACATTCCCCACCAGCAATCATGCCTTGAAAACGCTCACTGGTGGATTTATTAGCACAGTGCCAAGCTGTGAACACTAAACCTGACTTGGGGAGGTTTGGTGGCCCTGCCCAGGGTCACAGGAAGCTGCTGTCACTGTGGCAGGCTCAGGAAGCCACCGTGGCTGCTGCTGGGATTGAGCAGGGCAGCAGAGCTCTGTGCTCCTGCAGCAGAGCCTGCAAGGGCTGCAGTGAGGATAAAAACCTCATCCTGGAACGTGGGGAGCCCCAAAGCCTCAGTGGGGCTGCTGGAACTGCAGACTGAGAACCTCCTCTCTAAAGTTCCTCCAGCCCAGTGCAGGTACCGGGACAGGGATCTGCTGTCCCACCAAGACAAAGTGTCCCTGTGAACCCAGATGCTCCTCCAGAGCCCTGTGTGCCCCACTGAGAGGGATCAGCTGCAGCAGGGACAGCTCAGGCACCCTGGACCTCCGCAGCCCCTGGGGCTCCAGCAGCACCACGAATTCCAGCCACTGGGTAACTGCAGGGCCAGCTCCCTGCGGAGCTGCTGACACAGCCTGGCTCCAAGGGAGCGGAGGGCAGCTGCACTCAGGGCTTTGCCTGAACCCTGTCCATTTGTGAGGATTGCTCCTTAAAGCCCTGCACTGCTGGTGGCTCTTTCATGGCACTGCACTTCCAGGGAACTGGGTGCCCAGAGTGATGTTCCCACTGTCCAGCACCTAAAAACTCCACACCCCATTAGTTACTACCTGAAGTACTCAGACCTGCTGGGACTGCTCACACCTCCAGAGAGGAGTTTCATGACACAACAAATCAGTTTCACTAACGCTGAGTTTAGAGGTTCCTCATGTGCCACACAAACAATTCCCTTCCTGTGGGTGCTGTGCACAAACTCCAGCTGGATCTGCTGCTTCCCCACATCCCCTCGCTCTCTCCACCCAAACTCATCTTCCTCAGCTGCCCATCCCAACAGTTTACTGCAAAACATCTTTAAGGAGCTCGCCATTTTTCCTGCCTTCCTTTCAATTGTTTTATTCTCTCCAGTTGTCTCCATTCCTCTCTGTAATTTATAGTTTCTTCTCTCCATTTCTGTCCTTCCTGCCACTTGCTGAACACAGAGAGACTTGTTTTAATTTACAGAGAGTGTGGTAGTGCAATCTGTTTCATTAACTTAATTACTTTTATTTTGGCAGTTTCTAAAGGTTCCAGGATAGAAAAAAAAGACTCCCACTATGCAATCACTCTGCAGACCAGTCTCTGTAAGGCAAATCCTGTCTTAAGGAGATTACAGGTTAGATTTGAAATAAATAGAAATTAAATGGTGATCAAAGGAATTTGGGATGGAAAAAATATATAGTGAGGGTTTTTTTGTTAAATTTACGAGTTCCATCCTGCATCCACAGGCCTGTGTTGGTGAGGTGGAATTTTAGAGTTACCTATGGTACAGTATTTCTGCGGGGCATTATTCCGGGCTATAAATGTCCTTATTTACCTCCTTTTAAAAGCACACACAGCACCTTTCAACATTCAAAGGAGCCGTTTATGTTTTATTTTGATCCCTCAGTAGGGTCAAGCACATAATCTGCTGTTACTGCAGTGAAGCAGAGAACAAGCCATACACCCACTCTGTTCCCTATGGAGAGCAGGAATTGCTGGCCACTCCAGGGGATCGAAAACACAACAATTTGCATTTGAATGTCTTCCACGAGCAACACCTGCTGAAAAGGTGCGTTCCAGCAGAAGACTTGCAAGAAGAAATCTTCCATTTTATGCCCATTCTTTACATAAACCCGAGTTTAACATAACAAAGAGCCTGCTGGGCTGAGCTGTTGGATCCGAGCATCCCATCAGCTCCAGGGCTGAGTAGTTGTAGTTTCTTTCTGTGTTAGTTGGGAATTTCTTGTAGGCTCAGGATTTCTGTGTTAGTTGGGAATTTCTTGTAGGCTCAGGATTTCTTGTAGGCTCAGGAATTTCTTGTAGGCTCTGCTCAGCATCCACAAGGAAGGGAACAGGGACCGAGCGCACAGAATGGAAACACCATCGCAGGATAAACCCCTCTGCTCTGTGGCCAAGGCCGGGACCCTGCTGGGCTCCCTCGGTGCCTGAAGGTGGCTGGAGCCCGGCTTTAGCAAACTGTGTCTGTGTGTCTGTGAATTAGCAAACTGTGTCTGTGTGTCTGTGAATGTCCTGAGGGCAGAACCGGAGCGCTGCCCGGGGCTCGGGGCTGGCGGGGCTTGGGGCAGCAGCTACATTGGGAGGAAATCACCCACTCCTTTTCTCCCCTTCCGACTCCACATTTCCAGCTCATGTGCCTAATAAATGGTGCTTAACACTTTAAAATGCCGATTTACCTTACAAAAGGCACCAGTGCCTCTGCCTGCCCCGCATCAGGTGAGGGCAGCAGGAGGGCCAGACATTGATCTGTGGTGACCAGGGACAGCACCCAGGGAAGGGCTGGGGCTGGGCCAAGGGAGTTCAGGCTGGATTTTGGGAAAGGTTCTGCTTCCCCCAGAGGGTGCTGGCACTGCCCACGCTCCACAGGGATGGGCACAGCCCCGAGGCTGCCAGAGCTACAGGAGGGCTTGGACAGCGCTCCAGGGATGCCCACGGGGGATTGTAGGGGGTGTCTGTGCAGGGACAGGAGCTGGGCTGGGTGATCCTGTGGGTCCCTTCCAGCCCAGCATGTTCTGTGATCTCCCCTCTCCCCAGTGTCAGCCCCTCGGTGCTCCCCAGCACGGGACCAGCCGCTCCTCTGCCCGCACGGCACAACGCGGGAGCAGCACCGGGCTGTGCCCCGCGGGGGAGCCGCTCCAGGGCGATCCCCCGGAGGATGACCAGAGCACGCTGAGGAGCGACGCGACCCCTCCGAGGGAAACCCGTCCCCCAGGGCCACCCTCCCGCCCTCGCCATCTTCCCCCGCGCGCTCCCCGGCCCCGCGACAGACACTTGGCGCCGCCAATCACCGGCCTCCTTCGGGAGCGACGCCTCCCTGAACCAATCAGAGGACGGAACAGCCCCACCAGCCCCACCCCTCCCCTCCCCAGTGGCCTATAAAGCGTTAAACCACGCCCCCTCTTCCCCTTCCCGGCTCTGCACTGAATGAAGCCCCCGCTGGCCAACGAGAAGTTCCCGCGGGGCTGGATGGACAGATGCGCTGCCCAATAGAAGTGCAGCATTTCTGCGCGCCCGCCAGTAGGGCGCCATCTGCGGGCGCGGGGGGCGGGCTCTCCCTCCCCGCGGGCCGTGGCCGTCGCTCCCGCTGCTGGAGGGAGGCGGCGGAGAAAATGGCGGCCATGGCTGCGGAGGCGGCGGCGACTGCGGCGGTGCCGGGGGACGGCGGGGCCGGCGAGGCCGAGCCCGAGATGGAGCCGATCCCGGGCAGCGAGGCCGGCGCGGACCCTCTACCGGCCGTCAGCGAGGCCGTGGAGTCGGCGGTGCCGGATGGCGAGGAGGCCGACGGCGGCAAGGCCGAGGAGCCGCCGCCGGTGCAACGCGCCCGGAGCCCCGGCGGGACTCGCGAGCCGGACGCGGGAAGGACGGAGGAGCCGCCGCCGCCGCGCAGCCCGGGGGTGGAATCGCCGCGGGCCGAGCCCCGCTCAGCGCCCAGCCCGGGCTGCTCGGAGCCGCCGCAGCCCTGCCCGCCGCCCGAGCCGGCCCGGGAGCCGCCGCAGTCCTGCCCGCCGGCTGCCGGGGGCTCCGCGGGGCCCGGGGAGGAGCCGCCCCGGCCGGAGGAGGAGGAGCCGGATGCTGCCGCCGCCGCCGCGGTGGAGCCCGAGCCGGCGGTGCCCGCGGCCCCGGGCGGAGGGGAGGCGGAGGTGCCGGCGCTGCTGCCCGGCTCCGAGGTGCGGGTCACCCTGGACCACATCATCGAGGACGCCCTGGTGGTCTCGTTCCGGCTGGGAGAGAAGCTTTTTTCCGGGGTCCTCATGGACCTCTCGAAAAGGTGAGAGCTAGGGGAGAGCCGAGCCCGAGCCCCCACCCAGCGCCGAGCCCCGGAGCGCTCCCGGAGCCGCCGGGGGCGGGATGGGGGCGGCCCCGCCGGGAGCCTCGTGGGCTCTGCAGCTTCCCTTCCATCCCATCCCATCCCTATCCCATCGCTCCCCATCCCATCCCAATCCCATTGCTCCCCATCCCAGCCCAGCCCTCCTCGGCCCCCTCTGCTCCGGGCCGAGTAGCTCCTGCCCCCGCGTCCTCCCCGGGGAGCGGAGCCGCAGCTCCCGGCCATCCTCTTCCTCCTCTTCCTCCTCCTCGACCCTTCAGCCGGGGGTGGGCAGGGCCCCTCCCGCCCGGGGAATGGGCAAACGGGAGAGCCGGGAGAGGGGCGAGCACATGGGCACAGCCTTGGGGCTTGCCTGGGGCTCCAGAGCATCCCTGCGTGCCGGGAGCAGCACCCGAGCGCTGAGCCTGGCGTTTATTGCCCTCTTTGTACAGAACCAGAGCTCTGATTGCCCTGCTCGTTCGGGCTTACATTGCCTAGGTAACCTTCTTTTTCAGTACATACTATTTTCCAGAATAATGGTTTTCCAGCTAGGCTGTTGCAGTTGTTAATTAGTACTGATTGCTCCTTGTACCCAATGGACGCGGTGAAGTTTCATGGTTCTTGAATATCCTTGTGGATGGGGGGGATTTTTACATATGTCTGAATAACTTATCAGACAGCAGGGTTTGGGGTTTGCTTTTTTTCACTGCCTTTCAATAGTGAGATGCTCTTGGGAGACCAGAAGTCACGGTATCTTACAAACAATCTAGGTTCTGTCAGCAGGTGAAAATTCTTCGGGGTTTTTTTCCTAGACATGTAAGGACTCTGCAAGTTCTTGAGAGAAAAGTGAAATGTAACAAGGTTATTATTTAAAATAATCGGTATGCAAAATATGCAGCACTTTTCCCCCTCAGATTTAAGCTGTGTGTGGACATATGTCTTTTATCACTCCTTTTATGTTGTTAGTAGCTGTTCAGCAACTTCCTGGAATATGAACATTGTCAGTGCTCCCTAAAAGGGAGCTTGTGGCACTCCTGGCTTGGGCCTCAGTGCGTGGTTGGGGTTTGACTCAAAAGGCCTTGTCTGACCCCCAAGTTTTGGATAATGTCAGGGAGTGACGATTTCAGTCTGTCACTTGATGAGGTGTGAAATGCTGAGCAAAACTCCAGCCACTTGTGGGCTGAAACAGCATCTCAGATCCGGGCAGGCGGTGACACAGATGAGGTGCAATCCTGGGTTACACGAACTCTTTTGTAGGTTTGAACTTGTCCCAGCAGAATGCCGTGGTTGCCCTGGGCAGGAGGGTGGCAAAGAGTGCAGGAAAACACCAGCTTCTCCTTTTCTCCTGAAAGGAGCCCTGTCCTCCTAAACACCCCCTGGCCACAAACATCCCGGTTTTCCCAGGCTCTGGTGCCCTGGGGAGCCTCTGGCAGGCAGCAGATCTGCAGCCCTTTGCAGCAGCAGTCACTCTGCAGGCTGGCTGCTGCTGCTGCTGCTGTTCCTCGGTGGGAGCATCTCCAGCCTGCCTGGGTCCAAGGCCGGCTCCTGGGACAAAGCTTGGCCGTGGGAGCCGTGCAGGAGCCACCCAGGGAGGCTGGGGCTGGCCCTCCCGGCTTCTCTTGCCAGTGGAGCCGTTTTTCCTTCAGAGGTGCTTTTACATGGCAATCCAGGACGGGAGGTTTAAATTCTCAAGGCCAAGCTCTGCAGAGGGCCTGGACAAGAAGAACTGAGTTTTGAGATATAATATTGTATATGCTGTAATATTGGGCTGGTGACAGCAAAACATTGGCAGATAACAGGAGTCTCTTATCAGATGTCTCAGAGCAGGAAATGCAGTGGGAAACAAGCTCTAGAAATAGTCCAAGAAATTCCTACCTCTAAGAAATCGAAGCATTATTAAAAAAAGTGTTGCCTGTATGTCCAACAATTTCATTTTATCACTTCTGTGGTGACTAACAGGTGGTATTGTCTAGGTGTCAGCTTTTCCTTATATCTGTTTATTTTTGTTTGGTGTAGCAGCACCTGGACATGCAGTACATGAATATTTTTCATGAACTTCCTTCTGTGTCTGTGGCAGACCCTGGAATTCTTGTCATAAGTTTTTCCACTGGACCAAAAAGAAAAAAGAAGGGCAGGGTTAAATGAAAACCACCTAAATTCCATTCATTTACATGACAACACTGGGATTTCCAGCATGGGAGATGGGTGGTTGCTGAAATCTGTCTCATTCAAATGCATGGGAGTAATCTCAATTTTCCTAATGCCAAAGGGATCAATATATTTTAAGACTGACAGTTCTTACTAAGTAAAAGTGACAATTTGTATTAGAATTTGCTCATTCAGTAGCTTCCAAAAGTGGCTATGTTCAGTGCACATGCTAATGCTGTGTTCACTGTATGATCAGAGGGAAATAATTCCTAATCCTGTTTGGATCTTAATTTCTCTTTCCCCTCTGCACCCTCCAGAACAGTGAAGGTGCTGCTTCCATACAGTACTAAGAAGAGTAAGTTTAAATGACTGTTTTAAAAACCTGTTCACTGTGTCCTTTTTTGTCTTCTCATGTTCTGAATTACTTGAACTCCACAATGAAAGAAAAGCAAAAATATCCCCATATATTGTGATTTTAAAGGGGTTTTTGGCTGTTTTATCACTTTTTCCATTGTTGAGATGGTGCCCTGACTTTGCATTTTATTCTTGGTGACTTTGGTGTGCAGTCAGTGATATTTGTGTGAGGGGGCTGATTCCCTCTCCCACCCCCTGTAAATGGGATATCCCTTTAGGAGTTTGTACCACAAGCCCCTGGGTGTTGAGTGGGCTTTATTCCTGCATTTATTTGGGTTAAGGAGGCGCTTCCCTGCCTGCCCCAGTGGCCATCTCCTGTTCCTGCTGCCCAGGGAGTTTTGCAAACCAGCAGAGAGCAGGAACCCACATGTCCTGAGTGCCAGGTCTGTTTGTTGTGCAGTAAATCCTCTTCTGGAGAGGAGCCTGTCCCCACTTTGCTTACTCTGCAGGCTCATTGCACAAATTAGGGATGTGTTCCTACTGTTAAACTTCATTAGTGCTGCTGCCATTACCTTTTAAGTGCTTTCCTGCTGCCGGGCTGAGGCTCTGCTGGGGGTTCTGGGGTAGATGTGCCTGATGGAGACAGGGAATGGAGCACGGTTGGGGAAAAACTCAACATATCCAGGGCTGATCCCACAACCTGGGCAGCAGGAAAGGGGGGGATCCTTCCCTGCTCAGGTGAGACCCCACCTGCAGAGCTGCCCAGCCCTGGGCCCAGCACGGAGCTGGAGCTGCTGGAGAGACCAGAGGAGGCTCCAGGCTGCTGAGGGGACTGCAAGGAGCATCCTCCCCATGGAGATGGGCTGGCAGAGCTGGGAATGCTCATTCTGGAGAGGAGAGGGTTGTGTGGAGACCTCACAGCATCCTCCAGAGTCTGAAGGGGCTACAGGGAGGCTGGAGAGGGGGAACTTCATCAGGAACTGGAGTGGCAGGACAAGGGAATTCCCAGAGGGCAGGGCTGGATGGGATGTTGGGAATTAGGAATTGTTCTCTGTGAGGATGGGCAGGCCCTGGCACGGCTGGGGCTGCCCCTGGATCCCTGGCAGTGCCCAAGGCCAGGCTGGACATTGGGTTTTGGAGCAGCCTGGGACAGTGGGAGGTGTCCCTGCCATGGCAGGGGTGGCACTGGGTGGGGTTTAAGGTCCTTTCCAGCCCATCCTGGTTCTGGGGGGGTTTAAAGTCCCTGTGAGCTGCTGTGCCTGGCATTGTTCACTCCCTGGTTGCTCAGGGGACAGGAGATGTCCACCCCACCTGCTGGCTCTGGGTAAATCCTGCTCTGCACCTGGAGGAAGTAGGTGGGAGGGAAATCCTGAAATGTGTAGCATTTGTAAATCCTAAAGTACAGGATTAAGAAGTTGTGGTTTTAGTTTGATCTTCTGGAGGAAGGATAATTATTTCTGTGTGTATTTTTTTTTACCCCTCTAAAGATTAGGGGAGGAGAGGGGATTAAATTTATGTTCTGTTGTTTTGCCAACAGTCAAGACTTGGCCTATTTATGGCTTTATCATTTAACTGAAATTGTCCTTCTAATCCTGCAGATGTGAAGGACATGTGTCTGTCTTCTTCTCTAAACCAGTTCCCTTCTGACTTGTGTGTGTTCATAATAGTTCTTGAACAAGAGAGAGAGAGAGCAAACAGTTGTTTTGTGCCCTACGAGCCTTGGTTAGATATGCAGAGGATGTGCAGTGTGTTCCTTGCAGACATATGTTTGAAATGATCTCTTTATTGGGCTTTGGTTATGGAGGATAAGGAAGAGCTTCCTGCACCAAGGTGTGCATGAGCTGTATGATGAAAATAAACTTTTATAGGCAATTTGCAATTCTTACAATCCCAGAAGCAGTTTTCAGGTACAGCACTGACTCTTGAACCCTGTGCTTTTCCCAGTTTGTTAATTCAGCTTCTACTGCAAGGGAATGATGTGAGAAGGAAACAGCAGAAGCCTCACTTGAAAAATGTGGTACATTTCTCCCTGCTCTTTGATTTGGTAACCAGGGGCTGCAGGTGCTCATCCTTGTCTGGGAAGGACTGGGGTGTGTAGGATGCCTGTTGCTCTGTGATGCACACTGTTAACAGTAAAGAAATGTCTGTGGCTCAGGCTGGTGTGTTTTGGTTTATTTCATTTTAAAACTTGCACTCAGTTCCCAAGGTCCCCACAACCTGCTCCCCTGCCCTCTTTGATTTCTCAGGAGCCCAGAGGAGCTTGGTGAAATTCTGGCATTTAAGGAGCAGCCCCAGCATTTCTTTGACATTTATTTGTTTTTATTGTCCCCAGAACGTGGGAAGCTGAGGTGTGATCAGAGTGTGGTTCAGAGGGTAATTCAGGTGTCTTTAGCTGGTGACTGGGAGAGGTTTTATTGAAGGTGTCAAGTGTAGCCTCACTTAGAGGGTAGGGCTGGAACTGGGGTCTGGATTGGGCCTCAAGCTCTCCTTTCCCGAGGGAATCCCTGGTCTCCAGCTTTCTTTGTTGGTCTGGGATGTGACAGATGATGGCTGAGCTGCCCTTCCTTGTGGAATTCTCTGTTTTCCAGCAGCATGGCCTCTCCTGGCTTTCTCAGGGTTCCTTGGCTTGGTGCAAGGTGTTGAGGCAGGGCAGGGATGAAATTTTCAGTCTGCATTCAGTTTATTTTCTGTTATGGGACTGATGAATCTTGGCCATCTCAACACTTCAGTTCATCCATTATCTAATGGTATCATTCTCTTCCATATGTCCTGGTCTGGCATATGGATGTTCCTGAAGAGTATATTCAAGGTATAATCCTTCAAAATAGATCACAGCAAATGGATCAGCAAAGTGTCTGCTTCAAATGCAACTGACACCTCATAATGGCAACAGATGTAGAAATTAAAAGATATTGCAGTTTAAACATGCCTTCAGCTTTATAGATGTGCCAGTAAAATTATGATAATGCTAATTATTAATGGAAAGCCTAAACTCAGAGCATCCTGTCTTTCCTTTATGCTGTGCTGCTCCAAAGAGTCACTCACACTGCAGTCCTTTGCCATGGGCTCAGAGCTCTCAGTGAAATGTGCATTTTCTAAGCTCTTTAGCCTGGTGTACATTGCTCAGGAGGTGAATAAACCATGGAGCTGGTTGTTTGGCTTCTGGGAATGCTTTTTTCAGGAAGGTGCCTGCACTTAAAGCAATATATTCCATCTTGTGCTTTATCACACCAAGTAAATCCTTCATTAAAAATAGGTTGTTGCATAATCTCTGTTTTCAATGCAGGTTATTTAGAGGAGTTCTGCAAAACTTTGTGTTCAAATAGCTATGATCTAACTGTGTATTACATGGAATGTTATAATTTAAAGCCTCAGTTTAGATGCATGAAATACATATCCATAGTTCTTTCAGCATATTATTATACTCCTGGAACTTCCATCCATGCAATAAAAATGGCTTCAGCTGTTGTTTGTCCTGGCTTTTGCAGAACACCAAGGTTGATCTTGGGTACAAGAGCAGAAAATGTAACAGGAGATTTCTGCAGTGCCCTGGTGGCGAAGATGGGTTTTCATCAGTCCTTTACCACAGACTGAACACTTGAACACAAGTTTCTCTGCTTTGTTGATGTCCAGAGACAAATGGGAAATAGCTCTGAACCTGCTCAGGGGCTTCACTCCTTTGGCAGAGCAAGGGGCTTCTCATTTCTCTCCCTTTGAGTAGAGAAGTCAGACACTGGAGGCTGAAGATGAGAACTTCAGACTTTAGGTACTAATGTAAAACACTTTCCCCCAGGGAGTGTTGTTTATGTACTTTGTTTATGTACAAACAATAATGAGTTTAAATGGGATTTGTTCTGTATCTCTCGTGGTTATTTCTGAAAAAATACTCTTTAACTGTTCTGTTTTGCATATAAATTGAACAGTAATATGCATTCATTGTGGTAATTCTGCTACAGGATTTAGATTTGAAAAAAGTGCCTTTACTTTCCTTAAGTACTTAGGTTTATATGTCTGTAATACAAAACTCTGGCTTTCAATGACAGTTTTGGGTTTGGTACCCAAACTGGCTTTTGGATGCCATGGCTGCCTATTAATTAACTTGCAGCTGGCAAACTGGAAATGAAGCCTCCCTGTTTTTACCCTGTTTCTGTCTCTGCACACCCTGGTCAACTGAGAGCTCCTCTCAGTGTAAATATCATTGCAGTGCCAGAATTGATCAGGCTCTCAGCTCAGTACAGGTCCTGGTGTCCTGTTGCTATTTCTGTCTCCAGTGAAAATGTACATTTTGCAGTGCATCTACAGCAGAGGTGCCATCAGATCCTGCTCATTGCCCTGGTTACTCGAAAAACCTTTGAGAAATGAGTTTTATACATCACACCCATCCTGTCTTAGAGATGCATTCTCAAGGCAAATCAGAGCTGGGACACCTTTGCAGGAGGGAGCTGGCACCATGGAGAGCTGGCTCTGATTTCCATGGGTAGGGAGCAGCAGGGCACAGCTTCCCAGCACTGCCTATTCCTGAGCTTGGTTTTTCTGACACTTCCTTTAGATCCCTGTCAGTGAATGGTGCCATTCCTTGGGCTGTGATGTCTGAGGTCGGAGTGTTACAGAGTCAGGAGTGGGCTGGGCAGGGAGCAGCTGGAACCTGGGCACCAGGGGATTTTTATTTTAAGCAAACAGCAATTGCAGTATATCTCTACTGTCATCCAGAAAAGCCTATCCTTGAAATCTTGTGGGGTAAGGTGATATTTGGGATCAGTATACCGAAGAAATTATTTTGTTGTTGGAATAAAGACGAGGCAATTCCTTGTAGAACTTAAAGATGGAACATGTGATGAAAGGAGCCTGTTGGGAGTCTCACTGTGGGGAACTGAAATTCTGTGCCAGCCATGACTGACTGGGGGATCAGTAAATGTCATGATACAACTGAGCTGTGTGCCTTGGAGTTTTCTAATTTTGTTTTCTATAGATGCCTTTTGGTCCTCCTTCATCTCTGTGGCAGATGAACCAAACGCTTTTGCAGCTTTTCTCTCTAACTACTAACACAACCAACTAGTTCAGCCTTGCAGCTGGTGTGACAGAAACTACTGTGGCTGTATGAGAAGTATTTCTCTTCAAGGTCCATCAACCAGGTGTGTGAAGATGGGCCTGGAAATTCTGGTACATGCAATAAACACTTGTGCTTGCT
This sequence comes from Molothrus ater, assembly GCF_012460135.2. Taxonomy (NCBI): domain Eukaryota; kingdom Metazoa; phylum Chordata; class Aves; order Passeriformes; family Icteridae; genus Molothrus; species Molothrus ater. The sequence continues at coordinate 17,335,789 of NC_050492.2, read as the reverse complement.
GCAGAACTCATTAGATGCTGTGTCATGCCTTGTCCTGGAGAGGTTTAAGCTCACGTCTTCATTCTGCTGCTTCTCTTAGGAAAAATAAATCCCTCTTTCCTTACCTTGTTCTTTGTCTTTATTCTTTCCTGTAACCTTTACTGTTTCATTTGCAAGTTTTTCTGCCATTGTTTTCTCTTCTTTGTTTTCATGTCGTTCTTCCAAGTTGCTGGAGAACTTGGTTAGCCAGGGAGAAAACAGAGATAATCAGAAACTGTTTATAGATACAGTCTGCTGGTGGGTGAGGCCAAGAGAAGACACAATACACTGAGCTGTTGTAAATAATGATCATTCCCTTGGCTTACCAAATACATTTTGTCCTGCAGGTGGTCCTGACTAATTGTGTGTTCTGTATTAACACCTCATTTCCAGGAGTAGTGCTGTACAAAACTGGCACAAGACCCATGAATGTTCTTTACTTCCCAGTTCGTTCATGGGTAGGTGGACAGGGTGGGAGAGTCTGGGTTATTTTTTAAGCAGTACCTTTGGTGAAGGATTCTCTGTCTTCAGGGCTTCACTTTGGACTGGTTTTGTGTCTTACTAAAGCAGGTTTGCACCTTGGATAAAAATTACCCTTTGTGGCCTCCTGTTCTTAGTCCTGGCCTGTGTTTTGTGTCGGAAGGAAGGAGAGTGGAAGGTGCAGAATGAATCTTTGATTTCCTGCTGTCAGGCATGTGCTGAGCTTTGCATCAGCTTCTTTGTGCCTTTGGAGTGCAAATTGTGCACACCTTGCTGAGGAGGCAGTGGAATGAGAACCTGGGAAAAGAGAGATGAAATACTCGAATGGGATCCTTCTGGAAACCCTTGCAGTCCTCTTCATCCACCTCTTCCTAGTGACAGCTAATTATGCTGATTTCCTGACAGAGTCCCATAACTGCCCTCTGGGAGAAGGGCTTGGCTCAGGGAATGGCCTGGGAGGGCTGGAAATGCAGTTCCTGAGGCACTGAGAGCAGGGTAAGGGATGTTTGATATCCCACCCCTGTCTAGTTCTGCTGCTGTGCTCTTTGGGAATGGAATTTGCACAGCAGAGATCTTGCCCTGTCTTGTTTTCAGCTCTTAGCATAGATTAACTTTTTACCAAATCCTCTTAATCTTTATCAGGTGGTGAATGATAGGATCTGGATCTTATTTTCTTTTAGAAGCTGAAGGTCTTGATGCCAGTAACACTGAAAATATTGCTAATTTAATTACTGTCAGCTGATAGTTTCTTTTAAAGCCCTACTTGGAACCGAGTGACTTGCTTACAATCCTTTGTGGAGGGAAAAGTATTTGTGGAAAAGCAACTTCTTTACCCTTGATGGACTTGTGGGACTTTAGGGAATGCAAAACTTAGTTGTGAGCAAGTCCCTTGTGGTTTAATGCCAGACCATGGGCTGGAAAAATGTCTGTACGAGCTGCTGAAATGCAGACTGGGTGGATAATTTAATCTTGGGTGGGTCGTTTGCTTCAATTGCAACTTTGGATGTAGAAAGGAGCTTGTGATAAGCAAAAGGACAAACAAGGGGTGGCTTTTGTTGGGGACACTGTAAAGAACCTTCTAACACATTTTCAAATCCAGTTTTGAGGAAATAAAGGCAACATGTAGGCACTTATACAAATAAAAGTAAATGAAGTTCAGTTTAATCAGCTGAGGGGATGCTGCTGTTGAGCAGCCACGGTGCAACACAAACCTGAGGACAGATCTTGGGGAGTTGCTCCCTTGTCCTGACCTAGAGCAATTCCAGTCTGGAGAAGAGGAGTGAAAGGTTTAAAATCTTGTTTGCTCATGGAACAATGAGGATCAGCTTATTCTGAATTGAAATAAGGGGAGTTTTGCTGGGAGGAATTCAGTCTGGGCTGGGGAGTTTTGGGCTGTAAAGCATCAGGTGCTGAGCTTTTGTGGATGGAGGCACTCCCTGTTCACTGCAGCCCAGATTTGTTTCTGTTAAATCTGGACTGTTCATCCTTTTCTGCTGTGCTAAAAATGGGAGAAAAGGTCCTGAAGATGCCTTTTTATAAAGCTGACTTGGTATGGAAAATGAGTCTGGCTAGACTGGGAGTTGTTGGGGTGAGTTTGGATGTTTATAAGCATTTTCCAGATGTATAAAGTTAATTCTTTTGCTGCTGTCTCGGGGATATTTTTGTTACATTTTCTGGGCGTCTTGTTGATACAAAAGAAACTTATAATAAGTGAAGTTGTGTATTTTTTGTTCTCCACTGACTTCATTTTGGTGTCTAGCATTTTTCAAAGCTTCCCATAAGGCTGGATGTGAAGCTTTAATTTCTCTAGGGTTCACGGTTTCCAAATGCTGGCTACCTAATGCAGACAAGTTTTCAAATGCTTTGTGATAAACGCCGCAAAAATTCCCTCCAAACACTGAATTTTTATCTCCCTCTCTCTTGAAGGTTTGGCCCCCATGGAATCCCTGTGACCATATTTCCTAAAAGGGAGTACAAGGACAAACCTGAAGCCATGCAGCTCCAAAGCAAACCATTCCAAGAGGAGGCGCAGGTGAAGTGTGAGGCCGACGCCGCGGTCCCTGATGACTCCTCCCTCACGCAGCCCTCAGAGCCCAGCATAGCTAAAAGCCTTTGGACTTCTAAACCACCTCCTCTCTTTCACGAGGGAGCTCCATACCCTCCTCCTTTGTTTATCAGGGACACCTACAACCAGTCAATACCTCAGCCTCCACCCCGGAAAATCAAGCGGCCCAAGCGGAAAATGTACAGGGAGGAACCCACTTCCATCATGAACGCCATCAAGCTACGGCCCCGGCAGGTGCTGTGTGACAAGTGCAAAAACAGCGTGGTGGCAGAGAAAAAGGAGATCAAGAAAGGTGGCAATGCAAGTGACTCTTCCAAATATGAGGACAGTAAAAAGCGAAGAAACGAGAGCGTGACTACTGTGAATAAAAAACTTAAGACTGACCATAAGGTGGATGGAAAAAGCCAAAACGAAAGCCAGAAAAGGAACGCTGTGGTCAAGGTTTCAAATATTGCCCACAGCAGAAGCAGAGTAGTTAAAGTTTCCGCACAAGCAAATACTTCAAAAGCGCAGTTAAACACAAAAAAAGTTCTCCAGAGCAAAAACATGGATCATGCAAAAGCTCGGGAAGTCTTGAAAATGGCCAAAGAAAAGGCACAAAAGAAGCAGAGTGCAACCTCCTCTTCCAAAAATGCACATTCAAAGGTCCACTTCACGCGGCGTCTTCAGAACACCAGCTCAGGGTCCCTCCCGCCCCGGTTGCGCCTCAAGCCGCAGCGGTACCGCAACGAAGAGAATGACTCTTCCCTCAAGACAGGACTTGAGAAAATTCGGAGCGGCAAGATGGCAACTAAGCCCCAGTCTCGCTGCTCCTCCACCCGCTCAGCAGGTGAGGCCCCTTCAGAAACCCAGAGCCCCTCAGAAGGCCCCGAAGAGGCCAGCAGTGAGGTTCAGGACACGAGTGAAGTGCATGTAACTGTTGATCAGGATGAACAGCAGACACTGGGCAAGAGAGGCAGCAAAAGCAATATAACGGTTTACATGACCCTTAATCAAAAGAAATCTGACTCTTCCAGTGCATCAGTTTGTAGTAGTGATAGCACAGATGATTTGAAATCCACCAACTCTGAGTGTAGCTCTACTGAAAGCTTTGATTTTCCTCCAGGCAGCATGCATGCACCTTCCTCCTCCTCCTCCTCCTCTTCCTCCTCCTCCTCCTCTTCGAAGGAAGAGAAAAAGCTCAGTAATTCCTTGAAAACAGAAGTCTTTTCCAAAAACGTCTCTAAATGTGTCACACCAGATGGCAGGACCGTATGTGTAGGGGACATTGTTTGGGCCAAGATTTATGGCTTCCCTTGGTGGCCGGCCCGTATCCTTACCATAACGGTGAGCCGCAAGGATAGCGGGCTGCTGGTGCGCCAGGAGGCTCGCATCTCGTGGTTCGGCTCCACCACCACCTCCTTCCTGGCTCTTGCACAGCTCTCCCCCTTTTTAGAAAGCTTCCAGGTGCGCTTTAATAAGAAGAGAAAGGGTCTGTACCGCAAGGCCGTCACTGAGGCAGCCAAGGCTGCCAAGCAGCTCACGCCCGAGGTGCGGGCCCTGCTGACGCAGTTTGAGACGTGAACGTGGAGAGTAAGGTAGGCAAGAAACCTGGAGGCTCCACCAAACCCTAGCCAGGTTAGAGAGAACTGCCCCCAGGGAGGTGGCAGAGGCAGAAGTTGCACTCGGTTGACTGACTGCTCCTTTCACGCGAGGCTCGTGCCGTGCGGAGCGGTTCCTGACGGTTCAAACCAATTGAACATGCAATCAAAATTAGCCTACAAGTGAGGACTGAGGTATTTTTCAAGTGAGAATTTTTTTTAAAGAGAAAGAAAAAAAAAAACAAAAAACAAACCAAACCACCCGATGCATAGGAGCCATAGCCTCAGCTGGAAGGCAGCTGATTTGCAGGGACTTTTTTAGTAGTTTCTACCCAGTATATAACTAGTTCTGTGTGGCCAAGGGTTGACACGAGGGATGAAATAGTAGCTGTGACTTTTTTGTTTTATTAGGTGGCCCATCAGGGAAGTGTAGAAATGTAAGCCTTGTCTAAATGGTCTTTAAAGATTATTTTTAACCAGTCTCTAATGGATTTAGTCTGGCCAGGCCCGGTGGGCTCAAGCTCCCCTCTGCGGGCCGGTTTAAATGGCATTGGAGACGTGCTCCAGGTTGGAAGGAAGAAGAATTTTAGTGACTTAAAGACCAGATTAAATGGGGTTTTATCGTAGTGACCACTTAAACACTCAACCTTTCTATGCACATGGGGGCACAACTAAATCACTTCAGGGTCGGAGAAGTCGAGGGATGCCTGTAGCTCTAAGACAAAGCTGAGGAGGCCTCAGTGTTTGGGATCAAGGGCTGTTAATGCTGCATAGGTGTGAATCATTCTGGTCTTTCTTCCTGAAGAAATCTTTCAGGCCATTTGCCTGGAGGTTTAGCTTAAGAGAGGCTTTGTTTTGAATGTGTAAATAATCAATTGCTGAAATTGGTCAGATTTTCTCCTGACTGGTTGTTCCTAAATTCTTAGGATACGTCCTAGTAAATTACACTTTGTGAATTGTCAGATGTGTAATTGTTGCATTTTGGATGTATCTAACTTTTTTTTTTTCTTTTTTTTTTTCTTTTTTTTTTTTAAACTATTTCCGTTTAAGGTATCTGTTTGCAGGTCAGAAAAATGAGATATGTAATTGTGTAATGCTCTGAAATGTAAAAAAACAAACTGTAAATAAAATTGACTAAATCTGAATTATTTGTGTGTGTTTCTCAAAAAGCTTTGAAACAAATCCAGGATGTCAGAGTATTTTATCTGTATGCCGGATTTAGAGGACACCCTTAAAAAGTAAATTGTCCTTTTTCATGCATTCTTAAAGATGAAGTGCTTGATGTAAATACCATTGGTATACTTCAGTCTTAATTTGGAGATGATTAATTATCTGTCCCTTTTGTTTCAGAACCAGCTCTGTAGAGGGCTTTCTGGAAAGTTGATTAAATTTTCTCCCTAAATTAGCTTTTGGGCCATATATTTGAGTAGAGCCTGTGGATAATGTCACCTGTACAGTGGGGAATGTTTCAGTTTCCATCTCAGAGCAGTCAGAGCTGCTCTCCACTGCCATTCCAGCTTTTCTTGCATGGTTTTTGCTCACTATTGGGGCATTTTCATGCAATGCATTGGACTTTTTTTTTTTCTGTTGAGTTTTGGTCCTTACCTGACCATGTCAATTCCTGTGTCCTCCAACACATTCCTGCTTCAGCCTTGCAGTGCCTTGTGAAAGTCTCCTGGTGCTCATCCCAAAGCAGTTTTCATCCTGGTTTTTCCAGGATTGCCCACGTAGGCAATTGTGACAGATGTAAAAATTTAAGCTCAGACTGAAATTAAACAGATGTGAAAAAGGGGGCAAGGATTTAATCATTGAACCCTGAAAATATTTTTGTTTTAAGATTTAATTTCATATGTTCATGATACTGTCTGGTCTTGCCAAAGCATACAGTTTCTTTTTACCTTTTTAAATTATTCTGCCATGCCCACAGAACTATTGGAAGTCTAAGGTGTCAAACCCATGGCTGTTCAAATTTTCCTCAAGATGACAGTCATTAATTGCCAATTAAGCTTCCAAATATACCAGCTTTACCTTGGCATTCTAACAGTTCCCAAAAAGCCCCAGTGGTCAATGCTTTTTGAATGTGACAAACACACAATAGATTTTGTAAAAAGAAAAAAAAATTGGAAAAAAAAATCTGTTTCACTTCTCTGTATTCTCTCCTGCAAACAGAAACAGTTTCTTTAAGTAAATAAGCTGTATTTTGTTATTAAAGCAAACTGCTTTTTGGAGTCAGGAACCCATGTGAGGTGGGTCAGATGTCTACACCACTTCCTTGAGGTTTAGAAGCTCAAGTGAACTGGCTTTAAGTTAGTTGTTGTAAGCCAAGTAGTGGCAAAATCAATATTGACATTGTTATTTTTTCTTTAGAAGACCTGGAAGCTTTGTTCTCTTAATTTATATAAAATTAGAATAGCACTGCAGCTTACATAGGCAGAGTTTGCTCAGGTGTTCACTGGGGAGCAGCAGGTGTGGGAGGGCTTTCTTTAGGTGGTTTTATGTTCAAAAGAACTGTTTATGGAAGGCATTTAAGTCAGTTTTGATTTGTAGCAGATGAGTTTTAAGTCTTTCCTCAGTTTCATAGTGAATGTTCTGTATGGCTGCAGACTGAGCAGGGCTCAAAACAAGTAATTTGTTCTGTTAAATTAATTTTTTACACCACCATGTTGCAGTAAGCTGAAAATCTCCTCTTCATACTCGCCCCTGACTCTGGTTTAACCCCAAAGGAGCTGCTCCTGTGGATGCAGCAGCTTCCAGGGGCAGAGCCTGGTTCAGGGCAGGCACAGGGTGAGAGGAGCCCTGGAGGCTGGGATGAGGCTTAGGGCTGGTTTAGCCGAGCTGTGACCCCACCTGGTGTGCCCCAGGGCTGGCACTTTGCATGGCCTGCCCGGGTTTATCCATTGCTCCCCCCTGGACACCCTGTGGGGACAAACGGGCTCAGGCTGGGCCAGGGAGGCTCAGGGCTGCCAGGAGCAATTCCTGAAGGGTGGCTGGATTGGAACTGCCCAGGGAGGGCTGGAGTGCCCATCCCTGGAGGTGGCACTCGGTGCTCTGGGCTGGGGACACGGTGGGGATCTGGCACAGAATGGACTTGGTGACCTTGGAGGTCTTCTCCAACCTAAATCCTTCAGAAGGCAGCAGCAGCACAGAGGGTGGCTGCTATTTTCCCATCAGTTTAGTGGGATAAATGGCAAATGATGCCTTTTTAGTTTCTGGAGTGCCTCTGTGTGGTTGCTGGGTATTTATGGGCTGTCAGTTTAGGGGAGAGTGGCACATGATGAGTTTCAGGTGTTCTGTTCCTCTGCAGATCTCCAGGTGAAACGCCTTGGGAGAGAGAGCAGTTACTGCAAAGCTCAGAGCTCTTTTCCCAGGGGTGTTTGAAGGTGTGAGGCTTCAGGAGCAGAGCTGGAAGCAACAGGAAATGCTTGTGTGTGTCTGAAGTGGAGTCATGCAGGAAACTGAACAGATATTTGTTGCTGTTCTAATTAGAGTGGAGCTTTGTGTCAACACTTCAGTGAGATAATCATCTCTGATGATTTGGTTTCTCTTTCAGACGCTGCTGTGTTCAGTTTGGCACCTACAGAACTACCCTGGGTGGGGCTCCTGGGTGGTTTAGGTCTGTGCAAGGCTGAAAAGATTTTTTTGTTCAGCGTGGAGTAAAATACCTTTGGGTTTTTTAAACATAGTTTCTAACTGTGATTAGGATTAAGAGTAGCACAAGTGGGGAAGGGTAAGCGTTGCTTTGTGCATTGCTAGCCCTTAGGTCTGGTTTTATTTAACTCTCTTAAGTCCTGGTATTTTCTTTCATGTCTGCTAAAACTGTCAGGAGTAGAATAGGAATTTTGAAAAATAAATGTCAGTAGCTCATTCTCAGCATCATCATCTGCCCTGCCTGTTCCGTGGAGTCCAGTGAGAAAACAGAGCAGCTTGCTGGGCTGAGGAGCTGTGAAAGGAGCAGACTGATAACCAGGGAAAGGCTCTTTCAGTCCATCCTTGGCTTTATAATTGTGTTCCAGTGAATGCCTGCAGGAACAGCAAATTCAGGCAGAGCAGGGGGTCCCTCACTGACCTGGAGCTGAGGATGAGCTGGGAGGGAAGTGCAGGGAGCTCGAGCCTAAAGGGATGGCTGGCAGTGTGTGGTGGCACCATCCATTGGGTACAATGAGTTTATAAAGGGAATTTCTCCATAACTGACAAAGCTTCTGACCATGGAGTGATCAGGGATCACCCACATTTAACACTGAGAACTTGTGTAGCTGCCTGAAGATCCATCAGGTCAGGTTTGAGATATCCAGTGTCAAATTCTCCTTAATCCCTGCTGGAAAGAGCCTGTGTGTGATCCTGGCCTGGCAGTGACCGTGGCAGTTCCCAGTCAACATTTACCCCCCAGCTGCTCTCTGGGCCACTTTGGGTTTTGTTTAACAGTTCCCTCCCCGGGTCACCCTGGCAGATGTTCAGGTGAATATCATCATCCCCCTGCATCGTGGCTTTTCCCTTCTCTGCCCTGCTCACCCTCCTGCTCTAGTCTGACCCCATCTACCTCTGTGCTAAGAACTGTTTGTGGGCATTTGCATGGGCTGTACCAAGCAGCAGCAATTCCTCCCAGGGCAGAAATACCTCTGATTATTGGGGTTTGACTGTTGGATCCTAATAGCAGCTTATGATTCCCTATGATTTACTCATACATTTCACCCTTCTGTGTTACCTGGGATGTGGATACAATCCAGACTGTCACTTAAATCAATTAATGATTTTATTTCCTTTAAATTTAACAATGACACGAGTGCCCTTGTGTGAACACAAGGCAGAGCAGCAGTGCCTGGCAGAGCTGTGGTGCCAGGGAGTTGGTGACTGCTTTGCCATCCTGCTTTTTCCCTGCACAGCTTTGCTGCTGCTCCCAGATGGGGCAGTTTGGGATAATTCCCTGGAGCAGCACCTTTGTGCCAGGCACCAGGCACTGAGGAGAGCTTGGCTCTGTGTTTTCCTCAGGAAAATACAATTGGTGCTGCTGGCTGGAGGTGGGAACAGCAGGAGCTGGGAAGTGGGTGGTGCTGGCAGACCAGGGCTTCAGAAAACCTGAGCCACCTTGCACATCTGAGAGGGACACACAAAAGGAAAAGGGTGGAATAACCTGGTAACCTGGGAAAGGTGGCTCATGTGCTTGTGCCATGGGATGTGGTGTCTGATCTCCTCTTCCTGCTTGCCCATGGCCTGAGGGCAGAGCTTGGCAGCAGCCTGCAGGTAGGAGCTGGCTCAGGGAACAGACCAGAGTCCCCTGGAGCAAGTTTGAATCCAAGCTTTGCTCCTTCAGTGTGAAGAAATGGATCTGTGGGGTTTCTTTGGGCTGTGTTTGACAAGTTACTTCCCAAACCAGGACCAGGCACATTCTGAGCAGCTGTAATTGCATTTCTGTGCCAGTGATTCCATTCCTCAGTGCAGAGGAGGAAGGGAGGGCTGTGGGAACTGAGGCTGTTCCAGGTGTGTGAATCCCTGTGGGATGGGGCAGAGGCACAGGGGCAGCTGGGCTCTGCTGAGTTGCAGCTGGGACAGGAAATAACACTTAAACTGAGGCAGGGAGTTGGAATCAAGCACTGGAGGATGGATTGTATCTGTGACAGTGAAACCCTGGGTGCTGTGTGGGTAATGGCAGGGATTGAAACCAATGGACCAGGCTGAGCAGGGCTCAGTGCAGCCAGGAGTGGGAGAGGATCTGTCCTGTCACTTTGGCATTAGCAAGGCTGATTTTGGAAAACCAGAATATTTGTAAAAGTATGTCTGTATCAGAGGACTGTCCTCTGTGTCCTGTTGACATCCTGCAGGAATCACACTTGGAGTAGCCCAGCTTTGAGCTGAGGAAAGCTGCACTGCCCTTCTGCCAGGGGCCTCGGGGTGCAGCCTCCTGCTTGGCTGCTGCCATTTATGGAACAGCAACTTGAAGTCAGGTTGTTCTTTAGGAAAAAAACACATCTAGGTCAGTTTTCATGTTTGTTTACAGATGTTTTGGATGTCAAAGATGCAGTATGAATAAGGAATATTCTCCTACATGCCAGGCACGTGCTGGGATCCTGTGCTTTGGGAGGCAAGTGCTTGTTCCCAGCACTGAGGTTCTGTAACAGAGCCACAGCAAATTCAGGTGGCAGATTTGTCCTTGCCATCCTTTAACAGGTGCACAAAGGGGGAGAAGGGATCTTGCTTTGGCAGTAAAATAAGCAGATACAATTACAAGCGAATATTTGCTTAAATTCTAATTTAGCATAATTTTTTATTTAGTAATGTGTAGGATTTTTGTTTGGCTTTAGGAGATGCTGGGGTTTAACTGCACCTCTGCAGTGCTTCAGGATTTTAAAGCACGTGGTGCCAGTTTGGGTAGTTAGTAGCTCTGGTGAAAAGAAACTAAAGGCACAAAAACGATTTTAATGAGTATTGTAGTCAGTTTAGTTAGAAGTTTAGTTAATAAAAAAAAACAACTCTTGAGGTATTTCAAGTGTTGAAGGACTTAGGAATAATCTCTTCTGGTACATTTATATGGAAAAAAATGGGTTGGATCACGTTTTAGGAATTCCTGATACTGTGTCATGTATTTCAGGGAATTAGGCACACAAAGGGAAGAATGTGTTGCTGCTCTTTGTTTTCCTGGTGGCTGAGGCTGCTGGAGGCTCTAAAGGAAGGAAACAGTTCTTGCTTTTGGTTGTTCATCATCTGGAAGAGCAGCCTGGTTTCCCTCTTCTCCACTGGCTACAAATGGAATCTGTAGCAGGAAAATAGGAGTTTTGTGCCTTCTGTTCCATAGTTTTACACAGACACAGCATTATTCCCCAGGAAGGTGCATAAATGTTACTGTAACTATTTAAATTTGGGCTCCTGGCCTTGAGGTTTAATCCCTGATGGGATGTGCTGCTATTTTTGCTTCCCTTGTCCTTCTGGGGTGCCTTTTCTACCCCTCCACGGCTGCCTGGTGTCCTTCTCTTTACTTTGGAGATAAAAGCCAGGAGTTTCAAAGGCAGTGCTTCTCTTTGGACAGCAGTGAACAAAGGGACTGAGAAAATGTTTGCATTGAAGAATCAGAATCCCCGTGGCAGTGTTGGCTGTGTGAGCTGGGTTCAGTGGGACAGGCAGGAAGGGCCTGAGTTGTGCCAGTGCCTGTCCTGACACACATCTGTACCTTGTTCTGGGGCAGTCCTTAGGATGGCTCCATAGGGAAGGGGCTGGAGCCCCAGGAGCAGCTGAGGGAGCTGGGCAGGGGCTCAGCCTGGAGCAAAGGAGGCTCAGGGGGGCCCTTGTGGCTCTGCACAGCTCCTGCCAGGAGGGGACAGGGACAGGAGCAGAGGGAACGGCCTCAGGGTGGGCACTGCAGGAATTTCCCCATGGAAAGGGGGCTCAGGCACTGGAACTGCCCAGGGAGGGTTGGGGTGCCCGTCCCTGGAGGTGTCCAAGGAAGGGCTGGAGGTGGCACTCAGAGCTCTGGGCTGGGGACAGGGTGGGGATCAGGGACTCAGTGCTCTGGGAGGGCTTTTCCAATGTGGGATCTGTGAGATCCTGGGATTCTGTGTGATTCTGCCTCCAGCACTTGAATGGAGCTGCTCCAAAGCAGAGTCCAGCCTGTGAGCTCACTGGAGATCCCAGGGGAGCTGTGCCCTCAGCCAGCCTGAGCTGTCACTGTCCCACAAACCACAGATCCCACCTGGAGTGAGTGACCCCATGGAATGAGCGATCAACAGTCAGTAGGCTGCACTCAGGGAATTCAGTGGCACAGACACTGAGCTGACCCAGGTGATCAAGTTTTCAGTCACTGTATCTGAGGAGCACAATCTCCATAAAATCCCAGAATCCCAGACTGGTTTGGGTTGGGAGGGACCTTAAAGCTCATGCAGTGCCACCCCTGCCATGGGCAGGGACACCTCCCACTGTCCCAGGCTGCTCCCAGCCCCGTCCAGCCTGGCCTTGGGACAGCCACAGCTGCTCTGGACACTCTGTGCCAGGGCCTCCCCCTCCTCCCAGTAAGAACTGGTGGCTGGTGTTGGTTCGTGCAGGGCTCAGTACTTGGGCTGTTCCTGACTGCTTTATCATTATTTATTCCTGTTCTCTGGAGTAAATGGGAAAGCAGAGGCAGCCATGGGAAGGAAGCACCATTAGCAGGTTTACAGTTCCTGCTCCCTCAGGCACTCGGCTCCATGTGTGGAAGGGCTCTGCAGGTCACATTTAGCTTTGTGTTGGGAGCTGCCATCAATGTATAGATTTTGTGAATTAATCTCCCTGCTTCCTGAGCTGTCTTTAAATGTCTTTACAATTGGAATTCTCTCTGGATGCTGAAATGGGGTGAGATGTAACAGATTGGTTCTGTGGCTCCTCCTCTAACCCCAGCCCCGGAGGAGTTTGCTCACTTGTGTCTGTCTTGTGATAATGTCAATCTATTTTTTGTCTTCTGCACACGATGCACAAAGCAGATGAGCCAGTAACTTTTCTGGCCACCTCAGCTTTTGCTTTACCTACTTTTGCAATATGTACTGGAAGACATTTAACCATGTTCCCTTTCTCTCCCCTTTTCAGCTCAGAGACACTAATGACCCGCTGTTTTTATGGAACCTCACTACACTGCCACGAAGAGCACCAGCTCATCAGGACTGAGAGAAATCTGAGACTGACTTGTCCTATTTTTCCTCTGAAATCTTCACCAAGTAGTAAACATTTTTTTGAAGGGGAAAGGGGGTAAAAGATGTTAAAGCTCCCCCTCGCACCGTTAGGGCATCTGTACCTAATGTACATTTTCCTTAAAATTTCAAAAGATGTTAGGAAATATTTTATAAAACTTTTTTGCAATAAATGACGCATGAAATGACGAAAGACTCTATGACACTTACATGCAAGGAACCACTTGAAATATTAGGATGAAGATTCACTGCAGATAACTGGGGTTTTGTAATGTGACAGTCACGTTTGTATGTTTTGAGAGGTGCCAGTGACGGAGCCAATTTGCCTGGGAAGTTGACTGTAACTTTTGAACTTTTCTTTTAATTCTTGACTTTAGCATTGCAATTTTCCATTCTCTGAGGCTTAGTTAGTATTTAGTGCAGGTGTTAGCAGAGCTGTGATCTGTGATCAAAGCATGTCCAAACCCAGTTGTATTGTGAAATATGAACAGTCCTGCTATTGAGACCAATATTTCCCATAGAGGTGATGGAAAGGACAGTGACCACAAACTCCATGGATCTCTGTTTTATGGGAAAGCTCCTTCTGTGTGAATATGGTTGCATTTTATTTATGCTATTGTAACACTTAGGGAATTGAGGGTTGTGAAATAACCTTGAGAGGGGCTACAAGGCAGAGAGCAGCGTTTTGATTATAATCCTATAACAGGATGGGAATCATGGATGGAGAGTGATTCAATGGGATGGCATTTCTATTTCAAATCATGGCTTATTTTTTCCTTTTAACATGAATATTTTTCAGATAGATAACTAGTAGAGAGCAAAGGTTTTATTAGAGTTTCTGATGGTTGTTGATCTGAGTTGGGTTGACTTCTTTGAAAAGCTGTAACTCAAAAAAAAGAAACCCACTGGGTTTTATCCATTTTATTCCCCTCCCAGAAAGGTCTTGGGTAAGACTGACTTCAGTGGAGCTTGGGAATGCTGGACACGCTGCTGAAATCTTGAGTTATTAAATATTAATTTATTTGTCACTAATTATTTCCATTGTGTGCACACTGTCTTGGCAGAACCATTTCTTTAAAGTTCTTAGCAGGGGATTTATTGTGTAACCTGGGAAAATAAATATTTGTTTTGAAGATATGAAAATGTGCACATAATCTACTAAAAGTCAAATTTCTGTTTCTATAGAGATGAAAGGACTTGTAGGAAACTTTTCCTCCTTACTGATATCCTGATTCAATTGGAGAAAATAAAATGTCTTTGTCTGGATCGTTTAAAACCAGAGACTCTTTTCCAAGGGGCCTCTGGGTCAGCACAAAGACAATTTCTTCGTGTCTGGAGCCTGAATGAACCACATAAGATTTGAAGTTAGGACAACTCTGTCATTGGCAACAGGTTTATACTTGTTAAACAATCGGAGAGGGGGAAGTGACAGGCTGGGACAGGCCCCCAAACCCCAGCCAGGCCCATCAGGGATTCACACACCGAGTGTGTGGCAGCTCGTGCTTTGTGCTGCTTCAGTGTCTGCTTTTCAGAGCTAAATTCTTTATTTATAAATGCAGAAATTGAATATTCACTACCTACTTTTTAAAAACAGGCTGTACAATGCTGTGCAGTGCGTTCAAATTGTACCGTTTGCCATAATGATTTCACCATGAAGTACAAACTTTTTTTTTTAAATTTGGATGAATATTTGTTCTACAGTGCTTTTCCTTTTCACCAGTGGAAGAGGCCCAGCAGTCTGGTCCTGCTCAGGGCCTGGGATGTGACTAGAACTGAAAGCTTGAGACATGTGAATGAGGAAAGGGGTGCCTTGGTGCCGGCTCCGTGCCAGCCTTTCACCTCCGCTTGGATTGACAATGGATGGGGGCTTGGCCTGATCAGGTGCATTGTCCCCCAGCCCCCCAGAAACCAAACAGAAAAGCCACCAAACCACATGGCACAAACCAGTTTCTGCTCAGGAAAAAGGCCCGGGACTGTGGTGGCAGGGTTGTTGCACATGGCATTGAGGAGTGCCTGCTGTTGTTTTGGAAGCCGGTAGTGCCTGGCTGTGCCCCCGGATCCCCAGGGCTCTCCTCCCCTCCCTCCCTGAGCCCAGCAGCTGAACCAGGAGGGATTAACCCAAGGGATGCAGGTGTGCACTGGAGAATATGGGTATAGAGCAAATAGCATCCAAGGGAGCTCATGTCTGCCTTGCTTTTCCCAGCATTGCGTTGGAAACCACATTTTCATTTGGAAATGAAATTGTCAGGGATATTCTAATGAGAGAGAGTGACAGTAATGTATTGCTTTTCACTTTTTTGCTTTAGTTGCTTAATATTTAAGCTTTGCTCCGTGCTACCTTCTTGTCTGTATATTGAATGGTCACTATGCCTCTTTCATTTTGTAGACTTGAATGAGGAAAATCTGATTCACCCTTTAAGGTTTGCTGAGAAGTAAAAATGATAAAGAATGTTGTGTAACATTTATTCAAATAAAGCCTTGATTTTTTTCATTGCTCTTTTAAAGGGAAATAATGTTTTGATGTCTTTAACTTTCTTGCTTTATTAGTCCTTGACCCCAAAACCTTTGATTTATGTCAGAAGTGGTTTTTCTGGATTAAACAAAGACTAAACTCAGCTTGCTGGTCCACTGCTGGAATTCCGTCACGTGGACAAGTCTCTACCTAACCTCACCTTTCACCACAGTGGCTGGAAGATCCCAAACTATGCTCAGCCAGGTGGATGCTTTCCAAAGCAGTAGGAAAAATTGTAATTAGTAAGAAAAGATGGTGTGGTAGAGACAGGTGGTCCAAGGAAGCCCTGGTGGCTCTGCCGCAGTCCCAGGAGGAGGAAGGGATGCCATGGGAAGGGGCTCCTGCCCTGGCACACGCAGTCCTTGGGCTGGTTTTTATGGAGTTCTCACAGTTTCAGACAAGGCTTGCCCTCACAGGTAAGTGTACAGGGGGATTTCTCCA
Organism: Molothrus ater; assembly: GCF_012460135.2. Lineage (NCBI taxonomy): Eukaryota > Metazoa > Chordata > Aves > Passeriformes > Icteridae > Molothrus > Molothrus ater. Next base: position 17,320,048 of record NC_050492.2, on the reverse strand, counting down.
GCCAGGGAGGAGTTGCCTTGTCCTCAGCTGTGTTTCCTTGACCCGGAGCAGGGATCAGGTGGTGCTGGAGAGGTAATTTCTGTTCCAGGGCTCCATCCCACTGCACTCAAAGGAGGCCCATGCCAGCAAGTATTTTTCCAAAATACCTGGTGGTGTTGGGTTGGTGTTTGGACTTGATGATGTGAAAGGTTCTTTCTCAACCTTCGTGGTTCCATGATTCTATGGAGTGGCAGACTCTGGAACTGCACTATCCAATAAAATAGAAGGCAGTATTTACACACATTTTTTCACTTGAATTTTGGTACTGTAAAGAATGATTCCCTTAGTTGAGTTGAGCTCCTGGGCTAAACAAAAAATAAGCTGCTTGAGTTAACTGAATTTCCAGGAAGTTCTGATTTCCAGGAAGCATTGGTGGTTTTATGGCACAGGGTGTTTTCATGGCACAGAGGATGCCAGGAGCTGGTGGGTACCCAGAGGTACTAACCCTGCTGGGAAGGGGTTGTTGCAGTGACCTGCTGTGGATAATGAGGAGTTTTTCCCCAAATCGATTTTACTGTGAAGTGCTGCTGTTGGCTCAGCCTGGGGTGCTTTGGGAGCACTGTGACAAACACCCACATCTGGCTGTGGCCGAGCACAGCTCCAGCAGATGGTTTTCTTTTCCTTCATGGTTGTTTCTCATTCTGTCGGGATTACAGGAACTCCCATCCCCTTTCTCTCATTATTCCCTCAGCCTTGCAGCAGTTCCTCCCGAGCCGGCGATCCTCATTAGGCGGGGAAATCCTGCTGAAGTGTAATTGCTCGCTAATGGCTTCTCCTTTGTGACACCGAGTTGGCAGCAGCGCTGTGGGGACGGAGCCACGAGAGAGGTTGGCCGGGCAGATTGCAGAGCTCTGCAATTACTCCGTGGATTAATCCTCACTCCAGTGGTTGGCAAAAGGATAAAGGTGACCCGCGGCCCACACAAAGCCCACACAAGGCCCCTCTAATGGCGTTTGCTGCTGCCCCCGGCTATCAAAAGGGCGACGCTTAATGCGGGCGAAAGTGCAGCTCTGGCACGAGGGCTTTGGAGAGATTCCCGTCCAAAGTGTGAGAGGTCAGAGTTTAGATCTTGCAGGGTGAGACCAACAGGGCCACTGCTGAAGGGAGTGGTGGCTCGGTGACAGTGGCACTGGGAACTCACACTGTCACACTCGGGTATTTGGGAGCCTTTCGGGCGAGCCCGGCTGGGCTTGAGGGGCTCCCGATTCCCTCAGGGCTCCCGATTCCCTCAGGGCTCCTGCCTCATCTGCCTCACGGAGAGTGTCAGGTTTGCATGGAGAGGCCCTTCTGTGCTTGAGGGCTTTGTGGGAAGCTGGGAATGGCCCAGGCTGGGAGGATTCTGTGGCAGGGGAGGTGTGCTGGGTGCTGAGCCAGCGCCGAGCCCCTCGGGCAGAACCCAGGCCTGGCACCAACTCCCCTCACCGCAGTGCCTTTGTGTCCTCCTCCCCTGTCCCTGCTCCAGTTGTTTTGGGATTTGTTCTCCCTGTCGTGTTCTGCAGGCAGAGCAGGGAGCCAGGAAAAGGCTGCTGTTGTTTGCTGGGTCATACTGCAGGGTTTATTCACATTCCATATCCGGCTTTTATGGTTCTGCTCCTGCTTTTCCCTTGAGTGTCTCTGTGCTCTTTGTTTTGCCTTCCTTGCTGGGTTTGCAGCACAAGCCGTGGGTGCTCCGTGCAGACTGGGCACCCCTGCAGAGGTTTTGGCATGTTCTGGATTTGGGGTAAATATTCCAAGCCCAGGAGGGGTAGTTCTGATTTTGAAATCCAGATTTTCAGCTGAGCTCCACATCTTAAGAGCTTGGGGACTGGAATTTCTGCCTGTGGTTGTCTTGGTCATTAAATATTAAGTGAAGCTGCTCCTGCTGGAGGGTTCATCCAAACACTGAAGGCTCTGAGCTGTCAGGGGAAGGGGCTGGGGGCCCCACAGTGTTCAGGGATGGATACTGGGCCATGCTAAGGATAAGACCCCAGGAATACTGACACTGCTCAGATGGATGGGGATAAGGCATCTGTGATTCACTCATTTGGCTGTGGCTGCTTTTAAAAAGCATTGGGCATGAGCTGTGAGAGCAGAACTGGGGGGGTTGGACTTCACACTCTCTGCATTAACACTGCAGGATCCTGTCAGGAGCCATCAGCTGCATCTTGCCTTGGAAAACCTGCTGCTGGCTCCAGGCTCCAAGGCCTCAGCTGCATTCCAGCTGGGAGCAGGGACACAAATGTGTTGGAGAGCTGATGCTTCAAGGGCAGCTCAGGGCTGGAGCCATGGGCAGGGAATCTGTGCCATGCTAAGGATAAGACCCCAGGAATACTGACACTGCTCAGCCTCCTCCTTTCCCTAAGTTCCAAATACTGCAATTCTCCCTCCCTCAGACAGAGAAGCACCCCAGGATGGAGGGTGACAGCCAAAGGAGCTCATGGAAATAGGACAAATGCAATTAGAAAAGTCCTGGCCCTGCTGCCTCCCCAGGGACCTGCTGGGCACTCGCCAGCACCACTCAGGAATACACTCAGGGAGCTCTGCCAGCAGCCACCGCCCAGATGAGATACCAGCATTTCCCTCTTCCTGCCATCCCTGTTCCCTGGGGTGTCTGCAGGGAGGGGGTGCTGCCCTTCACTGCCCAGAGACAGGAACAGAGCCCCCCTGGCCAGCGTGTGCTTATCCCAGAGCAAGCACAGCTCCTCCTGGAGCTCCACGCCCTCCCAGACACTGCCCAGAGCCCATGGACAGCAGGCAGGGAGTCCTGGGAAGCAGGAGCAGAGCACTGGGCCCAGGCAGGCCGGGAAAGGCAAATCTAATCCTGCTGCATCCATTTAGGGCATGCGGGATTTGTGAATTGTCTCCTTGAGAAACAAAGGGGGAGAAATATGCAGTTCTGGGGACTACAGGCTGCAGCTGCAGATGGTTTCCAATTGGGAGATTCCCACTGAACGTGCAGAATCAGGAAAAAGGGGTTTTAATTTTCAGTTGATTTAGAGCCTTTAATCTTTGTCAGGGTAGGCAGTGATGCCTCTGGCTTAGTGCCACAATTCCTGTGCCAGGCGCTGCCCAGAGCCCCCCCAGCAGTCACAGCCCTGCCCGGGGTGGGAAAAAGTTGCTGAGCAAGAAAATGTTGGGATTCATCCAAACAGGGAAAGCTTGTGAATGAGCAATGTATGAATGCTGCACATTAAATGTGCCCCAGTGCATCTTTGCCCTGTTGGAGGGAGGCACTGGGGTGTAATTGGTTCTTGGCTGCAGCAGTAATCCCTTGGGAATAACACAGCTAATTAAAGCCTAGGAGCTGGTGACCAGCAGCTTCTCCTCTCTCCCAGGCTGGGGCTCTGCTAATCAGGGCAGGTAGATCCCAGGAAGTTTTGTGTTAATCAAGGAGGGAAGGACTGGGCTCCAAAGCTGGGTGCCTTGTCAAATCCTGAATGTCCCAAGGGATGAGCTGGGGGAGACTTTGGATCCTGCTGGGCAGGAGGGATTGGCTGTGCCTGGACCCTGCCCTGGAGTGTGGCTGCCTCCCTTGGGGCTGGGGTTTTGGGACAGAGAGCTGAAGATGTGAACTGGGGAGCTGCTTTTTCTATCTTTTAAGAGATATTAAATGCTCCAAATCTTTGGTGGGACAGAGGGAACTGCAGGTGCTCAGCTCCTCTGGGGGTCAGGCCTTGGGACTCATGAGCAGGATTTGGAATGAGGCCAGGTTGGATGGGGCTTGGAGCAAACTGGTTTCTGGAAGGTGTCCCTGGCCTAAGGAAGGCGTCCCTGGTGCCATGGAAGGTGTCCCTGCCCTATGGAAGGTGTCCTTGGTCTCTGGAAGGTGTCCCTGGTCTCTGGAAGGTGTCCCTGGCCTATGGAAGGTGCCCCTGGTCTCTGGAAGGTGCCCCTGGTGCCATGGAAGGTGTCCCTGCCCCATGGAAGGTGTCCCTGGTCTCTGGAAGGTGTCCCTGGCCTATGGAAGGTGTCCCTGGTGCCATGGAAGGTGTCCCTGCCCTATGGAAGGTGTCCCTGGCCTAAGGAAGGTGTCCCTGGCCTATGGAAGGTGCCCCTGGTCTCTGGAAGGTGCCCCTGGTGCCATGGAAGGTGTCCCTGCCCCATGGAAGGTGTCCCTGGTCTCTGGAAGGTGTCCCTGGCCTATGGAAGGTGTCCCTGGTGCCATGGAAGGTGTCCCTGCCCTATGGAAGGTGTCCCTGGTCTCTGGAAGGTGTCCCTGGTCCCATGGAAGGTGTCCCTGGTCTCTGGAAGGTGTCCCTGCCCTATGGAAGGTGTCCCTGGTCTCTGGAAGGTGTCCCTGTTCCCATGGAAGGTGTCCCTGGTCTCTGGAAGGTGCCCCTGGTCCCATGGAAGGTGTCCCTGCCCTATGGAAGGTGTCTCAGCCCATGGCAGGGAGTGGGACTGGATGAGATTCAATGTCCCTTCCTGCCCAAACCATCCTGGCAATCTGTGATTCTCAGCCCATCTGCAGCCAAAAGGATTAAAGTCTCTGGGGGGACAGAGAAGTGAGTGAGAACCTCTGCATAAAGCAGAGACAAATCCCACTGTCAGTTCTGGTGCCAAATAATGAAAGGTCTGAGCCACAAATGTTATGGAAATCCTGGAGAAAGTTCTTTGTAGGGAGAGGCTAACCCAGCTCATGGACAAGACCAACACTGCCTTTATTTTTGTGCAAACACCTCAGGGGAAAGGCCAGCTACTGAAAGGTTTTGTGTTTGGCAGGCAAAGGAAGGAGGAACAAAGGCAGGAGCTGAGGATGGACAACTCCAGCTGGAAAGGAGGCACGTGCTGGTTACCAGGAGGGTGAGTAGCTGTTGGAACTCTTGAGCAAGGAACTGTTTGGTTTAGGAGCACTTCTATTTAAAAGATTGTGTTTCATAAACCAGTTTTTTCCTAGTAGAGGTTGTAAATCCAACAAGTGTGAGTCAAAACTCCCTGGCACGCCCTGAGTTGTGGCCAGTGGCACCAGGAGGAGGCACCAGTTATTTTACTGGTCTAGCTGTGAGGACTAGTTCAGACATTAAAAAAACCACTTAAAAATCAAAAGCAAGACACAAGCACTTGTTCAGGATTTGGACAATGCAGAAGGACTTTCAGGCAATTAATTGGAATTTTGCCTGGAGGAGAACTTGCTGTGCTGGCAGATAACACCTGCCAGAGGTTTCTGGTCCAGCTGGATGGAGAGTGGCCCTGAGGAGGCAGGGATGACCTGGAGCTTGAGTTCTCAGTACCAGCATGCCCAGCTCCCAGTGACTTTCACACAATCCAATTAAATTACAAACACTAATCAGCTGCAGCCCTGCTTCCTTTGCCCTTCCCTTCATTGGAAGCTCCAGGTGCACATCAGGCATCCTGCAGGGGAGTTGCACAATGATTTGATGATGTGTTTGCACAGCAGGTAGGAAATTCAAAAGCTTTGTTGTGCTTCTATTTCCCAGAAATTCCCCAGTCTCCAGCTGAGAAGGAATATTTGCAGCTCCCCAGGCTTCCAAAGGGGTGAAGCAGGAACAGAGTGGAAGGAACAGCAATCCTGTCCCCAAGGCAGCTGGTTGGAAAAGGCCACTGGAAACTGGGCACAAGAGCCAGCCACGGGTGAGTGACACTGCACACAGGGCAGGGACAGAACCCACTGGTCAGAGCAAGGAAATGTTAAAGGATTATAAAAAAATTTAACGTTTAAAGCATCCAGGGTAGTTCCAAAGTGGTTCCATTTTGTCCATGGCAGGGGTGTGCTGGGATGCTGCAGGTGACTGGAACCAGGCCCAGCTGGTGCTGGGGCCTGCCCCTGAACCCAGCCCAGCCCTGCCCAGGGCTCTCCTTTGCTCTGCACTGCTCCAGGTTTTAGGGAAGATTATTAACATTTCTACTAATCCCAAGCCACTGAAGCTTCCCTGCAGAGCTCAGCTCAGGTAGCAGAGGTTTCACAGCTGATTCAACCCCAGGCCCAGCTCTAAACTAAAACTAAACTAAAAATGCAGCAGGACAGAGTTTAACAATCAAAACAACTCTGCACAGCTGCAGAGACAAAAATGACATTAAAGCACCAAACCTGCTGTGCCTGGAAAGGCTTTTCCTTTCAGTGAAAGGCTGCAGCTCCTGAATTTCTGACACACAGAGACTTCCTGAAATGAATTGGAGATGACACCCAACAGCCAAGGCAGCCACTGCTAATTATTTAATTAAATCATGTACTGAAATCTGCATGGAGACAACTGCAGAATCTGCCTCCAATGCAAGCACTTCAGCCCTGATAAACCCCAGGAAAGCAGGAATTACAAAAGGCACCTTCTCCAAAACCTGAATGAACCACAACAGAACATATAAATATATATACATATACATATATATTTATATTTATACTTGTATTATTTATATCACAGCCTGGTTTGGGCTGGAAGGGATCTCAGAGGTCATCTCATTCTAGAAACACTTCCAAGTCCTCAAGGTCCAGTTACTGTGGAGACCTTCTGCAATCAACTCCTGTGCATCTCTGCAAATGAATGGATCTCAGACAAGCACATTTCACTTGAGGTACCTTTACAAGGTGTGCAGATGGAGAGGGAAGCACAAAATGTCATTGCTGCCTTCAGAAAAATTAATACCCAGTAAACAAACTGCTGAAAGGGTGGCATAAAGCTAAATGACAACACTGCTGCAAGCAGGGCCAAAAACCCCACTGCTTGCTATGAGTGTCCTGCCAGGTGTTATCTGTGGGACCCTCAACACCAAACCCCCCTTGGGGAGGGCTCAGCCAGGCAAGAACCTCAGAAGCCCAAGAGCAGAAGTACCAAGCCTTTATTGGAAGATCCATGATTCCAGGGCAGAGCTGTGTCCAGGGTGGGGCAGTGCTGCTGCTGCATCTCCCCATCCCCAGGACACCACCAGCCTCTGTCCCAGCCTCTGGACTCCCCTGAGCTGCTGCTGCCAGCACTGAGTGGGCCAAACCGAGGAACTGCCTCTTGGAAAAGCCAAACACCACAAGGGAAGGGGAAAAATAAATAAAAAAAAAAAGAATAAATCACACACTGGACACAGTTATCACTATGAGAAGTTGAATGAGTTGCTTTACATCCACATTGCAAATAATTTCACAAGCTGGGAAATGAGTTTGCTGAGTCTCCTCTTGCCCTGGGGGGGGAGGCTGTTGGTTTGCTGGATCCTGGCACGGGATGTGCAGAGCCACACTGAATCCATGTTATCTGTTGTTGTTGGGGTTTTGAACAAAGTTGATGGAGTAGGAGCCAGTAGATGAATCCTGTTTGATCTGGAAGTTCTCTGTTGACAGGCCAAAGGGACGCAGCACCAAATTGCCCAGATCCTTCAGTTTGCCTGCAGTGACATTCCAAGAGAACACAGTGAGAGCTGAGCAGAGGAAAATCCCCTGGAATTACACCCAGCTACAGCCCAGCCCTGCTGATTTATCCAGCACAGGTAAATGCTGAGGAAATCTCTGCATTTTGTTAATATTTAGGCTCTTAGCAGGAATTAAAAATCACTGTTAAATATCCGTAGAGTATGAGAGTTAATAAAGTCCTGTCAGTATAAGGAACATACATGATTCCTGAGTCTGGAAAATGGATCTTGGTACAGCTGTAAGAGGGGAAGGACAACAAAAGGACATCCTTTAAAAAATCCTATATAGAAATTACAGAATAGATGAAGTGAAACAGGAAGCAGAGGTAACAACTTCACTGCTGGCTGAACACAAACCCCTGGCATGACAACACAAGGGAAGAAGATTGCCAGTTTTCAAAGAAAATCATTCTTTTCCTCCTGGTTTCAATGTAGAACTGTCGATTTCCCAAAGGAAAAGCAGAAGTTTGGACAAGTTGAAGCCTTCTCAAGGTTTGCCTCCCCAGGCAAACCCCATCTCTCCAGAAGCTCCCACCTGCACTGATCCTCAGGGAATGGGTTTTGTTTTGCTGGGAGCTGAGTGTGACAACAGAAATGGAAATGGAAAATCCACTGAGCAGCTGCAGCAGCCAAGGGCCTGGAACCACACCTGGGAATGCCACAGCTATTCCTGCCTGGAGGGGCTTGGAGTCCTGAGAACCCCCTGGCACTGTGCTCACCTCACCTGGGCCTCTGGGGCAAGTGAAATCCTGGAATTTGGGCTGGAAGGGACCTTAAAAATCATCTATTCCACCCCTGCCATGGCAGGGACACCTTCCACTGTCCCAGCTGCTCCAGCCCCAGTGTCCAGCCTGGCCTTGGGCACTGCCAGGGATCCAGGGGCAGCCCCAGCTGCTCTGGGCACCTGTGCCAGGGCCTCACACCCTCCCAGGGAAGGATTTCTTCCCAGTATCTGGAAAAAGACAACCTTATCCTGAGCCCACCAAAGCAAAGGGGTGGGGAGACACAAGTTTCCTTCAACTTGATTTTTAATGGGAATTCACAGATGAGGTGGCTCAGGGATGTGACCAAAGCCACTCCAGCAGCAGCTCAGGTAGGATTGACTCCTTTGTACATCTTTATTTATTTTTTTTAAGGTACACCTGTTTAAGATTATTTAACTATGACATTCATCCCTTTCTGCAGCACCCTGAAAGCATTTTGGCTATAAGAGCATTTTGGTAGCATCTGTCTGAGTGACATGAAGAGGTTTTTTTGTACTTCTGGACAAACATTTGGCCAGGGCTGAGCTTCAGGTCTGGGGTGAGCAGTGTCTCAGTGGAGAATCCTGCAGAATCTGGCATGGCTGGAGCCCCCCAGCCCTGCAGCTGGGCAGGAGAGCAGAGCTTGCCTGGCAGGCACTGGAGAGGTTTTTTCCAGTTGCAGGGAGCTGGATGCTCTTTTCCAAACCCATAAACACCCCCTGACTGCCTCAGGACCCACCCTGCAGCTGGAGCAGGGATTTGGGCTTTATGATAATTCCAGCAGCACATCCCTGCTCACCTTCCTGCTCTGTCCCTCCCCAGGCAGGCTCTGGGGCAGCCACACTGAATTAATTGTTCATGAGGCAGAAGGAAGCCTTGGCTTTTCCGGGCACTGCAGCCCGAGAGCTGCTGCTGTCCTGGCACACACAGAGCCAGCATTGTAGGGGAGCTCTGCCTCCTCCTCCCACAGCTCCTTTCAGCCCTAAATTAAGGGCTGTAGTGAACTGCAACCCCCTCCTAAAGAAAAGCTCCCTCACAGCCTGTGCTGGGAGGAAGGAAAAGGCACCACGTGGAGCTGGGACTCAGCTGCAGAGGCTGCCCAGCCTCCACCACTCCCTGTCCCCAAGCAGGGTCACCCTCTCCTCCCTCTGCCCTTATTCTCACACATTTTGCTCTTTTTCTTTCAAACACACCCTGTTTATTTTCCACCTGCAACTCCAGCACATTCAGGTTTTTCACCAAAGCAAATATTCAGAGGTTAACAAGAAAACAGAACTGTAAAAATCAATTTAGGGCTCAGAAGTCTGTGATTCATTACTCACCTAAACTGCAATTCAACACGCTATTGAAAGAGGCAGATGCAGGAAAAGATTACTCACAATTTACATTAAGATGTAACAGCCAAAATTAATTGCTATTCAGTCTTTCTGGCAATAATTCTGGCTTAGTTGCTGGTGTTAATGTGAGGTTTGGAAGTTGAAAAGCTCCATCTTGCTTGTGTAAAGAATTCTTTTGGAGAAAAGACAAATTTCCTGATGAGGTCTCTTCTCTGTGTAACTTCTTGTATTACCAACATTTTTAAGCAATTAAAAGAGCAAGGGCAAATCCTTCTCCCTTCCCTAAATGGTAAATGAGGGCTGAACTGTAACTGTCATTTGGCTCTGATTTAACTGCTTAAAAGCACCTTGTGCAGGGTTGGGGTTCAGCAGCTCAGCTGCAAACACAACATAACTGTCAATAGAAAAAAAACCCAAACAAACCCCATAATTCTTTAGGCACAAAGCCTGATAAATGTCTTTGCTGATCTCAGGTTGCTGGAAAAATCTCTTCTGGGCAGGAAGGCCCAGGTGAGGAGCTCTGGCCCCCAGATTACTAAAACCATTCCAAAGCCCCCCTCTCCTCACACCCTCTCCCCAAAGGGGGGCTCCCAGATATCACAATAATTATAAAAGTCTCTAAACAAGACTGCAAATCGTTGGCTTTAAGGAGAGAAACACAAACCAGTCCAGAGAATGGTCACTGTTCACAGTCACTGGGGCAGAGGATGCTCAGAAGGAGGAAAAGCCTCTTGGATCTCACATCTCCTGCCCCAAGAGCAGCTCTCTGGTGTGAGCTCAGGGCTCCCTTCATCCTGAGCAAGCTTCAGTGGCAAGGCAGCTGATCAAAGATGGCAAGAACTGAAATACAAATGCCAGCCTTGCAGAAGGGAGATCCCTGGGGACACAGCACCAGTGGGCTGGGCCTGGCCACAAACCAGGATTCTTGTGGTGACATCAACCCCAGCAGTCACATGGGCCAGAAGGAAAATCCAGGCAGGAATGTGTGCTCTGGGTTATTTACACACAAGCACTGCACAGGGGCTTCAGGCTCTGACAGAAATGAGCTGCAGCCCTGGGAAACAGGAAACACACTTGGGGAGGAGGAGGATGCACTCCATTTATCTGGCTTTGTTTGTACACAGCTCCAGTTCCATGACAGTATGAGATGGTTGGACAACCCAGGCCTTGCTTGAGTTGAAAGAATAAAAGCTCAGCTAAACCAGGAGAGGCCAATTCAGTGACTGAGGATCAGCTCAACATCCAAAGGGGCCAAGGCACAAAGTGGGACACTGCTCCTAATTTCAGTTTCGAGCCAGTGCTCCTGCAGCAGGCCTGGCCTGGAACTATCAGGATGCCTCAGACTTGCTGTGCTGGAGCCCAAAAGTCTGGAATTCAACCCAGGCACCTGAGCTGCCCCCTGGGAAAGCAGGAATGTCCCCCTGGCACTGCCCAAGCCCAGTCACCCAGTTCCAGCCACAGTGCCACGAGCCAGCTCCATCCTGGCAGTGGGAAATGCCATCAGGAAGGGTGGGAAAGTGGGAACAGCTTCAAACAAATTCACTGGACAACAAAACAATCCAAAGGAATCTCGGAACCACCACATTCCACCGAGTTTCTCTTCTCCCACACCTTCTGAACGCCCATCCAAGCCCCCCTCCAGGGCTTTCCTGACCTCAGACAGAGCTGCAGCACTCTGCAAACCTTGGAAGTGTTTCCTTGCTCCATGGCATCCCCACTGCCTCCCTTAACAACGGCACACAGGGAGCCTTGGAACACTCAGGAGAAGGAGCTGCCCACATTCCTGACTTCATTTCAGGAGAATGTTTTGTAGAAACCCCTCAGTTTGTGGGACAGCCACCACTGCCACCATCACTGTCACTTAACCAGAACTGTGACACTCCTGTCACACACCAGGCTGGGGATGAACACAGGTTCTGTGTTGTCCTACCCTGCTCTCAGTCTGGCTCTCCAGCTCTTTGAACTCCTTCTGTGACAGCACTGAGAAGAGATTTCTCTCTCCAGAATCCCAACTGAAACAGTCTGAGTGGTTCCCAAAAGCCCAGCCCAGTTCTGAAATCTCAACTGCCACTTTTAAAGTATTAACCCTGTTAAAAGAGATCCCACCTAGACTGACACCCAGGAAAAAAGCAGCAGTGCAGGGGCTGGATTTACTGTTCCAGTCAAATCCCTTGTGATTAGTGAGGCCCTTTAGAGTTCAGCAAAGATCAGGAATTATTTTCATATTACTTTGTGCTGAAACCCATCCCATGTCCTACCAATGGGCCTGATCCTTCCGGAGATTTTCTGCATTTGTCATTTATTTATAGCCCCAGCACCCTTAACCTGCTTTATGTGGGGCCTGTTCTCAGCACAATGGGGGAAGCAGGCTCTGATCCTGTAAAGCTCTGCAAAGCCTCACTGACACTCTGCTAGGTCAGAGCAGAACAAAGCCAGAGCAAATCAGAGGCTGCAGAAAAGAAATTACAGAAGAGTATCAGCATAAGCTGAAACAGTCTTCTTCCCAAATACCCCAAGAATCAGTGTGAAAGACAGGCTGAGTTGTTTAACCTGATTTTCTGCAGAGCAGCCAAACACTGCCCTAGGAATGGCAATTCCACTCCTGGTGCTAACCCTGGCTGGGTCCAATTCAGCCTCCAACCAAAGAGCAATGAAATGCTGAATAAATCAAGGCAATGAAATGCTGAATAAATCAAGACAAACACGAACACTTGGAGGTCTCTGGGCTGGAAGTGCTGCAGAAAGAATCACATTTATTTCTTCAGCCCCCAGATCAAACATGCCCAGTTATTCCAGCTGGGGGAGTTCCTTTAGGCACAGGTTTAGTGAAAGCCCTGGTTTATCCCTTTCATGGGAATGTTTGCTTTGAAGGCTTATTTGCAGGGAGAAAGGGCTGAGCAGTTGGGCTGTGTCAAATCACCTTCCCCAGCTCTTAAATACACCAATATGAAATTGTTTTAGAAGGTTTTAAGTTTTCTTTCTTTAAATGGAATAATGGCCTTTTCTGCATGGGAGAATTCCTTGTCTCCAATTTACTGAAGGTGAAACCAAGCAATTGAGAATTACAAAGAAATCAGGAGTTTTGTTTAAGACTGAACAAATATTTCCTTTCAGATTTACCTCCTTTAGATTTTATACAAGAGATTCTATTCATGCATTTTTTTCTAGTAGATTATGAAGGTTTTTATGGAAGTACATACTACTCACCCAACATTTCTTTCTTTAATTTTTCATTCCTCTCCGCAATTTGCTGTGGTAATCTCTGTGGAGAGAGAGAAAAACTGGAATCATATCCCTGCTTTCACTAATGCTCCCATTTTGGACATCAGCAGTGACAGACACAAATCCTGGTGTGCAGTTCCAGAACACTGCTAATGCAGAGCCTCAGCATCTCCCACTCCAGGAATGCCCTTATGGACACCCATTTTTATCTGGTGTCTGTGATACTTATCCCAAAGTACAGCTGCTTCTGGGAAATCTCTTCATCTGCCCTAAAATCCCTCAAAAACTGTGTGGAGGCTGAAATTCTCCCAACAGTTACACACCTGTGAAAACCCAAACCTAACCACTGCTTCCATGTAATGAAACCTTCTGGGAAAGCAGCAACTGGGGAGATTTGAGCACAAACATGATAATTCCAAACTGCTTAGTCTGGCATTGAAAAGGTCAAAAATAACTGAGGATTGAAATCAGAACCCCAGCTCTGCACTCCTGAAATACAAACAGTGCTCGAGTATTGAGCAGGTACCAAATCAGGAATCAGAGAACTATTGTGCATTTCATCTTTCAATCTGTCATTTAACAGGGTCATGACATTCCCTGGAGCAGTGTGAGATCATTCCTGTGGGCAGGGAGGAGGAAGATTTGCTCTAACTGTGAATGAAACCCATTTGCAGATTTTCTTGAGGCATCATTTTCATTGCCAGTGAGAGGGAAAAGATCCTGTGATATTCCTGCAAAGCAGAGACACTTTTACCTGACAGCAGAGCAAAGCTGCTCAGCTTCCTCCAGGTTAGAGATGTAACCAGGTATGTGGAGTCAACAGCTGAAACTTGGGGGGGTTCATGATGAGATTTAGAGATTGATGATGAATATTTGAAAAGTGCAAAATTATAGCTGTCAGGATTTCTTGAACAGGTTTCAAGAAGGGAGTTTTAAGCTTCAGTCTCAATAGTTTGCTTCTTCCCTCAAATCTGACAAGGACCAGCTGAAGGAATGCCAGGGCAGGGGAATCTGAGGGCATTTTGTCCAAAGGGCTCTGCAGCCAAAGGCTCTGCCTGGCCAAGAGAGCTCAGGGAGCAGGAGGGGGTGAACCCCACCCTCTGCACTGCCCAGGCACAGAAATCAGGTATGAACACTGAGCATTCTGAACTGGGGCTGAAGGAGCAGCAGCACTGCTGGGGATTCCCTGCTGGGGCTGGGTGAGGGCTCTGCTGTGGGATCACCAGGGCCTGGGAGAAATCCTGGCTCTGCAGGGGTCCAGGGACAGTGCTGGGGTTCCAAGCATCCTGAACAGAACCAACCAGCCCTGAGGCTCTGACTCAGAATCCTGGATTATCCTCAGAGGGGAGAGACCAGCAGGATCATCCAGCCCAGCTCCTGGCCCTGCACAGACCCAGCAACCCCAGCCTGGGCATCCCTGGAGCAGTGTCCAGACCCTGCTGGAGCTCTGGGCTGTGCCCATTCCCTGGGGAGCTGCTCTTGGCCCAGGGGAAGCCCCAGCCCAGCTCCAGGTCCTTTATGGGAGCTCAGCTGTTCTATGGGGTCACCCCTCAGCACCAACAGCACTCACACAGTTAAGCAGAATATTTTCTGCCATCAGTGCAACTGATCCAGTCCCCCAGGAAATCATTCCAGGCAAGGTTTCTTGCCTAATATGCCATAAAAGCTGTCCCTAATCTGTCACTTACAACACCACAGTGTGGGGAAAAGGGGGGCACAATCACTGCTAATGATTTATTTTCCCAAAAGGAGACTTAAAACAATTAAGCCTTTCAAGAAGATTTTTGTAACAACATATTCAGAGTGGGTTTAGAGACAAATCTGCAGGTGATGCATGTGAGTTTCTCTTTCCTTCTGAGGCAGAATCCATTGCAGGTTCACTGGTGTGAAGCTGAACTAAAATAATGAAAAATAAGTTAGGCCAAAGTTCACTGAAAGGCTTAAGCTTACCATGCAAGCTTCTCTGGCTTGATGAACTGAGGGGTCTTTTTCTAGGACTGCCTTATAATCTTCCAGAGCTTCATCTAATTTTTCTGTTTTTTCATAGAGTTCTGCTCTCCTCAGCAAAGCTCTGACATAGTGAGGGTCTAATTCCACAGCTGCAAAACAAAAGCAAAGCCCAGGACTGTACTTGAAACATTTCTCCAGCCCTCAAATGAATTCTCAAGTGTGTATTACATTTGTAAGTTGTCCTTAGAATGTAACTCAGGATCAAGCAGAGGCACAGCTTAAAGCTAAGCTGGAATTCAGAAGCAGCTGCCTGGGACAGTCTCATGATCATATTTCATTTAATGTCCACAACCTCTCACAGATGGAAGTGATTTATGGTCACAAAGCTTTAAATGTGCAATCCTATCCGTGCAGGGATTCTAAGTGATGCTACAGAAACTTTAAGGACCTGCAAGATATTTCAGTTTTTGTGTGTTTAGCAAGTGGCTATTATTAGATTGCAGCTAAAGTTAAACATCCCTCCAGACACACACAGCAGGGAAAATCAGCCTTGCCACGCTTATCTCAGTTCAAGTGGAGACAAACTCCAGGAGAATTTCTGGAGCTCTTCTGAATTTAATATCAAACGGTTCAGGTTGTGTTGGGAATGCACAAACAGTGATTCCAGCCCTGTGAGCTGGCAGAGGGGCATCCTGACTGCATCTCAGCTCTTCCTGCCCTCATTCCCTTGGCAGCCAGGGCTCTGTGCAGTACAGTTCAGACTGAATGCTAAACTCAGCAGTCACCTCCACATGGTAATTCCTCAAGAATTCCTTCATCCATTTTTCACCACAGAAACAGGGAATGTGAAAGATTTCACCACAGAAACTGGGAATGCGAAAGATTTTTATCACAGAAAGAGCTCTGTCCATTTTATAATTCCCAGCTCATTAAAATGGTTCTGGGGACAATTAAATCTCAGATCATCCAGGTAAATATTCCAGTTTCTCTTCTAGCAAGGACAAAGGCAATGGCACAGTCAGCAAGCTGCAGGTGACTGAATTGCTCTGCTGTGCTCCTGTCCCTGGGGAGTGTCAGGCCCTGGCAGCTGAAGTCTCTCTGCTCAAAGCACATTGATTTCCTCTGAGCCACTGCAAAATTCAAGGTGTTTTTCAGAAAGCAGCAGTTCCAAAACCAGGCAAAGCCCCAGTGAGAGAGGCCAGGGAGGATTTGGTACCTCCAGGAGCCCTTTCAGCAAGCACAGCTCCCATTTCTGTGCAGGCAGGGCTGGCACACAGCCACTGGATTAGTTCTCTGATTGGTAATTTGGATTTTTTCCCCAGCTGTCACAGGGAGTTTAACAAACACTCGAGGGTGGGTGAGTGGGTGGAAGCAATAAAGCAAAGCACAGCTGAACTGATTCCACCAGAAGGTGCAGAGACAGAACTGTGCAGGGCAGGAACAGGGGAACATAAGCCCTGGTGACAAAGCAAAAGCTGTGCAGGAAAGGGATTTGAGAATGCTGTTAACTCTATAAAGCCTCAGAGTGCTTTGGAACCTGGGATTAAACCAGGATTTGGGGGGGATAGCAGGTGGAAGTGGCTTTGAAATCACAGGTGTGGGAAACAGTTTCCACAGAAAAGACTGTCCTCTTAAAAACAAGTACAAACTGCAGCCTTATGGTACAAGAGAATAGAAAGTAAATTACTGCAGATAGGAAAGGTTTGACAGACATTTTACAAAATAAGTAGTACAAATCAGGTGCTTTCTGTTCAGTTCTTTAAAGACCTTTATGCCCAAAATTACAGCTCTGCAGTAAAGGCACTAAATGACACAATTTATGTACAAAAATCTGGCCCAAGGACAGCCCAGAGAGGAAAAAAATACCTTTGGTGCAGTCACTCAGGGCAGCCTCTGTCTTGTCCTAGAACACAAAACAGTTTTGTTAGATTGAAGTCACATTTCTTCACATCCCCAGCCCTGGAGGTGGCACTCGGTGCTCTGGGCTGGGGACAAGGTGGGGATGGGGCACAGCTGGGACTGGAGGGCTCTGATCCCTTCACAATTGCATTTGAGCCACACTCAGTCCAGGGGGGCACAGAATGAAAGCAGCACTGACCTGTTTCATTTTTGCAGCAGCTCTGTTTGAGAACAGAACAGCCCTGTCCTTCTGGAAGCAGGCTGGGCAGACCTGCAGGGCCTTGGTGTAGGAGTCTTCTGCCTCTCCATAGTCTGCAGAGCAACAAAACCCAAACCAAACCATTCATTTCAAACTCTGAACCCATGGCTGAGGCTCCTTGGGAAACAGTTCTCAATATCTGGTAATGTGACACCAGAATCAGTAGCTGCTCTCAAAGATCATTACTGAGTTCATAAATACAATTGATTGTTTTAGGATTTACTTAATTTTGCTTATAAAAACAGCTGAATGCAACTGAGCTGAATGCAACAAGTGCAGCAGGAGTGGATGTAATTCTCACCCCTGCCATTGTTTCCTCTTGAGCAGAGGTGCAATCCCTTTGGATGAAGTGCTGAAAGCTGTCACTGCACTGCCCAGAGCAGCTGCAGGGAGCTTTTATGGCCACATCATCTTCACCTGACTGAAAGATCAAGGAAAGGCCTGGGGTGAGACTCCAGCAACACTCCAGGCCTGTGGCTCTCCTGGGCTGAGCTCTTCCCTCCTGCCCTCTCTGATGCCTTCCAGAGCTGGGGATCATCCTGAGCTGTGTTCAATCACTCCAGAGCTGTGTTTCCTGAGGACTCCATGAGGCATCTCCAGCCTCTGCCTGCTCCTCAGGGCACACAGATTCCCTGCCTGACACCTGCAATTCCTGATTTCTCTGGGAATCCTCCACCCACAGCACGTTCAGTCAAAGGCAGGTGTCAAAACCACTTCCCCCCTTCTGTTTGTTCACTAAAATCAATGTATAAAGGTACAAGACAGCTACAGAGACCCAGATCTTGCATCAGTTCTCAGCACAACCATCAGCCCAACTCAGAGCCCCAAGGAAGCCTTTTTTGATCAGTGAAAGAAACCCTGGCTCTTGGAAGGCAGTCCAAAATCCATGGTTTTGTATGTACACACTCAGCTTTCATGGGAATCTTGCTTTAGTACTCAAACCTTTGGATTTAAACAGCTCTAAAGGAGCTCTGATAGCTCTGTCTCTTCTCTAGAGCTGGATGAAAAATGCAAGAGGTGATAAAATTCAACAAGGACGGTGTGAGGTCTTCCTCAGAGCTTCCTGCAGCACCCCCACGATGGCTCAGTACTAATGTGGGATATCTCACACCCACAGGCTGTTCAGACATGACCAACCCACCTCCTTTCTTGAAGTGCTCATTTCCTTTCTCCTTCAGCCCCGTGCTCTCCTTTCTTCTTTTCTACAAAAGGAAAGACAACGTCTCAGAGTATTTCACTGAAATGAGCAACTAGGTCAGCTGCAGTTCCAAATAAAGTATGGAAGGGAAGCAGAATAAAACAGAACCTGGAGAGTTTTAACTCTGCCAAGATCTGCTTGTAGAGCCTGTGACATGAAAGACTCTCTATATCCATGGAACACTGGAGTGTAACAGCAAGGCAATTAAAAAGCTCCACTCCACAGCCACCAGGATGCAGGGAGAGCATCCATGGAGAATTCCATGCTCTAAACCAACACATCAGCTTTTACTGGCTGTTTGCTTCTCCTTTCCAACTCCATTTAATTCACTCACTGCAGGTCAACTGTGCAGAATATATTTTAAATGTAAAGTCTCACAAGTTTTGCTTGAAATAATTCCACCTCAGCAATTCTAGTTATTTTCAGAGATGCACAAGGAAAAGGTCCAGGCTGAGAAAGATTTGTGCCCTGAAAGATTTCTTAGGGGGAGAAAGAGAACCCCCAGAAGCAGGTTCTTTGTGCAGTGGGAACTGCACGTGTGAGCAGAGCTGTGTTCTCAACCATGAACATCCTGGCACCAGGGGAGGCCAGGCTCAGGCTCCCAGCCTGTGACACAGAAACCCCAGGATGTCCCCGAGCCACCCCTGCCACTGCAGACAGTCCTGAAACAAAGCAGGCAAGGGCAGGAACCCCCCAGAGCTCAGGAGTGCTACAAAACCCATCCTTGGAGCACTGGATTTTCTCCCAGCACACAAAGGACTTCAATGGAGGTGTCTGTAAATGACAGATCACTGAGCAATTAAAAAGCCAACAGTAGGAAAAGGAGCAGTTTCCTTTCCTGCAGATTGTGTGAATCAAGGATTAATGCAATTATCAATATCACACAGAACATCTCCTTGGAAACAGCTAAATATAGTACAGAGTGTGGAGCACTGCAGCAGCTCCCAGCTATGCCAGGGAGCTGACAAACAGCTCCAAATCCCAGGTTCTCCCTCCTGCTTTTGTGGCTTTGGGAATTGATTCCCCTGACCATGGCACACCTTGAGAACAGATCAGCCTCAGTGGAAGGACACTGAGCCATGGCACAAAATTCCACAGCAGAATCTCACCTGAGCCCTTTGATACACACCCAGAGCATCACATTTGTTCCTGCTGCCCATTAAACAGCTTCTCCAATAGCCATCACTGCTCACATTTGGAAGAAACCCCACAAAACCCAGGGCACACAAACCATGCCCAACTGTTCAGGAAGGGCCTTTGCTCAGGGAGGGCTGACAAAGCCCCAGACCCTTCAACAGCACCCCAAGGGACACACTTGGTGCTTTCTAAGCGTGAACATACAAATGCCACACTTCAGGCTGCATGAAAATCCCAGATCTCTGTGTAATGCAGAACTCTGCTGCTCAGCACAGGCAATGTGGAACTGCTACACCTCCATTTTCCTGGGAGCAGACAGAAATTCCTGCCTGGACCTCACAAAAAGGCATTTTAAATATTGTGCAGGGCACAAAGGGTGACAATGATCCCAACCTCTCGTGGCACTGAACAAAGCAGCACCATGTGAGCACAGGGCAGGCCTGAGATGAGGATCCTGCTGGAAAGATCTCCACAGATGCCCTCAGTGAGGGGAAGGGCTGCCTGAAACACAAACCCCACTGACTTCATTGCTCATGACCTATTTAGAAGTGGCCTTTCAGTGCCACGAGCACTCTCTGCTGCACAGGGCTCAGTTACAGCTCCACAAGAATGAAAGGATTTTTATTATCAACACAACTACAGCATGCTCCCAGCAGTCCTGAGGCAGAAAGCCCTGGAATCAAGAGATGCTGGATGAAAAGTTTCACCTGCATTATCAATATTTTGTTTCGTTTTAGCCAAATTATTTTAAAGTATTACGTTTGCCCTAATTATACATTAAATGCTAATATAAAAAGGGATTTGCAGCAAGAAAGCTTCAGAAGAATAAGCTTTATATTAAAAAAGGACTAAAAGGAAAGACAACAAAGCAACAAAGCAGCACTTTCAAGAGCTCTGTGTATGATTTTGTAATTTATTCAGCTCCCTGCGAAGCAGCAATGGTTCAAAACTTGCATTTCTGTGAGAGCCTGACCAACATTTTCAACAAATCCCTCGTTTATGGGTTTCACTTCCAAACTGAGTGGCCAAAGTATTTCTAAAAAGGAGAAGTCTGCAGGGAACCTCCTGCACATCGATGGATTTGCATTTCAGGTATCACTGACCAAGAAGCAACATCTCAAAGCCAATTCCTCTGGCTTTTCCACAAAATGTGAGAGCATGAAAAATGGATGAGCCCCTCAATGCTAAAGGCACTGCCCTGCAAAGCAGGCTGGGTGTGAAATAAATGCATTATTTATTCCTCATCCAGCCATTCCTGGAACAGAAATTCCTAGCACAGAACCACTCTCAGGATTTCCATTTCAGCTGCCCTGCTGCAGGGAGGAGAGGCTGCTCAGATCCAGGGAAAGCCCCAGAGCACTCCAGGCCTGCCCTGGGGAATTCCCAGCAGCTCTGGGATGGATCAGTCCCCAGAGATGTGCAGTGTCCCCCCAGGGTCCCCCAAACACCCAGGAGCTGCCTCCCTCCCTCCCTGGCAGGGAACAAGGTCAGCCTGAATCCCAGATTCCCAGGAAAAGCCATCCTGGCCTGCTCCTGCCCCAGGGCTGCTCACACACAGCCCTGCAGGCAGCCACAGCTCCCCACTGAAGGATTTTCTGCTCTTCAGTGGCAGCAAAATCTGAAGGTCTGGGGTTTATTGTGAACTTTAGTAATGCAAAGATGACAAATTGCATGGCAGGCACTGATTGTGATGTGGTTTAAATATTTTTTGATGTTCAGAAGAAATAACTGAATGTAACTGGTGATGATTCTTACAGGACCTGATTAGAAATGTTTAAATTTGGATACTGAATTCCAATCCTATACTCAGAAAAAAATCAGTATTTAACCCAAACCTGCCTGGCAAGGCCAGGGCTGCTGGAGATGATCTCAAGTCATGACAAGAGACAGCCTGGCCTCATGACAATAAAGTACAAACCTAAATCCCACACAGCCCCTGCACCTCGGCTGCTCTGCCAGAGCATTCAGGGTTAACAAGAAAAACATGATATAAAATAGAATTTTATAGAATTCATTTATAACTGTATAATTAGAAATAAATTTTGTTTGGATATTAAATGTAATTTTTATACTAATAACAGCATTATTAGAGAAGACAGCAACCTACAAATTCCCTGTTTCCTTGGGAAGTGAGCAATGCAACAGAAAGTGCTGGAAGTGAAATCCCTGAGCAGCCGGTGGGAGCCTCAGTTTGTGACACTGTCCCCAACATTTCCTCTGGCTGCTGCTGTGCTGGGACTGATCCCTTGATTTCCCTTTGCTGGGAACTGCTCCTGGCTCCAGTTCTGGAGAGGTTCTACTTCCAGTGAGCCTGTCCCTCAGTCCCTTGGGCAGGTCACCCAAACCAAGGACATCCAATTCCTGCAGTTCAGTTCAGAGGGGGCACAGGAACTGGAATTTTAAACAGATCAGGAATGCATTTTTCAGCTGCCAGTCCCACTGCTCAGTCACCCATTAGCAGCTGTCTGCTTCCCCCTGCAGTTTTGGGAAGCTACTGCTCTATCCTGCATCCCAGGCTTTGGGTTTCAGTTTAAGGTTGGAGTCACCCCCAAACCTCCAAAGCTGCACTTGGGGGGTGCCAAGGCACTGGCAGGGATGGACCTGGCCTGGCCCTGCTCCCTGGGACTCCATGGAAAAGAACTTTGCTCTTTCTTCTGCCAAATCCCCAAATGGAATTGGCAGCAGCAGTGCCAGACCAGGGAAGGTCACAGCCCCCCCTGCCAGCCCCAGTTAAGCCCAGCCTAAGTGTGGCCCCTGCTGAGTGACAAGAGCGCCCCTGATCCCTGGTGTGCAGAGGAACAGCCTCGGGCAGGGACAGGAGCTGCCCACAACCCCATCAGCACCAGGGGAAAGGCCTGGATGTGACAGCAGCACTCCCTGCCACAGAAATGCACAACTGAACACAGGACTCAAATCAGACAGCAGCACTCAAAGGGACATGAAGGGAGAATTTTCCCTCTTCCTATTAAATTGCCACTCAGCAGAAGAGTTTTGTTTGTTTAAAACTCAAAGAATTATAAATCACACAGGGAGATTCTAATTCCAGCTTTTATTCAAATTCTTCTCAGCAGCTCTTGCAATTAATGACTCCAGCAGATACAGATTTACTGCTCAAATGTTCTTCTCCAGGCTTTAACTCAGAACTTGTGACAGGATGTTTTATTCTATACAGGAGCTTCCCCTTATGGAAACAATGGGATCAACCCAAAGGCACAGGGAGGAAAGGAAGGGTGAGGAGGGAGCAGCTTAAAGGAAATGTCTTCACTAAGCCAATGTTCCCTAACATATCCTAAAGCCTGCAGAAAACAGGGAGGTTAAAAAAGGGGAAATTTACTGTTTAGCCCAGCAACAATCTCCAGCATCACTCAAAAATCCTATTTCTTAAAATTCAGTTCTACCCCATTCTTACAGAGCTGCTCACAAGACTCTCCTCAAGAATCTCCTCTTGCTTGTGTTGCTGACCCATTCCTGCTGTCAGAACAGGAATTGTGATCCAGGCAGCTGCAGGCCCAGGGCACATGGAGAGGCCAGAGCAGGAACTGCTCAGGAGGAATATTGGGTATTTATTGAGTGTCTCACAGAACACAGGCTTCCAAATCCAAATTAGAGAAATTAGAGGCCAGGTGCTGAAGTCCTTGCCACAGGACAGGACAGCATCTGCCACAATGGAGGAGCTGAGGGTCTGGCTGGGAGTCCTGCACAGGATGAACTCCTCACGAAAGGGTGGCCTGAGAGCTGGCCAGGCTGAACAATGACCCTGCAACAGCTGCTGGGTGTCCTCAGATTCATTCTGCAGAGCAGCCACACGTCAAAGCCATCACTGTCACTGACAAGCAGCCAGAAAAATCTGCTTGGAATACATCAAAAGCAATTTGCTGCTCAGTGCCCCTGCTGAGGCAGCAGCAGCCTTGTGAAACAACAACCAAACCCTGCAAAGGTGAATTTCAAGCCTTAAAAAGCTCAGAGGTGCAAGCCCAGGCAAGGAACCAGGCTGTGGTTTTGAGAACTTCTTACAGGTTTGTGTCTTAATATCCCTGCAAATTCTTATTTTGCTTCTCTGTGCACAGAAGATTTCTCAGGGTATCCCTGGAAGGAATCCTGCTGCTTAACAGCAGAAATCTCCCTGTATGGGGCTCTTGAAATGTAATTAGAGACAACACACAACCCCTCCCTGCTCCTTCCCTCTGAGCTGCAGCAGCCTCTGCACAGGTGAGTGTTTTCCTCTGAGCTGCTGGAATCTGAACACCCAGAGCCAGGCCCAGGCTCTGCCTTTGCATCTCCAGAATAAATCAGAGGCTTTTCCTACAGCCCTTTACTGAACACCACTCCACAGAGCCTCTTTATTCCAGCTGCTGAACACAGCAGTGGGGTTTGTACCAAAAGCCCCAACCTCAGGAGGTGTAACTCCATACACTTGGCTGGAGCAGGGCTCACACCCAGCTCTCCTTGTGCCCTGAGCCCACAGGTTATGGCTGGTGCTGCAGCACCAGCTCCTGGGGAGGTTTTGTGCTTTAGACAAGCAGCCAAATCAAATCCATCTCCCCAGGTGCCAGCACCAGGCTGCTGTTTGATGTCTGCTTCAACCAGCACTGCCCTGCATCTAAAAACCCAGCTTGATTTCCCTGTGAGCCACCACCCTCAGAGCTGCACTCCCCTGAGTGCTCACAATGACCCAGCAAGGGCCTGCTGAGAGGCTGCTCCCCCCCTCAGCAGCCAAAAACCACTTCTGACTATTTCTGTCTCATTTGCTGCAGCTGCAATAAAAAAATAAGTAAAAAGTCACATCACCCTTCTCAAAAAACCAACCTTTTGAGTCATTAGAAGGAGGCTTTAAAGGTTTGAAAAAGTTCTCAGTAAATGAATGTACAGCACTGTTTTCAGACTGGGGCTGCAGGACTTCTCCTTAAAAGCTGCAGCATTTAACAGAATCTTTTCTAATCAAAATATACAGAATGTTTCACTTTGAAAAATCAATTCATGGCCATCAGTAGCAAGTACAAGGAGCAGAGTTGGAACAGCAATTGAGGAGTAACCTGGCCAGGGGGAGATCATGGAAGGGGCCACTCCAGTGGCTGTCACAACTGTCTGAGCTCCTGATTCTGCTCTGCATTCACAGTTCTGCAGCTCTGCTTGTATCAGATATCAGCAATACTTTGCTAGAGAAAAAAAACTACATCTGAAAACCTGAAAAATTCAGAAATTTCTCAGAGGAACATAAAAACCTGCTGATGCAGTACTTTGGGTGCTGGTGAGAGACAGAATCCCTCAGTCTGGGTAGCTGAAATCACAAACCACCACTGGAAATAAACCTGCAGACAGATGAGAGCTGCAGCTGCCTCCAGCCTTTCTCTGAGGAAACCTTCCCACTTTGAAGCAGTTGTTGTTTTGCACTCCCATAGCCCCTTTCAGTGGAGCTCCACAAAGCTGAGTGCCAAGATTCAACATTCCCAATTATTTTGGTCATTTGACAGCAGGCAAAGATCCATGTGCAAAATGAGATGATTATCTAAAAATACACCCAAAGCAGGAACAGCAGGAAAATTAACACAGCCAATTGCCAGGCTTGCTGCTCTTTTCAGAGTTCAGTTCCAGAACAATTCCCCCCAGTTTTCAGCAGTTTTTCTCTGGAGCTCTGGAGTCCCAGGCAGGTGCTGCAGCCCCAGTGTGACTCATGATGACAGTGCTCCTCATCGGACAGGAATAAACACCAGGAGAAAAAAGGGACTGCTCACTCACACTGGAAAAAACCCAAGGGCAATGAAATGATTTTTCTGTGTGAGGAGGTCAAGGAAGATTTCTGCCCTCTGCTCAGCACCTGAGAGATGCATTTGGAGAATGCCCTGTTTTGGGCAAAAACCAAATCAACAAATCAAACAAACTCCTTCCTACAGCAGCCACGACAAGACCCTGACCTCCCACAGGGACTCCAGGATGCTCAGGGCTCTGCAATAAAGGAGATTCTAATTAAACACAGGACAAAAGTTTCCAGCATAGTTAAACAGCAGCACAGGGAGCCAGAGGGGCTGTGCCAGAGATGCTCCTGCCCAGAGCCAGGGGCTTGCACTAAAATCCTCAAAGGATGCCCCAGAACACCTCCTGCCACTACCACCCCCCATTCTTCACTGCTGAATTACAACTGGCAGCATCACTGTGCCCATTCAGAGCCCAAACTGAGATCCAGAGGGATTCCCACCAGCTCCAGCACGACCAGAAGTACTTTCAGTCTCACTCCTACTCCAAGGAGACTCTACCCCATGTTGTCCTTCCCCAGTATTGCTTTTCCCCCTCAAGGAACTTCTATATTTACACAAAGATTGGTTCCACAGATGAAAAACTGCATTTGTCTGTTCCCTGCTGCAGGATGAGTTTGTCCAATGTGACAGCAGTGAAAGCAAACTCACAGATTTAATGTGGATTTGTTTGATTAAAGCCCCACTAATCCACAGGGATCTGTTCCAGTTGAACCCCTGCTCTCTGGATTCCCATAACCAACCTTTCAGGAAAACCATCCTGAAATCTGCTGAGTTTGGAGAGGCACCTTGCAGGCACTCAGGGGAAACCAAGGGATGCACAGACAGTGACAGCAGCAACAGGGGGAGTTTTGTTGCTGAAATTACTGATTTCTGAGTCACAGCCACCCCACCCACTGCTCAGGCACACAAAACCTGCCCTGGAACGTGAGGAGTAAGAGCAGCAAGGAAAGGCACAAACATTTGGTACCTAAAAGAGGGAATTTAGAACAGTCAAACTCAAGGGCTTTAAAGGTGCCTCTGTGTCAGAACACTCCAAACACTGACTGCACACAGATCATTGCACACCTGCACTGACTGCACACAGATCATCTCACACCTGCACACAGATCACTGCACACAGATCATTGCACACCTGCACTGACTGCACACAGATCATCTCACACCTGCACACAGATCATCTCACACCTGCACACAGATCATCTCACACCTGCACACAGATCACTGCACACAGATCAGCTGACACCTGCACACAGATCAGCTCACACCTGCACACAGATCAGCTCACACCTGCACACAGATCAGCTCACACCTGCACACAGATCACTGCACACAGATCACTGCACACCAGTGCTCTGCATTACCTGTTTCTCCTCCTCTGGCATATCTTTCTCTAGTTCTAGCAAGTATTCTTCCTCTAGCTCTGTCTGCTTCCTGGAGCTACTCCCGTCATCCTGAACGTTCCCTTCATCATCCAGCACAGCTCCCTTGGCCCCAAAGGAGTCGTGACAGTCATGGAAACACTCCTCTGTGGGATCCTGGCCTGGGGAGGGGGCACAGCCCCTGCCCAGGCTCTGGCCATCTCTGGGGGCAGTCTCTGGAGCCTTCTGATCCGACAGCTTCAGGTGATTCAGCGACTCCTCAAGTGGGCTTGCAGCTTTAAATTCTTCCATGCTGGGCTCCTGGGAGGGGATGTGGCAATGAGAAAGGAGTAACACTCAATAATCATCATTAACAGACTCATTAGCAAACAAATCCCAGCACCCGCGGGGGGGTGAGGCTGGAGGGGACCACAGGGGCCACCCCCTGCATTCCCAAACACACGGCACAGGGGGTGTCTGTGTGGCTCTGGAACACCCCTGGGGAGTCTCCAGCCCCTCTCTGGGCTCTGCTCAGGGCTGGCACTGCCCAGGGCAGCAGTTCTGCCTCCTGGGCAGGGAATTCCTGGGTTCAGCCCCTGCCCGTGGCTCTGGGGCCACTGCTGGGCCTGGAGCAGAGCCTGGCCCTGCTCTGCCCCGTCTCCTTTCATATTTACACACATCTACATGTACCTAATGATTTAATTTCTCTTATCCACATTTACAAATCTTTAAAGTGCCCTTGACATCCCTAAGGGAAACTCGGATCTCTCGGGGCGGGGGGAACTTCCCCGAATTCCATGTCCCGTGCAGGGACACGGGGCCAGGGGCACTGCACCCATGAGTGCGGGAACTGCCGAGCTCGGATCCCGGGGCCTGCCCGGCCCAGCCCAGCCCGGCCCGGCCCGGCCCGGCACAGCCCCGCGGGCCAGGCCCGCACCCCGCCCCCGGCACGGCTGGCCCAGCGCAGCCCCTCCACGACCCCCGGGGCGCCGTGCCCGGCTCGCAGCGCCCGCCCCGCGCTGCCCGGAGCGGAGGGGACGGTGCAGACCGGGGCCATCGCCTCCGGCCCCGCCGGGTCCCCCCGGACCGGACCGGACCGGACCGGACCCCCGAGCCCCGGCCCGCACTCACCTGCACCAGCCGCACTTCCGGCTTCCGGCTTCCGCCACGCCCCCGGCACGAGGGAACCGCTTCCGGCAGCGACAGCCAATGGGCGAGGGGCGCGCGCGAGGCGTGCCGGGAACTGTAGTTCTCTGCTGTGACGTCAGGGAGCGCAGGTGAGGGAGGGCAGAGGAAGGCAGGTGAGGAAAGAGAAAGGCAGGTGAGACTATGTGGGGGCAGATGCGGGCAGATGCGGGCAGGTGAGACTAGGTGAGGGCAGGTGAGGGCAGGTGCCTCGTTCTGCCCGTGGCCTCTTTCTCCCCAGGACCCCACTGGTGTAAATCTCTCTCTGTGTTTCTTGTTGGCTCCCTCAGGCCCTGTGAGGCCACACTGAGCCCACCCCAAAGTTTCTCCTGTCCCGGTGACCGATCCCAGGTGTGCCAGCCTTTCCCCCCAGCAGAGCTGCTCCATCCCTGCTCATCCCAGCCTGGCTCCAGCAGCTCCTCGCTGTGCTGGGGCAGCTCTGCAGGTGGGGCCTCACCTGAGGGCAGAGGGGCACAGTCCCCACCCTTCCTGCTGCCCACCAGGGATCAGCCCAGGGGCTCATTTTCCATGCCCAGCTCTCCCCACCACCTCACTGTCCACCTGGCATCCCCAGCCTGGACTGATCCCAGGAACTTCCCTGATCCAGGTGCAGCCCCAGCTCTTGGCTGTGCCCAACCCCACCACGTCCCCAGGACCTGCTTCTCCCCATCAACATTTCTTGTTTGTACAGCTCAGGAATATTCGGGTTTTCCCCAGGAACTTTGGGATGATGCTCCTCTTGCTCAGCCTCACACTCCATTCTGGTTTTGTACAACATTAAAATGTTAAAGGTACTCCAAATGTGAGCCCAAAAGGAGGCTTGAGCTGTGCCAGGGGATGGAACAGCACCCTTGGGTACAAACAGCCACAGACTCGGGAGGTTTTGCACTTGAGTGGCTCTTTAGAAATTCCTAAAAACTGCTGCCTACAGCAGAAGATTCAACACGAGCCAGGTGATAATTCGAATTGATAAAACCCAGCAATCAGGAAATACCTTCTCATTTTATATATTATAATATATAATTATAATAATATATTTATAAATATGTTATAGATTATAATATTATACCTTATATTATATGTTGTAGGAATCATATATTATAGAAATTCCTACATACTGTTGCCTACAGCAGAAGATTCACTACGAGCCAGGTGATAATTTGAGTTGATAAAACCCAGAATTTGGAAAATACCTTTTTATTATTTATTATAATTACTATTCTAATTATAATTATTTATAATTACTGAACGTGGGGTACCCAACGCCCCCCTGTCCTGAGGGGAAGCCGTCCCTCTGGAAAGGCTGGATTAAAGCCGTGTGAAATCCTGGGAACGCAGGGCACCGAGGGATTCGTGCCTCTCCCGGCACAGCAATCCCGCAGGTGGCGATGTTGGATTGTCCAAGCCGGGTCCAGCAGGGCAGGGCTGGACTCTGAGCCCCTCCGGAGAGGGACAAATATTGCACAACTACCCCAGGCTCCCGGCCACACGTTAAATTTACTCCTCTGGACAGCTTTTTTTGATCTTCACAGTGAAGAAACCAAAGCTGAACAAATCAAGGAAAGGAAAAATAATTTCCATTTTCTGGAGGTCACAGAAAGTTCAGGTTCTTCACCAGAATTAAACATTTGCACACAAGTCTCAGTGGAATCAAATAGTTGTGCTTCCCAAAGAACATTTTGAAAGGAAATTGTGAAATAGGCAATCAAAGGCTATTTAATCACAGCTATAAATTAAAGTTTTACTACATCCGCTTTTTAGGCTGACTTATTCGAGAAACAGTGATGGATTCTTCCTAATTTTGAATATCCATTCTCTTTTTCTGTGTCTTGGCTGGAGTACTATAAAGACTACGGGAATTGCAAGACAGGGAGCATGTTCTTCACAGCTCAAGCCAATGTGTTTTGTTGTAAAAAATTCCCAGTTACAGCCCCAGATTTCCTTTCCCTGTCTCCTTCCACTTATGTGGCAGTGGAATTTTGGCTATTCTGGGAAAAAGCCAGGTCATAGATTAGACCTGAGTAAAAATGTGCTGTAATTTTCTGCTTTAACCCAGGCAGGAGAGCAGAGGGGTGCAGGGGGAGCTGTCCCTGTCACAGTGACATAAATGGGCATCACAGCCCTGTTTTCTCCCCAGGGACACTGGGTTTATCCCCTCAGTTTAGTTCCCACCTAAGCAGACAAACCTGGTTTATCCCCTCAGTTTAGTTCCCACCCAAGCAGACAAACCTGGTTTATCCCCTCAGTTTAATTCAAACCCCAGCAGACAAACCTGGTTTATCCCCTCAGTTTAATTCAAACCCCAGCAGACAAACCTGGTTTATCCCCTCAGTTTAGTTCCCACCCAAGCAGACAAACCTGTTGTCATGGGATTGTTAAATCTGATGGTGGAACTGCAGCCCTGCAGTGCCCAAAAATCACAGTGGGTGCAAACATTTCATAAGCCCAGCGTGGTGTGTGTCCCCATTGTGAGGTGTCTCTCTCTGCCTCCCCAGGTGCAGGTGCTGTTTGTGGGCTGCACCAGCCCTGGGCTCCATGTCCTGCCCTCTGGAATGTGGAGCCATGGAGGAGCTGGGAGAAGGTGAGCAACCCCTGTGGAGTGAATGCAGCCAGAATGCCTGTGTTCCCTGGGGATGAGCTGCTCAGTGTGTGTGGGATGAGGAGCACTGCCTGTGAGCACACCCACAATTCCATCCCATAACTGCTGTGATTATCTCCTGTGCCGGGCAATTTTCTGCTCATTTTTCTGAGGTGAGAGTCAAGCACACAGACTGAGAGCACAGAGCTCAGCTGCTGAATTGAAAGTTGCTATTTTGACATTTTCCAGACTGGAACTGTACTTTGTAATACCAATGTCCTCTCTCTCCTCTCCTCTCCCCATCACATTTGTAAAGATAAAGGGAAGCTGCATTTCGAAAGAGCAAAGGATGCAGGATGCTCTCCAGCTCCAGCCTCATTCAGCTGGATTGATTTTAGCATAACTCTTCTCACAAATGAGCAGCACATTGAGAGCTGAGTGCACTGAAGCCTAATGGGTTTAATTTCTGTACAGCTGGGCTGTGACAAAGCTCCTGAGCCATTCCAGCTGTGCCTCTCCACTGAGTGGCTCTGGAGCAGCCCCTCCTCAGCAGCTTAACCTGGGGAAATTCAGTGTTTTATGAACACCTTGGGTGTTAAATGGCAGCAATTAATTTAGAGAGGCAAATCTGTTTGCCCACAGAGTGGGTTCATCAGACAGTCTGTGAATGAGCATAAAAAAGATACCACCATGTGCCACTGCCTGTTCTGCTTGGCAAACTCATTTTGGCTGTAATAAAAAATGGGCTTGTCCCACAAGACTTTATGATTGTGCCCTGGCCCAAATAGTTTTTCCTTTAAAGGAAAACATTGCATCAAAAGAAGGACTAACATAAGGAAGAGGGTGATATGTACAGCCTCATTTGGACTGGCTTTGCCTGGTGGAGGTTGTAAAAGATTTCCAAAGGGAAAAATGAAGGTATTCAGAATAGATCTCATCTGGACTAGTCGGGTGGCCTTGCTAAAGTTTCATATTTTAAGGGGGCATAGCAGACTTTGTCCCCTGTAATCTTTGTCCCTCCTTCAGTCCCTCCTTCAGATCCATGTGGAGTTTCCCCCAGGTTTTCAAACTGTCAAAGAGATCCTGGTGAAGGAACTCCTGTAACTAATTCCTGATGGAAGAGTTACGTGTGCTGGTGATGAGGGAAGCAACGGCATCCCACGAGCCACAGTGGCAAATTTAGTGGCCATGAGTGTTTTATTTTGTAGTGAGAATCCTGATGAGGGATTGTGGCTGAATTCCAGCCCCACAGTAACAGGAACAAGTGTTTCAATTGTTGAGAAATGACTTTAATCATTGTTTTCCATCTGTAAAGTGCAAGTGTACAGCAATGTATGGAACAATTGGGAATTATGGGCACAGCCAGGGACAATGTGGAGAGGAATGACCTCAGTGCATTCTTCATTGCTCCATCCACCCATCCTTCCCTCCATCCATCCATCCATCCATCCATCCATCCATCCATCCATCCATCCATCCATCCATCATCCATCCATCATCCATCCATCCATCCCTCCATCCATCCATCCATCCATCCATCCATCCATCCATCCATCCATCCCTCATCCATCCATCGATCCATCCATCCATCATCCATGCATCCATCCATCATCCATCCATCATCCATCCATCCATCATCCATCCATCCATCCATCATCCATCCATCATCCATCCATCCATCATCCATCCATCCATCCATGCATCCATCCATCCATCCATCCATCATCCATCCATCCATCCATCCATCCATCCATCCATCCATCCATCATCCATCCATCCATCCATCATCCATCCATCCCTCCATGGATCCATCCATCCCTCCATGGATCCATCCATCCATCCATCCATCATCCATCCCTCCATCCATCCATCCATCCATCCATCCATCCATCCATCCATCCGTCATCCATCCTGCATCCATCCATCCATCCATCCCTCCATCCATCCATCATCCATCCATCCATCCATCCATCCATCCATCCATCCATCATCCATCCATCCATCCATCCATCCATCCATCCATCCATCCATCCATCCATCCCTCCATCATCCATCCATCCATCCATCCATCCATCCATCCATCCATGCATCCATCCATCCATCCATCCATCATCCATCATCCATCCATCCATCCATCCATCCATCCATCCCTCCATCCATCCATCCATCATCCATCCATCCATCCATCCATCCATCCATCCATCCATCCATCCATCCATCCATCCATCCATCATCCATCCATCCATCATCCATCCATCCATCCATCCATCCATCCATCCATCCATCATCCATCCATCCATCCATCCATCCATCCATCCATCCATCCATCCATCCATCATCCATCCATCCATCCATCCATCATCCATCCATCCATCCGTCCATCCGTCCATCCATCCCTCCCCACCCCATTTCACCCTCTCTCCACACAGCTGTCTCTGGCTCTTCAGCTCTCCCAGGCCACCTGAGGAGTCCCTTGTGCCCTTCCCTGGGCATTGCACCCTCCCTGCCCTCAGTAGTTTTTCTGGGAATTCCCGGGGATCTGGGCAGTCCCTGCTCCCGGGCACTGCTGTGGCACGAAGGCCTCCTGTCCCCCGTCCCTCCTGTCCCTCCCCTGAGAACCAGCAGGGTCCAGGCGTGGGGCAGGGCAGTGTCCGGAGCGCCCGGAGCCGCTGGTTCCCCGCGGGCAGTGCCCGCTCAGGGCGTGCCCGGGGGCTCCTGCCCGGAGCCGGGGCCGTGCCCGTTGCGCTCGGGCAGCAGCTGGAAGGTGAAGAACTGGCAGTGGCCCTGCTGCCCGCCGCTCTCCCGGGCCGGGCTGAGCAGGGAGCTGCAGTTCCTGCACTGGGGCAGCGTGCACAGCTCCAGCTGCGGCTGGCTGATCCTGCTCACGTAGCCGGGGCTGGGCGATGCCGAGGATAAAGTCCTCTGGCTGCCGCTCAGGAAGCTGCCGCTGTCCTCCAGCGAGTCCCTGCGGGCTCCGTGCTCCAGGGAGCAGCGGTTCCACGTTCGGTAGCTGTAGGGCCACCAGCCCAGCTGCTTGCGCCGGTGGCACTGGCACCTCAGGATCTGGATGAAAGCTCTCTTGAACTCCTTGCTGGAGCAGGGGTAGATGATGGGATTCAAGCAGCTGTTGAAGTAGCCGAGCCAAAAAATCACCTTGAAGATCGTCTCAGGGGGCTTCAGAGCTGAAAACAGGGATCCTGTCCAGGGAAAACAAGCAGAGAATATCTGAGATAAGGGGTTGGGCTGCCTTTAGGAAGGGAACGTGTTCATCAGATCACTGTTACAATCTGTGCTTTAAAACTCTCCTATGCATGTTGCTTTCAGTGTTGGTCTTCAGGTACTAAAATGTTATTTTTAAAGCTGATAAGGAAATGTTTCCCATCTGAAAGCTAAAGGAGCACATCATTGACAAAGGATTAAAAAATAAGAAGCAGTCCTTGTGTTTCTAGGCCCACACCTGCTGCAGGAACATCTCCTGATCCCCGAGACAGACCAAACCTCCCTTACCCAGGCTATTGCATGAGGCACACAAGGAATAAGGCTGTGCCTTCTTCAAAGAGCTTTCAAAGGTCATTTTTAAAGAAAAGTGTTCGCAGGCCCCTCAAAAAGAGCATTTCCAGACACCCTTAAAGCTTCTAATACATCCTCTGGCAGCTCCTGAATGCCCCTCCATTTATCCAGGCTACTGTGAGAGTACAAACTTCCTGAAACCTGAAGTTAATTGGGGAACTTCCCACATCTCAGGCATTCATAAAAATGGTGTCACTCAAACCAAGAGGTCATTCTGTGAACACTTCCCCTTCCCTTCACAACCAAACAATTTCCCTGTCGAGGCTGCCCAAATGAAAAGCTCACACTGGGGAATCCACTTCCTGTACTTTCAGTGGTAATTATCAGCTAAATTTAGCAAATGGGGCTGGAGAAAAGAATGTATGAGGTTTTTATGGCAAACAGAGCTGGATCTGGTATCCCTCTGGGAAAACACTTCTATGTCTGCCCCAAGTGACCAAGGAGTGGGGACCCAGGAGAGAATTGCTCTGTCAGGAACTGGAGGTGGGTTTGCAGAGCCTTTCAAATGGAAGCTGACAGCCCAGCCTGGCTGGGAAGGAACCTTTTCCTCTGGAGTGGTTTCGGATTAGCTGGGCTGTGAAAGCAGCTGAGTCAGTGGTGGCTGTCAGGAGGGGAGGGATGTGATTCTGGGCACTGTTCCCATCTCACAGCAACGCAGAGGTCGTGCCTGGGGCCTCAAAACTATGCAAGAGCATTTCCTCTGCTGCTGGGTAACAGCTCTGGGGTGCCAGCACAGCCAGCACAGCGTGTGTGGGGCCAGGGCTGGGCTGCATGCCCTGCATGGAGGGTCCTGTGCAGCCAGATCCCAGATTTTATCCTGGCAGGGTTTGGGAATGGTGCCAGGGCTGGGCTGCACACCCTGCATGGAGGGTCCTGTGCAGCCAGATCCCAGATTTTACACTGGCAGAGTTTGGGAATGGTGCCAGGGCTGGGCTGCATGCCCTGCATGGAGGGTCCTGTGCAGCCAGATCCCAGATTTTATCCTGGCAGTTTGGGAATGGTGCCAGGGCTGGGCTGCACGCCCTGCATGGAGGGTCCTGTGCAGCCAGATCCCAGATTTTATCCTGGCAGTTTGGGAATGGTGCCAGGGCTGGGCTGCACACCCTGCATGGAGGGTCCTGTGCAGCCAGATCCCAGATTTTACACTGGCAGGGTTTGGGAATGGTGCCAGGGCTGGGCTGCACACCCTGCATGGAGGGTCCTGTGCAGCCAGATCCCAGATTTTACACTGGCAGGGTTTGGGAATGGTGCCAGGGCTGGGCTGCACACCCTGCATGGAGGGTCCTGTGGCTCCAGATCCCAGATTTTGTCCTGGCAGGGTTTGGGAATGGTGCCAGGGCTGGGCTGCACACCCTGCATGGAGGGTCCTGTGGCTCCAGATCCCAGATTTTACACTGGCAGGGTTTGGGAATGGTGCCAGGGCTGGCTCTGCCCTGGAGCTGAGGAGCTCGGTGTTGAATGGAGAGTTTAAAGGGATTTCCTCAGGACTCTGCCCTTCAGGGTTTTACAGGACTCCTGTAGGGTGAGCCCCTGCCCCTCAGGGCTTTGCTGCTGGCAGTGTTCTGCAGGGTTTGGCAGAGCCTTTTCTGTGCAGCTGCTGCAGATCCTGCGGGTCCTGCAGGTCCTGCCTCCATCCTGATGGAGGCTGCAGGAATTACAGAGCACAGCATGTCAAACTGCAGAGAAACCATGAAATGCATTTGAAAAATTTCCAGCATGCACCAAATCACTGCAGCTCCCAAAACTGTGTCTCCTGGATGTCTCAGGTGAGGGATCCAGTGGCAACTCCTGGGATTCCATGGAATGAGCCATTACATTCTTATAAAGCCCTAGGAAAAGCTGATCTAAGTTTATAACTGCAGCCAAGATGAGGAGGATGCTGCTGAATCTTCTCCATGCTCAGCTGCAAAGCCTTTGCAGGGTTTATTTTGTAAGAGATAATTGCTGATGTTTCCCTTCAGTTTAGGGAAAAGAGAAGCTCTGTGGCTTTACAAAATAGCTACAAAGCACCATAATGACAAGGAACTTTTTGGAGCTCACACTGATGAAATTCTTAAATTGTTTTCTGGAATTCCTTTAAAATAGAAATGATTTTTAGCTCTTAAAGTCCAGCAAACCTTATGAAGTGGCTCAGGAGTCTCTATTTTTTCTCCACAGAATCCACAGAGGTGGATTGAAAGGTCTGCCTTTCTCTGATACTGTAACAACTGAAAATCTGTAAGATATTCCTCTACCAAATTTAAATATTTTTAATCAGATTAAATGTGGACAGAGAAAATGCTATAAATAAAATAAATAAATAAATATGGAATTTACAGGCCAGATAAAATGAGTGAAAGTCTACAGATGAAAACTGGGAACCAATGCAGATAAATGAGCTGTGCCTCTTTCACCTATATCACACAAAAACTTCTTCTTGAATTTCTCAGTTTCAAAACCTTTCTATTATTGTAGCTAAATGCTGCTCTTAAATTCTATTTATTTATTTTAATTACCTACAATACCTTTTATTTAGCTGCATTAACCTGTCAGGAGCAAACAAGTGTGGGCTGTTTTGATGCCTTGATAAAATGCTAAAGCGAAGCCTGCTGGACACACCTGAACATCAGACTGATATTTCCTGCTCTAAAATCACCTCCCCACTGCAGCCTGATAAGGAGATTAAATATTGCCCTGTGCTGGTTTAAATTGCTCTTTAAAGTGCCTGGAAAATTTGCATGTGGTTGTCTCCTCAGTGATTTATTCCCTGTGGGGTGGCCAGAGGGATTTCCCTGCTCCAAGTGATTGCTCTCCTGGTGTTTTACAGCCTCACTCCAAGGAATGTGCATTTTCTGCTCACTTTTATTTCTTGGCACTAACCCTGTGATTCATTAATCACAGCACCACAATCTCCCTCCCACTGCACCACTGACACCAACAAGGTTTTGCAAAGCACAAGAGGAGAGCAGGAAACATTTCAGAAAATCCTCTAGATCTGTTTGGAGGGAGCAGTTTTTTTGCCCACAGTCCCCAGGCTTGATGGAGCTGTTGAGCTTGGAGATACACTGAGGCAGTATCATAAAAAGGAATTAAGAAGTATTTTATTTAGGAAGAACTAATTTCATTTAGGCTCTGACTGGTTCTTTGTAATGAATGTTTTATTACAGAGAAAGTCAGTCAAGTCTCCTCAATGAAATTAGGGAACACTATGGGAAACAATTTGCTGTATTAATTCTGCTCACATTTCTGCAGAATATGGAGGCAGAGCACCACTGAGACATTAAAATTCAGAGTCCACTGGAGTCAGGGAAGTCCTTGAAACCCTTTGAAAAGGCTCATAAGGACTTCAGTGGACCTGGGGAAAGTCCTTAAAATACCAGGGTGGGCAGCAGCAAAATCTTCTGGAGTGGCTTAATTGTTGCACTCTTAATTAAGGAAAACTCTTCACTGAAGGAGGTTTTAATTAAACATTCATTTTTAATGCATTGTGGGTTTGATATCAATTAAGTATAATAAATTACTCATAGAATGATCAGTTCTGCTCAGAATTTGATCCTTAGATTAGATAATAACTGGGGAGGAGTACTGTGGATTCTCTGGATTTAAGGACAAGTCACTAGGGATGAATTTGGGGCTGTCAGGTCCTGTTTTCTGTGCCTTACAAAGGAATTGCATTTCAAAATCTTCTAAAAGCAGTTTTGCTGAGATGAAAACACACCTGGGGGGAGTGTGTTGAGCTCCTTTCCAGTTTCCTGGAACAAGTACAACATCTGGATTTATTGCAATACAATGGTGCAACAGAGTCATGTAAGGGCTTTGCTGTGTGCCACTGGATATTCCAGCTGGGAAACTGGAGATCCTGCATGCCTTTGTCATTGTCTGAAGATTAAAGAGCCACAAGACATGAAACTGCTTCTCTCTATTGATAACAGGTTGAAAATGAAGTGTTTCCAAACCTCCTTGTCTGCACACCATAAAACAGAGAGGGAGAATTGGCAAACAGTGACTGGGTAAAGGTACCCTTGGAAGGCAACCCAAGGGCCAATCTTCTTTCAGAGATTCCATTTTGGTGCAGATTGGAGCCATTCTGACTGGAGTTAAATCTGAGCTCTTCAAGAGAAAATGCCAAGGTTTTAAAAACTGCTCTGCTGAGGGAAAGCGTTGCAAAGCACCAAATGGTGACAGCTGAGTCCTGAGACAGGGAACACAGGAAACTTCCCCAACATCAACCCCCATCTCCATCTGTCCCCCAGGAGTCAGCTTGTGCAGAAATGAGCCTTGCTGTGCAAGGAATCTGCTTTATGGTGGAGCTTTCCCTGGGAAAAGGGCTTGATCAGATCTGCGCTGTGACCAGCACGAGACTTTCCAGGCTGGGAACCTCCGTGTTCCCCTGTGGCTCCTGCAGGGGCCACAGCTCCTGGCAGCTGCTGATGGCTGAGTTACCTCCCCTGTGTGCACAGGCAGCACAATCCTCCCTGCAGGAGCAATGATCTGCCCCTGAGAGAGCTGTTGTGAGTTTAGAATGTACTGAAAGGATGTGGTTGCCTTTTGTTTAAGCTTCCTGCAGCCCTTCACACCACGGACGCAGCCAAGCCAGCATGCCAAGGTTTTAGAGCTAATTGGATTTCTAAAGCTCCTGATTTCTTCCCTTGCAGCATCCAGTGTTTGTTTACATTCCCCTGGACTTATTTAATATAGGGAAAAAACCCCAAACAGTAGATGTTTACAAACAGTAGATGATGAAGTGGAGAGGATGGTTATAAAACTAAAGCTTGGTCAAGCTGGGAGGCTGCTGGAGAAGAGGATTAGGATTACAGGGAAAACAGCTGGAAAATAGTGAAAAATGATCTTGAGAAACACAGAGAGCATCCAAAATAAGCAGAATCAAATTCAATAAGGAAAATGAAAGGGAAACTGGATGAATTATAAGTAGCAATGGGTAGCATACAAGTCTGATGGGGCTCCAAGTCGGGCAGGTGTCATTCTCAGAGTAGTGATACCTTCCTGGAATCATGGAATGATTTGGTTTAAAGGGACCTTAAAGCTCATCCAGTCCCAGCCCCTGCCATGGATAGGGACACCTTCCACCACCTCAGGTTGCTGAGAGCTCCAAAGTGTCCTGGTTGTGAGGAATTTATGTCCTAGGACTGACAACCTGTAGCAGATGCCTCATATTTCAGATGAGCAAATCACTGCAGCGAGAACAGCATGAACTTCATTCACAATGACTCAAATTTGAGAGCTTTTGAAAGGCTCTGAAAATAGAAATTTATCTGGAGTGGCCAAAATGAAACCAGCACTTCAAGGAGTACAGATAGGCATGAGATGTTTTCCTGAACCCCAGAGCTGCTCCAGCTCCCTGCATTACAAGCAGTTGCAAGGCACAGCAGCTCCATTTGATTTCTGAAGGGACAGTGCCTTGGGTTTAAACACAGAATTACTGCCCTGGGCACCCCCTCTGAGCCCAGCCCAGCTTTGTGACTTACACCACGGAGGGAACTCACCTGTGTTTAAACTGTGCTGCCCTCAGACAAATGTGATAAACCAAGATCAGTTTTGGTCAGAATCTTGTTCAGTCTCTAAAGCTGGCAGTGCACAGGGACACAAACACTGCATTATTGTTGTTATTATTTAGTTCAAAAGAGTTACAGACTCCAGCAGCTCCTGACTAGACAGCTCAGGAGCCAAGATTATCCTTGTTTTGCAAGGGATTAGCTGATTGAGGGAGTCTAGAAAAACTAATCTGGGTCTGCTGACATTTCATGTATTGTACTTAAATATCTGCAATGACTGAACATGCTCTGGTGTTTTCTCCTCCTTGGTTCTGCCTGACAGCTGAGCCAATCTGTCCTGGCCAATGCTGCAGAATGGCTCCAGCATGGGGCTGAGCACTGTTACAGAGGTGCTGGATGAATTCCAGCACAGGTTTTGTCTCTGGCCCCTCAGAGATGGGTGGTTCTTGCTTTCCAGTTCCTGGGGCTCACCTGGAAGCTCAATAAAACAGCTCCAAACCTTGCAGTGGGTCACCCAGGATTGTTTTAGCAAAGATGTGGAAACCTCCTGGCTCTTTGGTCCTGGCTGTATCTCATCTCAAGCACCTGGGACCCTGAGCTCTGGCCTCAGGTGCTTTAGGACCACCTGGATTTGTGTCCCTTTCCTCAGTGCTGCTCCTGTGCCCCCCAGCCTGAGCAGCTCCTCAAGTGTTTGCAAACCCCTCACATCCAACTGCCCTCCTAAAAACAACATTTCCTCTGAGACTCCCTTCCCTCCTGCCTTTGATTTCCTCTCACTGCATCAGTCCTGACTTTTTTTCCTTGGATCTCTTTGCCCTCCTGGCCCAGGAGCTGCTGCCATCCCTGGGGCTGAAGAGTCAGCACAGCACTGGGTGATTTCTCTGGCATTTTTCTGCATTGCTCTGTATATTTATTTCTGTGACACTGACCACTGTAGGATTTTAGGATTTCCCTTTGTTCCTCTGACAAACAAATCCAAAGCCTGCAGAGGAATTACCCAGGAATTTGTGCAGTTTCCCCTCCTTTGATAACAACTTTGTCCCAAGCCCCAGACATCTGTAAGTGACTGGTAACTGATCCCCTTTGCAAAGCAAAGGCTTAAACCAGGGCTTAAGGGAGGCTGTTTCAGTAGGAAAAGAAATCATCCCAAAGTAATCTGCTGCTCCCCACGTGCCAAAACACTCTGTGCTGCTCAGTGAATGCCCTCAGATGTTTGATTGTCCAGTTCCTGAACTTTGCACCAGGACTGACCTGCCAGATTGCCACATCTCCTTAATTTATCTGAATTCTGTAACTATTAACTCGAGGTCATCGATTGGAGAGAGCTGGACTGCTCAGGGAGGGGCAGAGGAGGCAAATGAGGTGAAGATGAGCCAGGCCTAAAGCCCTGCAGAGACAGAGCCCAGTGGCACTGCCAGCACCAGACCTGAAGCCTGGAAGGGTTTCCCATGGAAACCAAGGGGCCTCATTTGGTATCTCAGAGGTTGGCCTTGACATAACATAAATCTATATTCTGTACTTAAACAGCATTTTATTTTAGGAGTAATTTCATGTTGGCTGACCTTCAACATGCAGAACATTTTATGTTCTTTTTCATTACTTACAGAGAGATTCCTGGTCCACAGTCAGTCCCACCAGGTGTATCTTCCTCCTGGGGCTCTTGGGACCTCTCCCATGTCTGTTCAGTTCCAAGTGGTTTATTTTTCTTTGCAGGATCTGTGGGAGCAGGCTCTGAACTGGGCAGTGGATCCTGCTCTGATCTCCACTGGAATGATGCAGCAGCCTGGGGAAGTGCCCTGGTTAAGTGCCTGGTGAGTTTTCCCTCTGGGAATGTCTGGGAGAAGACTGGGAAGTCTGCTCTGATATCTCAATTTACAGGAGTGACACTAAACCTCTCCTTATACAATCCATCATTTTGCATTTATGTTTTAAACAAAGGTATTGACATAAAATTGGTCCCTCCATTGTTTAAAGGAGGAAGTTTTAATGAGTGTTACCTTAGTTCTGCAGGGCTCTAGCCTTTAAATAAAAAGAATCTCTTTTACTCTCATTTATCAGCAATGAATATTTAATGTAGTCATGCTGCCTGAGGAAGAATTTGTATGAAAGGGATGAAAATAAACATTTATTTTAAAGAAACAAGATATTTACTCCTCGAAGCTGAGTCACTGAATTTATGGCCCAAGAAGTTGTCTCAAAGACACAAATGTATTTAGTTTATTTTTTATGGTGAATCACAAACAATGTTGAGTGGCAGGGTGACTGTTTGCACAGGCAGGGGGCTTTTATAAATGTGCAGCCAGGATGTTCTGCAGCTTCATTGGTGTCTGGAAAGAATATCCAATACAGGAATAACCCAAATTTCTCACACAGTTCTCTCTGACCCCAGTTCTGCATCTCCAGGTGCTGAAGGCAGCACAGCTCAGTGCCCCAGACCTGACTGGGGGTAACTCAGTGCTGAGAATTTAATGCTGCTCAGTGCCTGTGCCGTCAAGGCTGCAATTCCCATCTGCACTGGATACAGAGATTTCCTTGGGATTTTTGCTTGAAAAATACTCTGGAAGCATTGATATAATTTCTTTTCATTTTTCCAAGCAATCTGCCTGCTTTCAGCACCACAGCTGCTCCCAGGCACAGCTGCCACCTGATGGAGTAACTCTGGGCTGGAATATCAAACGGGGAGCTGTGGAATAAATTGAAATGCCAGACTGGAAAAAGAATAATTTTGCCTGGGAAACTCAAGGAATTGCTAAGAATACCAAAGAAACTCTGCTAGATCTAAGTAGATTTGTTCAGACCTGGGGCTGTGGTGCTGCAGAAATAACATTTACCAGCTTGGCAGATGTTTTGTGCTTGGATCCACAGAAATCCAGAGCTGCTTTGCCAACACCCTCCTGCAGAGTCATGGAGTTACTGGGGGGAACAGGGAGCAGAGAAATAGAAACAGAAATAGCAAGGATGCAGATGTGAGGCTGTGATTTGGGTCACTGGGGCAAACAGGAGCTGTGAGAAGGAGAAGCTGAGGGAGAGGCCTGTCCTGGCAGGAAGGGGAGCTGGCTCAGCTGGACAGCCCAGGGGCCCGTGGGCAGCTTGGAAAACATCAGCACCTTTTGGATTCTACACTTGGCCTATCCCAGGAACTGATTTCATACCACTGGGTGCTCTCTAAAGGGTTTTTAATATCATTTCACTGAATTTTGTGCCTTCAAGACACCAAGCAAGAGATTCCTGCTATGAAGAGTGGAGCTCACTTAGGAATTCTTTCCCCTCTGCTGCAGTTGAGAGCAGCTGCACTGTGCATGTCAGGAAACTGACTTTTCCCACCTGTCCTAGTGAGCAATGCTTGAATCATGCCTGACATCCTCAATTGGCTCTGCACTGATACATAGAGATAAAAATACAGGGGTTGGACAGTGCTGCATCATAAATTTAAAAAGAAAAATCAGGCACAAGGGATAAACTCAGCCTATTCCTAGGCAGCCAAAGCAATGGAAAACAGCCACTGTGGAAATGCATTTGGATCCTGGGTGGGGTGATGTGGAGCCCCCCTGTCCCCCTTTTCCAGGCAGGGGGTTTCTGACAGAAATGGGATTGCAGCAGTTTTGTGGCGCTGCCAAGAGCTCAGCCCTGCAGCTCCTCCTGCCCTCGGATCTGGGGTGCCAGTGGCCCCTCACTGGGGCTGTTGGGGTCACAGCCCTGGGCTGGGCTCCCCAGCTCTGGTTTTGTCCCCAGCGCTGGTTTGTCCCCAATTTTGGGTTTGTCTCCAACTTTGTGTTTGTCCCCAGCTCTGGCTTTGTCCCCCAGCCCTGGTGCTGTGCTGGAGGCTCCAGCCTGTCCCCCTCTGCTGCCTTGGCACAGCTTACACAGGACATAGATAAAATCACGTCCTGGCAAGCAATCAATCCTCCCTCAGGTGGTTTAACAGCCTCTCACTAAACCTCCCATGGAGCCCAGGAGATCTGAGTCTCTCCTCAAAGGGAAAGCTGACAGTTGAGTTATTGAGTGTCAGTAACTGGGAGCTGCTTGGTGGCTCCCTTTGCTCCTTCCCTGTGTCTGTGTTCTTGCTGGGCTGGCTGAGGGTGTCAGTCCTGGCTCCTGCCACCCCCCCACACGAGCTGCTGTGTTCACAGCTGCTTTTTTTCCTTTGATAACTCAAAATCAAGGAGAGCATCTGCTTTATCAGGGGATCATGACCTACTGCTACTAATCTCATACTGCTACATATGGTCAAACACATTTCTATCCACAGCTGGGTATTTTTGCTTGTTTTATGTTACAAACTTACTCTAAGAGCCAGCACAAGGACTTAAACTTCAGTAGCCAAAGAGAACTTTACTCATGGTTTTCCTTCTGTCTGGAATTTTTCACATCCTTAACGTGACCTTTATGCAAGTTTTGAGTCCTAAAGATTTTAAAATTCAGTATAAGAAGCTAGAGATGACAAGGTTGCCCTGCAGTAGCTGAAGCAATAAAGATTCTTGATGATAGACAGAGATTATAGTTTTATAATACCATAATTACTTTTATATATATAATATATATACTTATAAACTACTTA
The DNA here is from genome assembly GCF_012460135.2 of Molothrus ater. Taxonomy (NCBI): domain Eukaryota; kingdom Metazoa; phylum Chordata; class Aves; order Passeriformes; family Icteridae; genus Molothrus; species Molothrus ater. The sequence continues at coordinate 17,276,438 of NC_050492.2, read as the reverse complement.
TAATTCACCAGGACCGGGCTGCTGAACTCTGTTTAGTTTTCTACAACAATCTCTATAAATATTCACTTACTACTCAATCAGAAATGTTTTGGTTGGGTAACTAAGTAAACACAAATGCAGAACATTAATAAAGGCTTTTTCTCTCCTTTCTCTATCCACCTCTTTCCATAATTAGGCTGCCAGATTTTCTCAGAGCAATGAGTTTTGGACAGATATTTCTGAGAGCTCAGTAATTGAACATCTTGAGATACTCCCCTTCAGAGGTTGTGCTAATATTAAAAACAATACAAGAACATTTCACAGCTTTGGGCACGCTGAGCGATGTGTTAAGGCTGTGCCAATGCTTGAACAGTATTTTAAAGCTGAAAGTGAACAAAGTGGCTGCCAAAAGCTCGCATGAGAGTGTCCAAAACGAGAGCTGGTGACCCCAGCGAGCACCTTCCTTGGGATCTGTGGGATCTCCTTTGCTTTTGGGATTTGATCAGTAATGTTTGAACTCACAACCAGAACTTTTCAGCCTCCCAAAGTTCAGGGGAGTTTTGCCCCTCACAATTAACTGAGTTCATTTCCAGTGAGGGCACCTTAAAATGCCAAAATCTGACTGTGTTATATCCCAAACCTGGGGCAGACCTGACCTGAACCCCCAACATTGCAGGGCTGCAGCTCTCTGGTCTCATCTGGGATTTGGGGTAAAGCATTTTGGTAATGTTTCTGACACCTAATTCAACTCAAATGAACAATACAAAGGAAGATTTAAGATATGAACCCTGGAGAAATTGTCCCCTGGGATGACATGGGCCCTGAGGGACTGCGGCTGAGCAGCTTCGTGCAGCTGCACACTTCCCAAAGTTCCAGCCTGACTCTTCGCACATTGGGAGTTCCCTTCCTTTCATCTGCTCACTGCAGCTCTCCCAACAGAATCTCCTTCTCATCCATCTGTGTCCTTTCCAAGATATTTCTGTGGGATCCAGCCAACCCACCCCAATCCCTTTCCCTGCATCCCCAACTCACCCAGTGGCAGGACAATGAAGAAGGGGAGCCAGCACAGGATAAACATGCCAACCACGATTCCCAACGTCTTGGCCGCCTTCTTTTCTCTGGAGAACTTTAAAAGTTTGAAAGCTAAGGAGTTCCTGGGGTTGTGGCCCTTGGACTTGGTGTTGTTCAAGGAGTCCTCGTGAACGTGCTTGTAGTGAATCCGTAGGGTCAGCTCCTTGGAGTTGGACATCTCCTTCATCACCCCAGCTTCCAGGTTCCTCGTAGTCCTCTTGGCCACGATGTAGACCCGGCAGTACATGACGAGGATGACGATTAAAGGGATGTAAAAGGAGCCCAGGGAGGAGAAGAGGGCATAGAAAGGCTCCTCGGTGATCCGGCACTCCCTGTCGTCCTGCGGGGCCGGCTCCTTCCAGCCCAGCAGGGGCCCGATGGAAATCACCATGGACAGGACCCAGACAGCCAGGAGAGCTAAAATCGCCCTTCTCCTGGTGACCAGCGTGGGGTACTGCAGGGAGTACCGGACCCCGATGTATCTGTCGATGGAAATGGCACACAGGCTCAGTATAGAGGCTGTGCAGCACAGCACATCCACTGCTGCCCAGATGTCACAGAATATCCTCCCCAAAACCCAGTAGCCAAGCACTTCCAGCGTGGCAGAGAACGGCAGGACAGTGAAACTCAGCAGCAGGTCTGCTATGGCCAGGTTAATGATGAAATAGTTCGTAGGAATTCTTAAATGTCTGTTGCAAGCCACTGAGAGAATTACCAGGATATTACCTATGATAGCAAAGAGAATAAAGGCACCGAGGATCAGCCCCACAATGATCGCCCTGCTGGTGGCCAGGGCAGGTGAATCCAGGTCGCTTCCCGTCTCGTTGGAGTTGTTTGCAGAAAAATTGCCATAATTTAGTGCAGAGCCTTTGAAATATCCCGGTATTGATGTATTGGAAGTATCGCCAAAGTAGGTATTCATCTTAAGATTCATCCTCCATAGCAGGCTGGGGTCGCGTCCCTCGGCGAGTCAGCTCAAAGTCATCTCTGGACCCGCGAAGTGGCTGCAGAGCCGCGGGCAGCGCGAGCAGGGGAATTCATGGTCCCGGGGAGCCGCAGCCCCGGCACGGAGAGCCCGCCCGGCCCGGGCCCCCGGGGCAGCGCAGTCACCGCACGGGGCTGGTCCGGGCAGCGCAGTCACCGCACGGGGCTCTCCGGGCCCCCGGGGCAGCGCAGTCACCGCACGGGGCTCTCCGGGCCCCCGGGGCAGCGCAGTCACCGCACGGGGCTGGTCCGGGCACCCGGGGCAGCGCAGTCACCGCACGGGGCTGGTCCGGGCACCCGGGGCAGCGCAGTCACCGCACGGGGCTGATCCGGATACCCGGGCAGCGCAGTCACCGCACGGGGCTGGTCCGGGCAGCGCAGTCACCGCACGGGGCTGGTCCGGGCAGCGCAGTCACCGCACGGGGCTGGTCCGGGCAGCGCAGTCACCGCACGGGGCTGGTCCGGGCAGCGCAGTCACCGCACGGGGCTGGTCCGGGCACCCGGGGCAGCGCAGTCACCGCACGGGGCTGGTCCGGGCACCCGGGGCAGCGCAGTCACCGCACGGGGCTGCTCCGCGCTCCGGCACTGCCCGGCGGGGCCGCTGCCAGCGGCAGCAGCAGAGCAGCAGCAGCAGCAGCAGCAGCAGCAGAGCAGCAGCAGCAGAGCAGCAGCAGAGCAGCAGCAGCAGAGCACAATCGTGCCCGGAGCTGCGCTGCTGCCGTGCCTGACACGGGGCGGGCTCTGCGCTGGCCCCGGAGCGGCCGCGCCGGAGGCGGAGGGACAGAGGGACGGGGGGACAGAGAGACTGAGGGACGGGGGGACAGAGAGACTGAGGGACAGAGAGACAGAGAGACAGAGGGACAGAGAGACAGAGGGACAGAGGGACAGAGGGACAGAGGAACGGGGGACAGAGGGACAGAGAGACAGAGAGACCGGGGGACAGAGGGACAGAGGGACAGGGAGACCGGGGGACAGAGGGACAGAGGGACAGAGGGACAGAGGGACAGAGGGACAGAGGGACAGAGGATGGCCTCGGGTCCCCTGCGCAGCTCCGCGTGCGGGGCCAGTGCGGTGACCCTGCGGTGGCGGTGCGGTGGCTGTCGGTGGCTGGGCTGTGACGGTGCAGGGACAGTGCGGTGGCGGTGCGGGGACAGTGCGGTGACTGCCAGAGGCTGTTGGTGACTGTGCAGGGGCGGTGCAGGGGCTCTCTGTGACAGTGCCCTGTCAGTGCGGGGACACTGAGGGGACAGCAGTGAGTGCGGGGCTAACAGTGAGTGAGGGCACAGCAGTGGGGACAGCCGGGGACAGCAGGGAGAGGGCAGCACTGGGCGGCAATGCCGGCCGGGCGGCACCGGGGGAGCATCACGATCTTTAACTCGTTGGCCACAGGACCCTGCAGTGCAAACCTGTAAAGAACCAGCTGCGTTATCTGAGAAAGAATTTCCTCGGTGGGACGTGGTGAAAAAAACAGTTTCAGGGACAAAATGATCTGTTACCCTTTGCCCATTAAGGAAATATATTGGAGTTTATTTTGTGAGTCGCATATCATTTTAGAGAGCTAATCATCTCCTAAGGACAAATAGCTCAGTTCCAAAAATCTCGGGTTTATTTATACTATTCATTATTCTGTATTGCTATTCAATATTCAATGATGGCATAAAGTTTGTTTCTAATTAAGAATCTGATAATAAAATAAAATAGTAGCAGATCAGTAAAATCTTGATGCTGTTCTGTACTCCTGTACAGGGCACCTCTGTGCCTTCATCTCTCTTTTCCACCTTTGTAACTTTTCCAGGCAGAGTTTATTGTGAACCCCAGCCCTGAGCAGAGCTGAGCACCCCACCCACAGCCCAGGGGAAGGCAGAGACAAGGATTTGCTTTGGGAAATACTTTACCTTTAGTCCTCTGATGCTGAAGAATCTCCCTGAGTCTTTGCTTAGGGCTCTGAGGTCACTGATGTTGTTAACTCATCGTAGCTCTGGGAAGACTCATCCTCTTACAGTAGCCTATAAAGCAAAATATAAGTAATGATTTATTCTGTAGATAATAGCCTTTAATGTCGAAAGTGGTTTCTTGGTTTCTTCATCTTGTGAAGCTTCGGGGAGAAATCTCAGATCTTTAGGACTCAGTGCCATGAAAAACAACAAGTGAGAGATTTGCTGAACATAAAACTGCCAAAATCCTGTTCTCAACTTTCTGTCATCAGATTACATCCCCCAGCTGTTGTCTGCTGTACTCTGGGTTACTCTATATTGATTTTCCTGTTACAAAGTGTACTGTGTTTAAAATAAAAACTTCATATTTAATAAGGCAGCTATGGCTGAGAGTTGCAGCTGACTGCTGGTTTTGAGGACAAACCTTGTAGACAGAAGTTGAATTTTGGTCAGGGAGTGCATGGCAGATGTTGGTGTGGCCCTTCCCAGCAGCAGGGCTGTGGCAAAGCTTTGCTGTTCAGAAACTTCCCCTTGAAACGCTCACAAGAATCTCAGGATAATGCCATGGAGTCACTGGAGGGAAGAGGAGCAAACACTGGATTTATGAGCTTCAGCTCAGCTTTTCTGTCCTGCCCTGTCCGAGCAGAGCTCTCAGTGCTGAAGAGGCAGGGAGCAGCTGGACTTGGGGCATCCATCCTTCACACTTCCAGCTGCTCTGGGCTCCACTCTCAGCTCTGTCTGGGATTTCTGGCCGTGCTTCTCTGCCTTGTCTGTGAATTCCTCAGGCTGGGACTCTGTCCTGGGGCCACAGCTCTGCCCTGGTACCACCCAGTGCAGTGCTGGTGGCACAGAGGGCACGGAGCCACTGCAGCCTCCCTGTGCTGGGGCTGAGCTCTGCCCATTTAAAATGGTTTGATTGAATCACCAGGGCAGACATGGCCCTGTTACAGCCTTTGGCACGTCAGAAAATGTGATCAGCGCAGATTGTGAGAGGCTGGATAAGGAAAGCTCTGTGAGGGTTTGAACTCTCAGCTGGCACTGTGTGGGACATGCCCAGCCTGCCAAGGGGGACAGAGTGCCCTGAAGCTGCTGCCTGGCTTTGGGCACACTCCAAGCAGGCTTTGTCGTCCCAAGGAGCCATTCCAGGAGCCAGCTGGTTCCAGGACACGGTGCCCACAGCAGAGGAGAGGGCACAGGGAAGGGAACAGTCCTGGCTGCTCATGGCTGGACTGAAACATTTGCTCAGCACTGGGACCACTCTGCTTCCCTTCCTGGTGCTGCTTCCTGGGCCCTCTGGAGGAAAGAACAGATGGAAAAATCCCATTGCAGGGGCAAAGGAAGACAAAGCTGTGGCTCACCTCCCACAGCCCCCGGAGGAGCCAGGTGTGTTCTCACAGCCCTGCTCACCAGGCATGCAAAAACAAACCCTGGGTGATGATGAGCCCGAGCTGGTGAATGCTCACAAATTGCTCTGAGATCTTCAGCAGCAGGTGCTGTAAGAGAATCAAATGTATTGAAACTCAGACACCAGCATTAACTCTTTTCCTGCCTGGGGATGAGGGGTGGAATAGGCGCTGTGAGAAAAGGGAAATTTTTCTGCCACAGCTTTGAGGTGCACTTGGAGCCAGTCAAAGACACCTGCTCAGAGAAGTGCAGAAGGATCCATGGCAGAGTTCCTTTCATCCAGATGAATCACAGTGTTCAATGAAAAAGTGAATTTAATAACCCAAAGATCCCAGTCAATTATACTTCAATAAAGCTCCCAGAGTCGCTTTTCAATGACTCCTTCATTGCAAGAGGAGCCCTTTAGTATGGCTCAGCTTTGTAAGGGGCTGTGCTCCTTCCCCTCATTTGCAAATGTTGAAACATGTGCTGGCATTTGGATCTGACTCTGAGCCACAGCAGAGACGCTCCCAGAGCCCTTTGGCAGCACAGCTCCTGCCTGGGCATGGGGGATGAGCTGAGCCAGGAGCTAAATGGAGATTTCTCCATGTAGTGTTCCATGAAGGTCCCTCTGGAACCTTCCCATCCCACTGCTCTGCTCCTTCCTCCGATACCAGAGCCCTGCCAAGGAGTGCAGCGAGGAGCTGGCCTTGGGGAAGGTTTTTGGTGTGATTGGGGGTGGGTGTTTGGATTCCTGGGATGAGGAATTGTATCTGCAGCTCTGAGAACGTGTGAATGTCAGGCTCTAGATTGTGCTCAAAACAGAGCTTCTCTGTGGGGAGGTCCTTAAATCTATATTGATAAAAAGATGAAATTTGTCTGCTTTTGATGGAAATGTCAAAATGTTTTATTAATTATAGTGGATAAGGTTGGTACTGTACCTTTGCAGAGTTGGTACAAAGCTCCTTCCTCAAGTCTTCTGGAAATCACAAAAAATCACACAGTGTCATCCACAAAATGTATTTCCTTCATTTCCATTCTTTCTGAGGGGCAGAACTTTGTCCTTCATGGAAAACCTCTTGGTCTCAGCCAGAATTAGAAAAACTTCCCACAGACATTGGAAATACACTGGATTATGGTTTCCTCACCTTTTGTGATTAACAAGGAACACACAAACCCTGAAACCCAGGAAAGGGAATTTCCATGATGAGAAGAGAAAAAATGCATTTAAAATGCTAATTTGCAGTTGTCCAATGGTGATATTTAGAGCCTTGCAGGTTTATTTTCAGAGCAAGGGAAATATCTCTGAGGTTTGCATTAACAGCCAAGGTTATTAGCTGGAACTTGCCAAAACAGGATTGCACACACTTGCAATTTGGAATAATCTTTTTTTCTGTAGTTACTCAGTGCTTGTCATTTTAATGTAAATAGGATTTTGAGAGCATTTTTTTGGGTAGAATTAACTAAAATACAATTATTTTCATGCTGTCACTGGCTCTTAAATCCCTTCCAGACTTAGGTTTTGCAGGCCCATTGCCCACACTGAACCATGTTTTTTTCCTCACTGTGCATTTCTGTCAGAACTGTGCTGGAGACTCTCAACATTTATCAGCAATTCCCCAGTTATTGCTGGAGACCTTATCTCAGAGGCTTTGTGAGGGTGATGCCAGCAAGGGACTGTGCATTTGGGCGGGTGGGAAAATCAGTGTTTGGGAGAAGTGAGTCCCTGCCTGGAGGAGAGAGGGAGGAGCAGGAGCAGGGCAGGTCCTGCCTGTCCTGGCTGTGCCAGTGGCCAAAGGAAGCACAAATCCCTCCCAAAGCTCTGCCCAAGGGCCCTGAGGAAGGAGGATTTCTGCCTGATCCCACCTGGAGGGGATCCAAACCACGGAACTCTGGCTCTGCAATCTGTCAGAGTTTAAATCCAAATTTCAGGGAATTTAAGGGAACCAGGAGAGGGGAAACAGTTGAATTCTGGTGGAGAGGCCGGGGGGGTCACCAGGCTCTCCTGGGAGGATCCTTTCCTTTGCTCCACATTTCAGCTGTTTCAGAACTTGCCTCTTTTGGGATAGAATTATAATGGAATAAACTTGAGGTTTCTAGATCTGAGAAATTCAAATTAATACAGATTGCCCAATCTGCTTTTAAAAAGGCTGGGTATATTTATTTACATTAAATAAGTCAAACTTCCTTGAAAATACTTAACCTGAGATTAAAAGGGCAGGGATTAAATGCTGGAAAAAGAAAACCATTTTAAACACAGCACAAAGCTCCAGCTACTCACTGGCATAAACCAACGTGGTGCCAAGGGCTGAGCAAGATTAGGAGCAGCTCTGAGGTGTTTGTGGCTCATCAAACAAGCCCTGATAAAGGGGCTGAGGCGACCACAGTGCTATAAATCTCCACACCTCAGGAAATAATCTTGGAGGTGAATTCAGGCTGGATAAAGCTCCTCATGCTGTCACAAGTAATTAATCTCATTTCTGTGCCTCCTTCTCAGTGAATTCTTCACTCTAAGAATGAGGTACCCAGCCCAGAGGAATATTTGTAACACAACAGAAATGTGGCTGGGAAAGGGATTTTTCAAAGATAACTGGGCTGAGTGGGAATTTTGCTGTCCTGAGAGTTTTCACCTTCATCTTTAAGTACCACAAGACCTCAGAAACTTCTGGGAACTCCTCCTGATCTGTGCACCAGGATTATTTCTGTACCACTGGCAGCCCTTCCTTTGTTTTTAAATACCCAGATGCTTTATTCTGCCTGTAAGAGGTCACAGCAATTTGGTGCTCAGAGTCCTGGGGCTTTTAAATTTCAACTTTCATTTTCCAGATTGGACATTTGCGTGAAAGATCAATATTTCCTTAAAAAAAACCCAACATAAACTTATTTTCCACCTCTCTCTACATCATTGAGCTCTGATCATGGTGTGCACAGTATTTAATTTCAGCTTTATGACATTTAGAACTTGCAATTGCAGCATAAATGTCTTATAGCCAGTGAGTGGCTGGGCATCACTGCTGCTAACACTGGAATTCATCTTCCAGGCTGATGTACAACCCCATTCTGATGCTTTGCCTTGATGAAAATGTCTGGGAGAGGCAGGGAATGACTTTTATATTTGCAATAATACAGGCCTTAAAATATGGACCAAGATCTTAGTTCAGGGAGGTTGATTCAGTTTATCATCCAATTTATCTGTTCCTTTTAATAAATCTGTATTTAGATCTATTTCAGGGTATCTTTATTGGAATTAAGCCGTTTTTCTAACCCTGAAGCATTTTTGACATCTAGTTTTGCTAAAATATGGGAATCTCTGAGGAGAAGGAAGTCTAAACTCCCCATCTTGCTGCTTCCCTGAGGAGCTGGGAATTTGTATTCCTCCTCCCTAGCTCAATAATTACCCAGTCATTCCTTTGCTGCACTCATTGCAGCAAAAATATTAATGCTAAAGGCCAGAATTCCTTGGAGAAGGATTGCAAATGGACAGAAAGCTGCTTTTGGTGCAGGGTTGAAAACATCAGGATAATCAGGAAGCAAAGGACAAAGAGGAGCTCTTTGCTCTGCAGGAAGGGAATGAAAGGAAGAACTTTTGGGAAAATAAAGCAAAAAGAACCAGGACAGTGACTTCTGTCAGATCTTCAAATGTGCCAGTCCTTAAAGCTGTGCATCCAACTGCAGAGGGAATTTTGCACAATCCCAAAGTCTGGAACTTGCTGAGAGAAAATGTCTCTTTTGTGTCTTTTCTTCTAAGGGAATCTGGACCCTCCTGTTAAGGAGTGAAGCAAAATATTCCCTTTTCTCATTATTAACACTCAGCCTGTGAGCCAGGGGTTGAGGTGCTGCTGCTTCTCCTCCTTCACAGCAGAGCTGGAATGCACAAACACCTCATCACACTTTAAATTATGCATTAGTGGTTTCACACTCCTCAGAGCAAATTAAAGAAGCATGTGCTGCTCCATCTTTGAGAGATGAGTGCAAGAGACAAATCAAGGAATCTTTCCTTTTAAATTCAAAGTTTAAATGTATTTTTCAGTGATACCCAGTGCATCAGTTGAACTCTCAGTAGCCAGAACACAAACTACAGGTGGAACTGTGAGAGCTTTGAAGAAAAGAAATAGAGTTTGGCTTGTATTTTCTGTTAAATGAACACTGCACTCTCCTTTGAATTAATGTTAAATATTCATGAATCTGTTATTTTCCCATATTTTGTTCTTGTGAGAAGCCATAAAAATCTATAAGCAGTCTTTATTTCTCCAGAGAAAAATTAGGTGAGAGAAAACATCTGTTTCTCTCTTTTTCCTGTCAAGATTTGGAATAATTATATCAACACTTTAAGCAACTGGGAAAGACCTAATTCTATTTAATTCTGATTAAATGTGCAGTAGGTACGAAAGCAAACTGCGTTGTGCATTGTGTGATGGTGGAGGGCAGCAGGGGAACAATGGGAATGTTTATTTGGTGGAACTGAACAGATCCTGCTGCTCCCCAAATTCCTGAGCTGATGTGGCTGCTGCTGCTCCAAGTGGGAGCAGGACAGGGGCTGGGATCACAGGGGCTCATCCAGGGAAATCCTGGCGTTAGAAAGCACAGAGCACCTTTGCAGGTCTGGCTGCGATGATTTGCCTGCTCTGGGAGCTCATTGGGGCTCTGGAATCTGGGAGCAGCTGCTGGGCTGGGCTGGGCTGGGCTGAGGTGGCCCCAGAGCTGCAGGGACTGCCTGGGGCAGGAGCAGCTCCCAGTGCCCCCAAACACTGCCCTGCATTTGGCATTTCCACCTTCACCACGGGGCTGGCATCCAGGCACGCCAGGGCAGGGCCATTCCTGAAAAGGTTTCCTGTCCTCTCTGCAAGTGTTTTCCAAGAACAAAGCCCAGCAGTGCTGCAGCTGCTCCAGGCTTCTGCCTAACTGAGAGAATGAGGAGCATTTTGTTGGAATTTACCTTTTTTTAACACTGCAAGAGATGACACCTCTGAAAGTGTCAGAAGTCACCATGAGTCAGAAATAGAAGAGAGCTGCAGGCAGCAGCTCTGATCCATCAGGAATAATGGGTTCCTTTCCAAGGAGTGTTTGCAGGATCATTCCAGGAGCTGCTCCCACCAGCACTGGGCAGGGCATGATCCATGCCAAGGGCACCTGTCCTGGATGAAATCCCATCATCTTCCTCATCTGGGCTGCAGAGAGTTCATGATGAGTAACTGTGTGCAGGAAAATGGCAGAGGAGGAATAGCTGAGAGGAGCAGCTGTGCATGGATCTGCCAGGAGCACTCAGGGACCATCCCTGGGAGCCTTTGGGAAAGCTGGAAGCACCCCTGGATGTGCTCTGCAGTCTGTAAAGCTTTGGGAAAGCTGGAGGCACCCATGGATGTGCTCTGCAGTCTGTACAGGCTTTGGGAAAGATGGAAGCACCCATGGATGTGCTCTGCAGTCTCTAAAGGCTTTGGGAAAGCTGGAAGCACCCATGGATGTGGTGCTCTGCAGTCTGTACAGGCTTTGGGAAAGCTGGAGGCACCCCTGGATGTGCTCTGCAGTCTGTAAAGCTTTGGGAAAGCTGGAGGCACCCATGGATGTGCTCTGCAGTCTGTACAGGCTTTGGGAAAGCTGGAAGCACCCATGGATGTGCTCTGCAGTCTCTAAAGGCTTTGGGAAAGCTGGAGGCACCCATGGATGTGCTCTGCAGTCTGTAAAGCTTTGGGAAAGCTGGAGGCACCCATGGATGTGGTGCTCTGCAGTCTGTACAGGCTTTGGGAAAGCTGGAGGCACCCCTGGATGTGCTCTGCAGTCTGTACAGGCTGAGGCATCAGCAGCACCCTCCTGGTTTTACACATTGCCAATGATTTCTGATCCCTGTATTTAATTTATATAAAATACACCTTTTCAGACGAACAGGAGGTTGTCCTTTAGGAATAATCTGTGGAAGAGCTGAGATGTGGGGGTTCTTTGGGTAATCTGTGTCCCCACCAGGCAGTGCTTGCACAGACCTCATCCATCCCAAGCCCATTAATTGGTATTTGCTGTAATTAGGAGTGACACTGGTGGCTCCAGCCCCACACGTTTCCTTCAGGAGCAGCAACCCTGGCAGGCAGCGCCTGCTCCCAAGTCAGTGGTGCCAGATGAAGTCACTGCACTTGTCAGTCACTCTGGCACCACTCTCCTGGTTAGAAACTTGCCCTTTTTGGGCAGGAACCACCCAACAGCTCTGGGCCTTAAGGATGTTTGGTTGTAAGCAGAAACTGCTCCAGCAGTTGGGTAAGAAAGACCTCACCTTCAAGGGCATCTGAGGCAAGAGCTTCCTGACCTACATCTGCCAAGAATCCCGTCCCAGCTCCCTCCTCCCAGCCCTCTGGAGTGAGGGGGAACATTTGCCTGTGATGAAGATAATGGCAGAAAATATGTATGAGAGTGAGTCACTGAAATTTTTGTTCAGAGTGCAATATCCAGCATCCCCAGAGACCTTTATTTATAGCCTGAGCAAACTCTACAGAGTTGCAGGAGGACAAATGAAAGTGTAGGAGAAGCTGCAGTAATGAGTAATGGTAACTCCAACAGGCTCTTTCCATCACAAATTAAGTGAGCACATCATGGCAGTAAATCTCCAAAAGAGCTCAGACAGTTTTATCTCCGTGGAGCCATGAAGACTTTTTGGAATACACGTTGGAGTCAAGGTTTCATTTTATGGTTGCCTCTAGTAGGTGTCTAGAATAGAAGCAACTGCAGATCTGGAGAATATTCAGAATAATTACCATGGTCTGCATCTCATCCTTGTGTCTGTCCTCAGTGCTGCCCCCTCAGGGTGTGGTATTGCCATCAATGAAATATATTCATAAATGAAATATATTCATAAATGAAATATGTTCATATATGAAATACATTCAGGGACACAAAGTGTTCACAATTGCAGTGTCAAGTGTGACTCAGTGCTGCCCAGGAGGGGATGCATCTCCAGCTGCAGGGCTGGCTTGCATGGGGAATGCAAAGTGCTCCTTCCAGGAATGAAGGGAGCTCCCAAAGAGGCTCTAACTGAGATTTTTTTTCACTGTTTCTTGCTGGATTGTACCATAAGAAATTTCCAAATGCCTGAAATGTAAACTGTTCCTCTCGCAAGCAAATAATTTAGAAGTGATTTAGAGAATTTTTCAGCAGAACAGATTTTCATCAATTTCTTTGAAGTATTTCCAAGTTCTTTAACATTTTCTGTAACCCACACTTTCCATTGGAACCTGGAGAATCTGCCAAACTTTCTCTTGCTGTTCCGTGGCAGGAAGGAAGCTGTGATTAGGATCAGGGAGGTAAAGGCCCATCAGAGACAGCTCATTGCAAAGTCATTCCTTGGAATTCTGGGTCAGCCCTCAGATTCCTCCTCCCCCTGTCTCAACACCCCACTGCTCACCCAAATGGCCCTCATATTTCACTCCTTTCCCATGGTTTTGAAAAGATTCATCCATCTGTTTTCTCCTTTCCCTGTTCCTGGCTCTGTTCTGTGAATGCTTTCAGGCAGGTTCCCAGCTGTGGATGCACCCTCCAGCAGGAGGATCAGACAAATGCTGGAATCACGAGTTGGTATGGAAGAATTCAACATTTAGGGATGAAAATTAGGGCTCTTCTCCCGCTCTTAGACTGAAGAAATTGTAGAAAATGTTTTGTGGAGTTTAAACAATGTTGTGGCTACGGCATTGACCTCACTTGGCTTGGTAGAAACAAATTATGAACTGGACATCTCCAAACTGCTCCTTTTCCTTTGTGAGCACCCAGAGGGTACAACACAGCTGCTCTGGGCTGGTCTGGGGGCTGAGCCATCCCTCATGCCAAGGGTTTGGCCAAGCTGGGGCTGCAGCTGAATGACCCCTTGAGCTGCAGGGAAAGGTCAGCCAAAAAGAGGAGAATTTTCACAAGCTTGGCCAGTGCTGCTGGGAGAGGTCCCTGCAAAAAGGCTTTTGGATTTCTGTTTCACAGGGCTGTGAGAGGAGATGTTCTCATGCAGAGCACTGGGATGGAGAAGACTTTGGGCTCTGCATGGATCAGGATCCTCTGGGAGTGCCAGCTCTGAGCTGTGCCCATGGCCGTGCTCTGTAGGGCCAGGCCACACCAGGGGGGAGCTCCAGGGCTCCTCGGGGAAAAATCCCAGCCCTGGGCCCCTCTGGGAGTCTGGAGCTCCCTGCTGCTGGGGCAGCCAACAAAGCCAGCTGCACTTGGGCTGAAATCATCAGGGACCGGCCACATCCTGGAGCAGGAGCTGTGGGGCCAGGGAAAGGCAGCACAAGCTGAGGTGGTTTGGGGCTGCTGCCAGAACCCCCTGCCAGTGCCATCCCCCCCTCTGTCCTTGGCACTGACCAATGGGCTCTTGCTTCCCTTCCCAAAGCTCCCAGCTCAGCTTCATGAACCAGTCCAGGCCCATGGCCTGTTGTACTTGTGGGGTGCCCGATGAAGGAAGGAAATGATGCACCTGACTCCATGTTCTCAGAAGGCTCATTTATTATTCTATGATACTATATTATATTAAAGAATACTATACTAAACTATACTAAAGAATACAGAAAGGATATTTACAGAAGGCTAAAAAGATAATAATGAAAACTCCTGACTCTCCAGAGTCCTGACACAGCTTGGCACTGGTTGGCCCTTGAGTCAAAACAATTCCCACAAAACCAATGAAATATTTACCTGTTGGGTAAACAATCTCCAAACACATTCCAAAGCAGCGAAACACAGGAGAAGGAAATCAGATAATTATTGTTTTCCTTTTTCTCTGAGGCTTCTCAGCTTCCCAGGAGAAAACTCCTGGGCAAAGGGATTGTTCAGAGGATGTGAATGCTGCAATGACCCCTGAGGCTGGAGTTCTCCAGACATTGTTTCACTGGGTGCTTTACCCTCCTGTGACTCCTGGCTTCTCCCTGGGACTGCAGTCAAGTCCTGGCTGCTTTAACCCAGCTGTGATTTATGTTTGATGAGGAGACTGAAGCTGCAGCTCTCAGCTGAGCACTGCTCTTCCTGCAGATTTCTGCTCCTGATTCATCGCTCTCCTCACCTATTATTCCATCATTTATGGCTTGAGTAATGGGCACGATGGGCTTTTACTGAGAGGAGCTCTCAGCAGACTTACAGCACATATTTTGACAGGAGGATGGATGTTCTGGGTTATATCTAATAGCAATTTAATGAATATTTTATTAAATAAACTTAGTTAATGCTTTGTGGCTGCGTGGAGCAGTAACTGCCTACAAATCTGTGGTTAGGAAAGCTTCAAGCTCATGGCAAATTTCCTGTTCCTAGAGCAGGATCTTCTTTCTCAGCACCATAAGGCCAGAGGGACACATATGCTGCTAAATGCTTGTTCTGCAAGTGAGAATGAGTGCACGATTGTGAGGAAAAACATTTGGTTTCTACTGTTGAGCAGTGAAATTTCAGCACGATGAAATCCTGTGCTGGTGCCAAGACAGCATCTGAGACAAGTGGAAAAGTTTCCAAGCTTTGAGACTTTCAGAAAATTCCACAATAAACCCCCACATCCCAGTTTACTGGGGATGCAGGACTGTACTTTGGGGAGAGGGGGTGTTTTTCTTCCTGAGCAAGGGGTTGGCATCCAGGTATCTCCAGCCTGGATTAGAGAAGCTTTCTTGGAAATCAGTGTATTTTAAAAAGTTTTCTCCCACCTCCCTGGTTTGCACACCAGGTTTGACACTCACAGGATGAAAAGCCCTTTCCACCTCGCAGGCAGCTCTGGTCTGGCTTTATTACTATCAATAAAACCCCCACACATTCCCTCAAAGTGACACTTAAAATTAACCGGAGAATATTGGCAGGGTGATAAACACAGACAAAAGCAGGGGTTCCAAGGAAGAAGGAATTAAGGAGGGTGAGGTGGGATGAGTTTTCCCTTTGATGGATCTGTGTCTCATCTGCAGTTCCAGCAGTCACAGTGGGAGTTTTGTCTCTGTCATAATTATGTGGCAGCAATCACATTTTCTTTTAGCATAAACCTTCATCTCCTTCAATTTTCAAGTATTCTATGCTAAACTGAGGAAAACCAGGTTAGTAATTAGGACTTGGAGTCAGCCCTGGGAACAGATCTGCAGCCCAAAGAAGTTGTTTGCAGCTGTGATGAAAATCCCCACATTTCTCCCTACTCCAGTTCAGTGGATGTCAGGGTTTTCAGTCACAGCATCCCTGTCAGAGGGAGTGGAGTGAACTCTGGGCTGTGAGAACCTCCTCGTGTCCTGCAGGGCAAACAGGGAGAGGGGCAGGAGGGACAGCAGGAATGGGATTCTCCTCTCCAGGGAACAAGAGCCCGAGGAGACGATGCCTTCACTTTGAGCTTTCCTATTTCCCAGCCTCAGTACTGTGTTAGTTTATAACTCTGCACTCCATATCAGGTGTCAGCAGGTTCTCCTCACAGCTCAGTCCCACAGAACAATCCTTTTCCAGCCCCAGGACCAAGGACACCGCTGCAGCTTCAGCCCAAAAGTGCAAACAACAGGGAATGGAGGGGAGCAACCTGGGAGGGTGGGACTGCATCACCTGGAGCTGGAATTGGACAATGAAGCCAGCGTGGAAATGGACCCAAACTTATCAAAGTGTGAGAACTCGTGGCCAGGATCCATCTGGGGTGGAGCCACGGCCGGGCTCTGGCACTGCCCAAGGTGTGTCCTGTGAAGGGCTTTTAATAAAAACCAATTTATTGCTGTAACTCTGCCCAGCCTCTGCTCCTCTGAAGGCATCAGAGAGGGCTCAGAGCAGCCACACCTGCCCTGCCCACCTGCAGCTGCACAGCTTCCAAACAGGGAGGGGATTTCAGCCAATGTTTGCACATGGAACACACAAAATAGGAAATGAGGAGGTGGTGGCAAACCCCAAAAAGGAAAAGCAGAGCTTTGGAAGGCTCCAAACCCTCCTGGCTCACCCCCAGCCCAGCAGGTGGGAATTGGGAAAGATTTGCCTCAAATTCACCCCACCTGAGGAGCCATCTGAGAGTCTGGCTCTTGAGGTTGTGGTCAGGCTGGATGAGTCTCCTCATGGGGAAGGGTAAGTCTTGATTCCTTTTGATTTGAGCAGGGAAATCATCCTAGCAGAACTTCACTATGTAAAGATTTTTGAGTATTTTTATTAAAGGAGTCTCACCATAAAAATTAGCTTTAATTTTTCCTAGCATAAGGAAAAAAACTCCACCACATCCCCCTTTCTGGAGGAGCCATCCATTGTATTTAATTTCAGAGCAGTTTTACATGCCGGCAACAGGAATTTAATTACTATCTCCTTTTCTAATTAATTTCAATAACTTTAATTATAATTTTCTGCAATGGTCAATGCTTTGGACACTTCATATAATTATAAGGGATTGCTCTGTGATTTTGCATTAATGAATATTCACTGGCTATAGGAATCTCAGTATCCCTTATTATTAAAATGTTCCAGAATCAAACTCAGTGATAGCCTAGAGCTGGGTTGCAGAGCCATCATTTTTCAGGTGATTGAAGAAATGAGAAGTTCCTGTTGCTTTCCAGCTCCACCTCTGCTGCAGCAGGAGATGGACAGCTCAGGAGCCTGTTTTGCTCAGTGAAATGGAAAACATGAAAACACTAACCCAGAAATTAATTAGAAATGGGCTGAGACACAAGAATGAGCCTTGAATTTTAAGCAGATGAAATTGGAGGGAACGAGGAGTTCATCTTCTGGGTTCAGATAAAGAGGGGAGGGAACAGGGCAGGGAGGAGCTGCAGTTTGAGCAGCTCTGGGCAGGAGGAGCTTGGCTCAGGCCCCCGGTGTTTATTTGTGAACAGGAGCAATAATTGATGTTTCTCCAGCTGCACAACTGCTCTGCGTCTGTTATAAAATCAGGGCAGCACAGCAAAGATTTTGGTACTTACAGGTCCCTAAATCCACTTAGGATAATTCCTGAGGTACCTTTTGCTGCTGTGCTCTTGGTGCTTTGAAGTGACTTAAAAATAAATTTACAAGGAGCTCTAAAATGGCAAGGTGAGGCTGTGACAGCCTCTGGAAGTTGCTGGGGTTGGGTTTGGGGTGGTTTATTTGTCTTGTTTTGATGGGATGATCCGTTGGGTAGATTTGCTTACCTCAGTCCCCAGGCTCAGCGCGGTCTCCTGGGTTTTGCACCGTGGTGGGTGAAGCCTGAGTTGTTAAAAGGCAGAAATGAGGAAAAAGAGGCTGAATTTGTCAAACTGCAAAAAGAAGGAGGAACAGTACTGGGAAGGGCAGTGAGCACTGAGGCTCTCAGAGATTCCTGCTTAGGATTTTATTTGGGAATGAGGAAAAGGTGCTCCTCATGCTGACCTCCAGGGGCAGGGCTGGATAAGCAGAGTTTTCTTTTGGGAAATCATGAGGAAGCTCTGACCCCCCTCTCCCAAAGCACTTTGGTGTTTAATCGTGGTTCCATGAACCAAGAGCTGCTCTGATCGATGCCATGGTGACTGCAAATAGACCTGGCCTAAGTTAGACCTGGTTTTGTAAAAGAGAAAGGTCTGTGCTACAGGAAAATGCTTATAAATCTGAATTGATTTCCTTGTCCAACAGGGAAGACTTTCTAACAACAGTAAATATTTGCTGTGTGGCTCTGAAGAGTTTCCCTGTGGTTGTTTTTCAATCACTCAGGAGCTCAGCTGGCTGTACCAGATCCCACAGAGAACTTGTTGGCATCTTGTGCTGCAGTTTATGGCTCCCTCACGTCAGTCAGTCTCCAGTTTTCCCAAGTTTTAGTGGAATACCAACAAAATATGTCTGAAACTGAGTTTGGAACATGCAGTGAAAGGGTGTGAGAACAAGGTTATGTTTTCATGAGAACAAGTGTTCTGTTATGAAGTGGAGATAAATAATGAGGACAAACATTGCTTTAAAAAAAAAAAGAAGAAGAATTTAATGAGCTGGAATTGTGGTCAGTCTCAGGAAAAGCTCATTTTTTTCCTCTAGTTTTTTTTTATACTTTATTAATTGCTGGTAAATGACTACTTGAAAGCATTGCCCAAATTTATATCTGATTTCTTGCATGCAAGTATTGATTCAACAGTTGTTGAGTCACATTCTGCACTTTGCTTAAAATAGCTTTCAGGTTGGTATGGAAATTTACAGCCAATTTCCAGCCAGAATGGTTGATCTTTCTTATAAAACATGCTGATTATAATTACAGACATGTATTTATGCATGATCCACATTCTTCCTGATGAGCAGGGAGGTGAACATTCCATTCATGGAAGCTCAATCATAGCAACTTTTCCCATTCCATTCTCAAGTGCTCGGTCACCAGAGTTTTCAGGGAGGAGAAATTGCCCCATCCCTGCTTGGATCCCACTCGGTGGGACAGGGAATGTTGGACCTGCCCTGCAGGGGGAAATGCTGCAGCTTGTTGCAATTCCAGTGCCATGAACAGCAAATGCTGCTCTTGTGCTCTGGTTTGGAGCAAAAATGGAGCAAATGAGAGCCCAGCTGTGGAGTCCCTGAAATGGGAGGGGGATTTTCCTCAGAGCTGTTGGCTCTGGGAGGTGTTTGGGGTCAGCACCCAGGGTCCTGCTGTGCCTCCTGTTTGATCCCTGCCCAGGGATCTGAGCAGAGCCCTCAGCTGTTCCAGGGAACACTGGAATATCCTGAGCTGGAAGGGACCCCCAGGATCCTCCAGCCCAGCCCCTGCCCAGACCCAAATCCCACCCTGGCATCCCTGGAGCGCTGTCCAAGCCCTCCTGGAGCTCTGGCAGCCTCAGGCTGTGCCCATCCCTGGGGAGCCTGGGCAGGGCCAGCACCCTCTGGGGGAAGCAGAACCTTTCCCTAAATCCAGCTGGCACGTTGGGATGGATTTTAGGGGAATTCTCTCAATTTTTGCTCCAAACCAGAGCACGAGAACAGCATTTGCTGCCCCTGCAATTGGAATTGCAACAAGCTCCAGCACTTCTCCCTGCAGGGCAGATCCTGCTGGGCCAGGATGAGCTGCAGGTCTGACATCCCCTGTCCCAGAGAGTGGGATCCAAGCAGGGATGGGGCAATTTCTCCTCCCTGAAGACTCCAACAGTCCAAGCTCAGCTCCAGCCCCTCCCTGGGCCCTGTGCTGCCCTGGGGAGAGGCAGGAGCTGCCCCTGGGGAGATGCTGTTCCCTCTCTCTGTAAACATCTCGTGCTCAGAGATTTGCAGCTCCGCTGGGCCGATGCACAACTGGACCCTGGAATGTGACCTCAGCCCTGCACTGGCCACAGAAACTCCTCCTGCTCCAGCTCATCCCCTGAACAATAAAACCCCTGATTTACAGCCCTGAGGAGCAAACAGGGCACGCTCTGGGTCAGGGAAAGCATCTGGGGGACTGCTTGGTTTGAGGGAAGGGTTGATGGAGCCTGCTCAGCTTCTGCTCCCTCCAGCCACCCTCTGGCTCACGAATTTGGCACAAATTTCCCTCCTGGTGCACTGCAAACCCAGCAGTGTGGGCAGGAAATTCCCTTCAGCTCAGAGGGTGATGGGTTTTAGCTCCAGCCCTCCCTGCAGAAGGATGGGAACAGTTCTCAAAGCCTGGGGACTGAACACCAGGAGGGAAATTTGAGGAGGAAAATCTGCTCCAGCCACAGTGAAAGCCTGCACTGAACTCATCCTGCTCCACATGGGAGCCCTGGCACAGGGGCAGAGCTGTGATTGCACACTGAGCCAGTGAAAGGCCATCTCAGCACTCAGGCAAGCTGATCACTTGCTTTTTCAGACAAATATAGATATTTCAGCCAAATTAAGATTTTTCTCATCATTCATGAATTTACAGTATTTGAGCAAAGGGATGGAATGTCCTGCAGTCCTGACAAGGATACAGTTTCATAAATAACCCTCCTGACGTGGATGAAGTGAACATTTTCTGAGGTTTGGGATAGCAGGGAATTAATTTTCTTGTTTTAAGGCAGCCAGGTCTCTTATTTTCCCTCTTGCCAATGGGTAGAATATTTCTGTTGGCTTCTCTGCTCCTCCCCCCTTCCAAGCAAGCATTCCACAAAGCTTTTCCACACCTCTGGCTCTAGGTGAGGGTTTCCAAAATCCTGTAGGCTTTAATTGCAGTGAAGCACATAATGAATTGATAATGGAATGAAACCCCATGAGCTGGAATTCTGATTTGTAACAACTCAGTATCTTTGTGCTGTAAATCTCTATTTTCAATATACACAGAAATTTGCCATGGATGAAGGAGGCTGAGAGGGTTTTTTAGCACAGGGAGATTTTTATTTTATTTTTTTTTCTGTTAAAGCAGTGACAGTCTCAGAGGCACAGAGACAAAACAAAGATTTGCAGTGGAGGAGCTGCACTGAACTGAAATTCCTCTGTTCTGTTCCTGTTGTGCTCTCCTGCCTTCCCCGTCCCTGCCAGCTGTCTCCAGTGACGCTTTGCAGTTCTTGTTCCCACTCTTTGATTGGTTTTCTGGATTGTCCGAGGCGATTGCTTGAGCTCTTTTTTGGCATGTGTTGTTTTTGCTTCTCATTTAGGTTTATCTGACTTTTTTGGCTGCTAAGACACTGCTGTTTTCTCCCCAGCTATTTTTACAATGTCTGCTTCAAAAGAAATACTCTGGGTCTCTGTACCAGGAGATTTCTCAGCTCCTTTTAGTGACAGAATGGTGCAAAGCAACAGTTTTTGAATGGCCATGTGACCATCCCAGGAGGACTGAACAGAACAAAATGTTTTAGTGAAAAGAAGTTTTTTGGAGTTTAATCACCAGCTGCACACTGCAGATCAGTGAGGGGCATATTCTTTTAAGCCACAGAAGTTAAAGACAGTCAAAGAGGGGCTCTGCCTCAGCTGCAGGCCTGGGATCAGTGGGCCTGGTGTCCCATGGCTTTTCCAGAGGGAATGTTCATCCAAAGGCAGAGCACAGCTCAGGGACTGAGCACCAAACCACCACAGACAGGAAATTAAATTGTAAATTCAAACAAACAAAAACCAACCAGATGAAAGAACCAAAGAGCCCAAGCAAGCATAAAAAAAGGTGTGTGTGCACAGATTGTCTGGGAGCAGGCAGAGGAGCATTTCACACTTGCTGAGCAACGCAAACTGCAAAAAGAGAATATTGCAGCCAGGGAGCACAGGGAGCTGGTCAGTGCTGGCAGGGGCAGGAGGGCTTTGATTGGGACCTGTTTGGGTGGGAGCTGCTGCTGCTGCAGGGACTGAGAGCAGCAAACCTCCCTCAAACAGAGCCAGGGGGATCTGTCCCCGCTCCCCTCAGCTGTGCCATCCCCATCATCCCTCCCAGCTGGCTCCAGGGATACTTTGCAACTCTTTTTCCCAGTCTTTTGGGGTTTTTGATTGTTTGAGGGGATTATTTGGTTTTTTTTTTTTTTGTCAAACTAGTGTCATGGAAAGCTACCCTCTCACTATTTGCTTTGGTCCAATTTGCACCAGGAATTTGTGGGAATAAGGAACTGTGGATTAACCAAAAGTGTATGAAATCTCACAACTTCTTCAGATAAATCCTGAGCTCTCAGAGTCTGTATTTAAAGTCATGAGGTCACCTCTTATATGCAGTTCCAAGAACACATAACATATTTTTTCCAACCCAAATCCCTTTTTTGGTATTGCCCTTGTAAATCCTTGACAACTGGAATAACAGCAGTGTCATTTGGAGTGAGTGGCAGCTGGACGTGGGGAAAAGGAGGGAATGTTTTGGTGTCACTGGCAGAGAGCAGAGACAAGGTGCACTTGAGTGAAGCAACTTCAGAGGAGCTGTGAGTCCCAACCACCTCCTGCAAGGCTCTGTTTACAGCACAAATTGGTTTTTAAGTGATGCAAATTGCTTTGGAAGCGCTGTTACCTCACACCGTGCAAAAACCTCCAGCCCTGGCAGCCTCTCCTTCCATCCCACAAACTCATCCTGTCCTGGGATTCCCTGCTCTGCTCAGCCCAGGGCACCCTGGCCTTGGGGGCTCCCACGCTCCCTGAGGGGCAGAGCACAGCCAGGATATTTCTGTGTATCCAGGAGAGGGATGAACATCTGGGCATTGCTGTTCAGCAGGGATTTCTGTGTATTCAGGAGAGGTGATGAACATCTGGGCATTGCTGTTCAGCAGGGGTTTCTGTGTATTCAGGAGAGGGATGAACATCTGGGCATTGCTGTTCAGCAGGGATTTCTGTGTATTCAGGAGGGTGATGAACATCTGGGCATTGCTGTTCAGCAGGGGTTTCTGTGTATTCAGGGGAGGGATGAACATCTGGGCATTGCTGTTCAGCAGGGATTTCTGTGTATTCAGGGAGAGGGATGAACATCTGGGCATTGCTGTTCAGCAGGGATTTCTGTGTATTCAGGGGAGGGATGAACATCTGGGCATTGCTGTTCAGCAGGATATTTCTGTGTATTCAGGGAGAGGGATGAACATCTGGGCATTGCTGTTCAGCAGGGGTTTCTGTGTATTCAGGAGAGGGATGAACATCTGGGCATTGCTGTTCAGCAGGATATTTCTGTGTATTCAGGAGAGGGATGAACATCTGGGCATTGCTGTTCAGCAGGGGTTTCTGTGTATTCAGGGAGGGGATGAACATCTGGGCATTCCTGTTCAGCAGGGGTTTCTGTACATTCAGGAGGGTGATGAACATCTGGGCACTCCTGTTCAGCAGGGGTTTCTCTCCTGTGTGGGAATTCTGGGGACAGATGAGTTTTTCCAGTGCCTGGTGGTGCCTGGGTGTCCCACCAGCTGCTTTGGGGTAACTCAGCTCTGCTGGAGCTCCCTGGGCTCTCTGCCTGCAGGGCTGTGGGATCCAAGCAGGTGAAAAGATGCATTTTCCATGTAACTCAGCTGGTTTAGTGGGATCTCACCTGTGGTTCCCTGTCCTGCCTGCCAGGAGCTCCATCTGCAGCTCTCACACAAAGTTCCCGCTCAGGGATGTGGAGGAACTGCTCTGACCCAGCTCAACAAAACTGAGCCAGGTTTGGAACCTGCTGCATTCCCAGTGCCCCTTAAATGGAAACTTCCAGACCCAAAGTTGCACTGAGAGTTGACATTTTTTGCTCAAATACACAGAATTATGTACCCAGTGCCAAAAGCCAATTGGAAATGTTGATTTATTATGCATTTCCCAGATGAAATCCAGAAGGGATGGTGCTGGTTGATGTCAGATAATGTGGGATATAAATGGGGAGGTTTCTCTCTGAGGCTTCTCTTGTTTGCTATCAGTGAGCAGCAGTTTTCACCCTAGCAGGCAGAGGAGATAAAGTAAAAAACCACCATTTCCAGCCTGCAAAAGCCCAGCCTATGTGGAATCAGCTCAATTATTTCAGCTCAGTCTGCAAGGAAAAGCAGTTCCTATCTCAGAATTACAATTACATGGGAACATGAACTGCAATTTCTCTCCTTATTAATGCAATATAACAACAAAATATGGACAATGGCAATGCATCAGTTCCTGGGGATTTCAAATAACTCTTGGCATGATGGATCTTTAAACATTGTCTGGCTTTATTTCATTATTTTAATATCATGCCTTGAACTGGAAATTGGTGAGATTGATCTTGTTTGAGAGTACTGAAGCAGCATTTAGAGTGATAATACAGAACATTTCACAGGGGAAATGCTTCTCATAACTTGTGACTAACTGGGTCCCAAAATCCAGGGACACTTTGTGCTAATTACTGAGCATTGCCATCCCATTTTCTTTTCTTTCCCAACCGCCCCCATGGTCCATTATGGACCAGAAGCCCTTTAAATATCCAGATTTCCTCAGTGGGGAGGCTCTGCCCTGGCCTGGGCTCACTGTCCCCCTGGGCACCAGAGCAAACCCAGAAAATGATCTGCAGACATGGATCAAGGGTGGAGGCATAAATCACCTCGAGTTGTGCTGATTGGCACAGCAGGACTGAGAATATTCCAGATTTTCCAGATTGCTGCCCCAAAACAATCAATGAAGGGAAAGAACACTCATTTTGGAGGTTAAAGAAAGCTGCTGTGTGAGCACAAAAACGAGCTGCAGAAATTCTATTGATTGGAATGCTTGGACCTTGAACTGTTTGCAGAAGTGCAGGGTAAGAACCTCAAATATGAGCACTTTCCATGGAAATGCCTGTGCAAATTGAGCATTTTGAAATATTTACTGCGGTTTGCACTGATTTCTAAAGATGCTAAGTGGTGCCAGAAGGTGGCATGGAAAGTGCTGCCACCTCATTAGGCTGTTTCTAATTAAAACAAAACAATCCAAGAAAGCTCCACCTGTTTTTCCCCACCTGCCTCAGGCCTGAGGGGCTCTTTGGGGTCCCTGGGTTGGGATTTTGGGTTCTGCTGAGGAGGAATGGATGGTCCAGACCCCAACCCCTTCCCTGGCACATCCAAAGCTGCAGCTCCAAAAATTCCCGGGTTAAATCTGAGCCCCAGGAGCTGCCAAGGCTAAATTTCAGCTGAGCCTGAGTGACTCCCATTTCGGGCAGCCTGGGGGATCTTTTCCAAGGCAGGAAAAGCAGGAGAAGCTCTGGGGAGCTGGGGATGTTCATCCCCCCATGGCATCACTCAGACAGATCCCAGCTCACCCAAGGGAATGTGAAGGGTTCCCCATCTGTCATTTATTGGGGATGTTCATCCCCCCATGGCATCACCAGATCCCAGCTCACCCAAGGGAAAAGGAAAGGCCCCCATCTGTCCTTTACTGTGAGCTCACATCTGGCTCAGAATTAAACCCAGCACCACAAACAAGCTCCTGGTGTCACTGGTTTTGATAGAGGCAGAGTGCTGTGCACATTTTATTCTGGTTATCTCATGGAAAAGGGTTGGATGGGTTGTTTAATTCCCCACAGCCCCCACAGCTGCCTCCCAGTTTTAGCACATTCAGCTACAGCATCCAAGATTTGATTTATATTAATACATCTGATATTAAGAATGATGTCATCAGACTAAACAAATTGATGCAGGCTTGAAGAAGCAGTTGACCCTTGTGCTTTGTGGTATAAACTGGGGAGAAGGAAGTTGCTCACATTAAGATTTCTTGCACCTTTCTCTGTTGAAGCAGGAGAGTTTTATCAGCTCATGGCTCATTAAAAACCTATTTTTAGAACCAAGTGCTCTCCCTCCCCACCCCTTGGGCTGCTCTGTCAGACTGAGAGTGTTCTCTGGGAAATAAATCCAACTGGGCTGATTCACTCTGCACAAGCGTGGCAGAAATCTGAGCTCAGGCTCTGCCCCTGAGGCCAGCACAACTCGTGTGACCTTTGGCTCACATAAAATATTGTTTTTCCCTCCTCAATTGTGTAATAAATAAAGGATCAAGGAGTGAGGAAGTGCAAATAATGTTATCAGGGAGAGTTATGGGATCCTGAAGCAGCTTCTGAGGGATCTGGTGTTTCTTCATCAGAGGCCATTAATGAGGAGCTGGTGTTGGCAGCCTCAAATTCCCTCCAGTCTGGGCAGTTGTGCTAAAATCCAATGAACTGCCCTGGGCTGGCACAGGAGGGTCTGATCTGACTCTCATTCCCTGTTTCCAGCATTCCTGAGGAAATCTTCTCCAGGGAGTTTGTGCAGAACCCCCAGTGGAGCTCTCACACCTGTGAGGGTGCAGGGTGGGATGGGGGAATCTGGCCCTGGAAAAAGGAGTCACAGAAATTGTGCTTCATTCTGGAGCAGAAAATCCTCCCCCTCCTTCATCCTCCCCCTGCTGCCTCCTGCGTTTTGTGCTGACTTCAGGCCCAAACAGAAGGGCCAAGGCTTTATCATTTCATCAGCTGCACGTGAGCTCTTCTTTGTTTGGTAGGAAGCACTGGGGTGTGAAGGCACCAGAAATCTCAACTTTGAAATGTTCACTCACCACAAGAGAGGCACAAATCTGACCTTATAGGAAAGCCCTCAGGAAAATTCCCAGGCCAAAAGCCAAAATCTCCCCATTCTTCCTGACATATTTGTTCACAGCCTTGATTTAATGAAATCTTAGGGGATTCATTAATGATTCCAGTGCTTTTGTCTCCTCTGTCTCCATCAGATAATCTTCCACCTATCCCTAGTCCCATTTGAAAGCCATTATTGTAATTAATTTTCTAAAATAAATTTATTTAATTTACATAACATTTACTCTGCTTCCCTATTTCCTAATGAAGTTAAAAAAAAACCAAACCTGGGGTTGAAATGAGCTTGGTAGACACTGGAACTGTTTGTTGACCTGCTCTTCTGATAAGAGTTTATTTGGCTTGTCTCCATGAGTCTTTGCTCTTTGGGTTATCCTGGGGATTTTCAGCACAAAATAAAAATGGATCTCTTATAGCTGGGGCTGGAATCTCCCTCACTCTGGGAATACTGCACAGAGCTCTCCCCTTTTTAAATTTCAACCATCAGGGACTGGGTGGGCTGTAAAATTTTAATATTTATTATTTATATTTGCAATATTATTTATATGCATTGAGCCCCAAAGCCCCCTGTGTCCCTGCCCTGGCCTCAGCTGCCTCCCTTCATTTGGAACAATTTCCCTTGCCCTGGAGCAGGAAGGTTTTTCACCCTCTGTTTACAGCAGGGAAAGAATTCCCCCCTCCAGCTCTCAGAGTGACTTTTTTGAGTATTTGCCCCAACAGTTATAAAGAGTTTTGGATAAAGGCAAAGTATGTTCTGCTGTTTTTTACATGCTTTAAATATTTCTGGGAAAATTCTGTATTAATCTGGATATAGAGAAAGGCTGGAAATAACCTTTATTCTGGAATTTTATGCATGATGGGGATTTAACTTCAAATAACCCACTGGGACAGACCCAGATGTTGTCAAAACTGAAACACTCAACAATAATTTAGTTCCTTCATTTGACCTGATAGTAATCAATTAGGAGCATTATTAATGACATCTTTTAAATAGAAACAAGTTGCATTGTCAAAGTATGCATGCATATTTTCCAGCTATTTTCAGAGACTTCTCAGGGTTAAGTAGTTCAAGCTTGTTTTAAAGAACTAAGAAATAAAATAATTCCTTGGATATTACAGGGATTTAACTCCACTTTTCTGTTTCTGTCTCTGAGGCAACAGGAAAATGCTTTGGCCAGTGTCCCATCCCAATGGGATGAGTGTTATAAATACAAGCAATGTTTCAGAAAGTAAAACTTTTTTTCCCATTCTGTTTTTGAAGTTCAAATCTGACTCAAATCCTGAACTGAATTTCACATCTCAGAACATGGATATTTTTAAATTTCATTTCGGTGGTGCTGCTCCAGACCTGATTAGGGGACAAATGTCACCACTCCAAGATTCCCTGTGGGAAACTTCCTCTCCTCTTCCCAGCAGTGAGAGGAATCAGCCGTGACCAGAGCTCGTCCTTGGCTCAGGACAGGGTGGAAGGGCCACAGCCACCAAGGGAAACCCAAGCAGGTGTAAAATGAACTTTTTGGAAGAGACCCCTGAGAAAAGGCTCCTTCTCCATCCAGATTGTTCCAAAATCCACTGTTTGGGGATTTTCTGTGCCTCCTTTATTGCCTTTTGAGCCAAGATCTGCAAACACAAAGGCTGTGACAGGGGCACGTGTGCCACGCTCACCCCTGGGAATCCAGCTGAGCTTTCCCAGCTCTCCTCAGGGAATCCAATATTCCCTGAGCCCTTTGTGGAGCTCTTCGGGCCCCTCCTGAGTGCAGAGAGGTGGCCACGTGTCTGCAGGGACACTTTCCCCTGGGTTAGTGCTCCCTGCAGCCCAAATTTACACTCAGGAGCAGCTGCTCATGCCAGAGCTATGTGAGGCAAAGTTGAGGATGGAACCTCCCTCTTCCCCAGCCTGATCTGTCACCCTTGGTCTAAATTTAAATCTGTGTTTACAGGAGGCAAGAGGGAAGAGGCAGGCAGTTAAATAAAGCAGCAAAACATCTTGTGTTTATTTTGAGGTCGGACAAGTGGATTTTCTCGTGCAGATGTGAATTGAGAGCCTGGGGGGTGATGTGCACGTTTGTGGGAGCTTTTGGACAAGTGAGCTTTGCTCAGAGGGAGCCTGGCTCAGCCTCTGACCCTTTTTGGGTTATTTTGGGCAGCAAAATTCCATAGAATAATCAGGAGCTGGTGCTCCTTTCTCAGGAGGTTTTCCAAGGGACACTGGGCTGCACCTCCCTGTCTGTGCCCTCCTCTAAGCCAGGCCCAGGAGGCTGAGCCTGGGAGCTCTGGCTAACCCAGCAGGTCCTGGGCACTGCTTTCATTTCCTGGGATGCCAGGGGCAGGGCTGAGCTGCTCCCAGCCAAGCCTGGCTTTGCCCAGGTCCCAGGTTCTGCTCCCTGAGCTGATTCCGGCCCCAGCCGAGGTCTCAGACCTGGGAGGGAAAGTTGTGGAATCTTAGATGGGCATGGGCCAGTCCAGGGAACTGCACTGAGCTGAGCTTTGCTCTCCTCTCCCTGTGGCTGCACATCCAGCTGGAGCTGTGAAATGAGCTGCTCCCCTTCAAGGGAGCTGACAAATAATATGAATATAAAAACCCCCATGGACAACTTTAGGTCTTTGCTGTTATCAGGAGGGGAAGCTGCCCATTTTCACTCTTTCAGTGCAAGAGATGTTTATAAACTGATTATCAGAGCCTCCCAACCATAGAGAAACCCAACTGGAGCTGCTGAGAGTGTGATTGAATGTCATTAAAGGAAATTAATTCTGGATAAAATTCAGGTTCAAGTTCTAAGACCTGAAGTTCTTATCTGGCCCAGCATTGTGCACACAGCAATCACTGTCTGCATCATTTCATATCTTGGGATTGAATCATTTTTGTGTTGTAATTTTATTAGAAAAGGCTGATGTCCAGGTATTGAAAAAGGAACTAAGGGGATAAATATTCATCCTGTTTATTGCATCTGCTTCTGATGCTTTTGTAGCAGAGGTGAAAGGAGAATAAAGGCACCCAGATAAAATTTTAATAATAATTTTATGGTTCTGCAACAGCAACTCTATTGTGAAATGGTCTGTTTTGTGTTCCCAGCCTGTAACTCCCCAGTGCTGCAGGTTTGTGCCCATTTTTACCACTTTGATACTTCTTTGTTGTCAGCTCTTGCAACTTATTAAGCAGAATGCAAAGGCAGGGACAGTTTAGAGGATTCCAGCAGAGGAAGCTCTGTTGTGGGGTGGGTGAGATGATTAAGGAAGGTCTTGTACAGCCAATTACTCCCAATAATTTCATTAGAAAAGAGAAAGGCAACGTGAACTTTGGATAATTCCCACTCTAATACTGTGATCCATCATTCCCATTAATGGCAACTTACAGATTTTGAAGTTAAAACGTTCAGTGTGAGCTCCAGTCCCTCCCAAGAGGAATCCCAGCCCCAGGGCAGGGTTTTGTGCCCTCCCTGTGCAGGGTGGGCGTTGTGGAGCAGGAACACCTGGAACAGGGCACATTTCCATGGAAAACCTTTGTTTTGTCCTTCCCAGACCCCCTCCCGTGCCTGTGGTCAGCAGCACCTCCCTCCCAGCACTTGTTGAATTCTATTCCTGCTTTTCACCCCCTGGTCTCCAAACAATTCCCTGAATCAATCAGCAATGGCCCCTCAGCTCCCTGCCTGTGCCAGTCCTTTGGGAGCTCCCCTTAGCCACAGCTCTCCCATTTTCCCAGTGTTCTCTCCCCACATCCTTCCTCCTGGCTTGTTTAAATCCAGATGTTCCCTTTAAATCAGAGTTACTCAGAGCAAGGCAGGAGAATTCCCATATTAAAAACATAAACAAAAGGGCATTGTTTTATCTTTAAAGCTCTTTGCTTCTCCCCTCCTTCCTCTCTCCTGGACTGAAAATACCCAGCTATAATTAAATATCCAATACCCAGCTATAATTAAATATCCTCTTTGAGGGGAGGGAGCTCAGGGAGGCCAGGCCAGGGTGGGAGAGCAGAGTTTGCCCCATTCTTGCTGGGAACCAGGGCAGTGCCTCTGCTCCAGGCTCTCCAGGAGATTCCCAGCAGGATCCTGAGCTATTTGTGCTCACCCTGAGGCCCAGCCAGGGTCCATCAGCTGAATGAACCTCCATGTTCTCTATAAACTTAATTTAAAAGCACATCTATGTAATTAAGGGAGTGTTCACCGTCCTGGACCTTCCTTTATGTCCCATATCCATTGTCCGCCTCCTTCTTGGGTTCCTCTCCACTCCTGATCATGCAGCCACAGAGAAATAGGATGGGCAAAGATCAACCTGATAAACCAGAAAAGAAAATTAATTTGACTTGCACAAGAAAAGTGATATTTTTTTTTCCTTCAAAGAGGGTTTTTATAGAGGAAGAGGTTGAGAAACATTCCTTTTTGTCAGGCTTTGAGGAATTCCAGCCCCAGCATCTAAGGCAGCCTCAGGAGTCCTGTTAATACTTGGTTGTTCAGCCTTTGCTTGAGAAAGTATCCCAATTTCAGAGCACACCAAGACAATGGGATCATTAATAAAATAAATCAGGGCATCCATTCTTGGGCACCCAGCCAGGGTAGTAACGTTGTCCTGAAAGGATTCAAACACCAGGCTGGAAATGAAAACCTGCTGCTATTTTTTATTAGTTCTGAATCTCCTGTATTTTCTCTTTTTATTTGTAGCTGGTAATTTGAGGGCAGTGACATCAATTAACAGTTTAATTGGAGTTGCAGGGATGTGTTATGGGGAAGGCAGGGGCGTGCCAGGTGATGGGCTCCATTTCCAATGAACTCCAGGCAGCAGAAGTGCTGTGAAAC